>NC_092377.1:118866699-119220652 GCF_030028105.1 Mobula birostris
GCACTGGACAAGGTCAGCTGTGACCATTACACTGCTTTGAGAAATTGG
This sequence comes from Mobula birostris, assembly GCF_030028105.1. NCBI lineage: Eukaryota > Metazoa > Chordata > Chondrichthyes > Myliobatiformes > Myliobatidae > Mobula > Mobula birostris. The sequence continues at coordinate 118,866,748 of NC_092377.1, forward strand.
TCAATGTTTCTGACCATATTATCCAGAACATACAGGGCCAGGATGCATTTTATCACCTCGATCTGACCACCTCTCCACCGATTCGAAACCACAAACATGGAACGTCTCTCCATCCCAGTACATTCTGCCAACTGCTCAAACTGAGGGAAAGGAAGGAGAGAGAGGGTATTAATGGAATTATAAACTCCACAGGCTTCAGATTCACGGGCAATGGTAGCAGTAATGGAGATGGAGAGAGCTGTTCCATTGGGATGGGCTTCAGCTGAACTGTGTTGTGGCCAGTGTCCTGGGGAATCACGTGAATACTGTGTAGACCAGGCTTCAGACTAGACAGGAAGGGGAGGGTTCCAAGGGCAGAATGCTCAGTAACTGAAGAGGAAGTGAGAGACCGGTGGCTCAGAGGAGTGAGGGGGGATTTGACAAACAAAGTGTGGCAGGACGGGCAGAAAATATCAGTAAAATGAGGCAGCACAAAGTAAAGCCTGAGTAATAGTTTAACACGTGGCTAAGGAGATGGTGCAGGAGGAGGAGGGCTTCAGATTATTGGATCATTGGGATCTCTTCCAGGGAAGGTGGGACCTGTACAGACGGGATGGTTTGCACCTGAACTGGGGAACAAATATCCGAGCAGGAAGGTTTGCTCTTGCTGCAAGTGGGGTGGGGGTGGTGTTTAAACTAGGACTACTCAGGATAGGAACCAGAGTGCCTGAACAGGTAGTGGAGTGGTTGTGGGGAAAGATGTTGCTGATCCGACACACAAGATCAGAAATCAAAAGGTTGACCATGGTGGGACTAATGTTCTGAGTTTTGTATACTTCAATGCAGGGAGTATTGTAGGAAAGGTGGATGAGTTTAGGGCAGTCAAAGGATTCAAAGTATATTTATTATCAAAGTATGCATAAATTATAGAACCTTGAAATTTGACTGCTTACCGGGAACCACAAAGCAAATATCTCCTGTGTTTACCTCTCTACTGTCAGTGGGATCATGCTGTTCACAGATTGGGTGCGATGTTTCCCACATCAATGTCAGTTCTCCGATTCTACAGATTATTGCCTTCTGCTGCAGTGGCTTGTATTCATAAATCCATGCATTGTGTTTCTCTGGTATCCCTAATAATTCAAACTTGGTGACAATCACAACCCTGTGAACATCTGGAAAAGAGAGGTGATCCAGATATCAATATGAAGCTGCAATGCTGAGGTGACAATAGTTACACAGAACAAAAGAAAGCACTTACATTTCAGTGCCACGATCGTCTGAAACTCCTGAAACTCATTCATTTTATCAACACTGATCAAGTCTATGGTGCTGATGTCAAATATGAAGGTGACTCCATGAATTACATTTTCCGGAATAACGGGATAGTTGGAAACATCCGAGTCAGGATTGAAACTGTGTAAGTAAGTGAGACAATGAAGAACTGGTTACAGAGGAAGCAGCAAGAACACTGATGATCACAATCACTCAGCACTGAGGTGAATAATGGAGGGACCAGCCACATCAGAGAAAGTCCAGTGGTGACGGTCACTGATCTACGGAGATCCAGATGGGCCCCAAAATCACTCTTTCCTCTGGGATCAGTGGAGTCTCTCTCCCTGTCAATCTCCAGCTGGGAATGTTGCTCTGTCCAGTCACTGTTACTTCTCAGTTCCTTTCATTGTGGGTCCACTCTGTCCCCACAAACTGCTTAGAATTTATTCTGAGCTCTTCAATACTCACACCCTTGCACTGTTTAATGTATCAACATTTTTACCTAAATGTTGGGACATGATAACAAAGTTTGCGGATGATTCAGCAACTGTTTGGTCCTTCACACTGCAGGATGATACAGGTGGTTGGCCAATGTGTGAACTGATGGGAAATTTAATCCTGAGGAGTGTGAGCTGTTCAGTCTCCATCAGTAATGTGGGGGAGACAATCGTGTGTATTGTATCCAGGTTACTGGGTGATAGGAAGGTCAATGGTGAGTTCAGCAGCTTTTGTTCATATTTGTTTCCTGAGGCCATTCAGCCAGTCTAGTCTATGCTAGCTCTCTGTCAGTTCACACTTCTCTCATCCACCTATGAACTCCCCACCATTCTGACAACCCACCGGAAATGACAGCAGCAGACTGACCCAACGACCTGCACGTCATTGGGATGTGGGAGCCGGAAACCAGGATAATCAGGGGGAAACCCACATCATCCCAGGAAGAACGTGCAAACACCACACAGACAGCTCCAGAGGCTGGGATGGAATCGGAATCAGTGGATCTGTGAGGCAGCACTACTAACTGCTCCATCACTGTGTCATACAGTAGTACAGACGACTCGCTCCAATTCTATCGGGTCCTGGTGAGGCTTGTGCACAGTTCAGGATTCCTTACCCAAGGAAGGATTGCAGCAATGGCTGACCAGACTGATCTGGGGATGGTGGCTTTGACGAATGAAGAGAGATAAGAACAGGAACAGAGTGTAGGGGAATGTAATGGGTGACAGATGGCACATATTGTTCATCATAGAAACTGTTCTACATGATCCACAAACACCATCATTGAGTTGTTGAGTTCACTGTAAGAGACACTGTCTGATGTAATGATATCAGTTTAACGTGACTGCTTTGGGTTTTTCTGCAATGGAAGTAAAGGTCACAAAATTCTACAGAAGCAAACACACCACACCTGTCCCTCCACTAACCCCAGACTTCTCCTCCAATTCAGTGATCTAGTCTGGACCTCAACACCCTTCTTCTGTTGGCCCAAGGCCATTGACTCCTGAGTGTCTGTTTTCACATCAGTTTGGAAGTTAGACATGATCTCACAGCCACACACAGAATTCCAACATCAAACCCCACATGCTGGAGAGGTTGGTCCATAATGGATGCCAGAAGAGGGCAACGTGGGAGACGAGGAGGATCTGCTCCAGGTGAGTTGGAGCAGGGGTCAGACCGTCATCGGGGCAGGTGACCCTGTGACCTTCACTAGCAGTGGAGTGGATGCTGGGGTCATGTGTTGCTGGGATTGATCCATTTCCCCATCACTGCTCCATCTCCTGACCTGTACCATGTGGAGGATGTCAGAACAACACTCAGTCCTCCCTCACATGGACAAGAGCTCAACGTGTCCCAACAATGTGTAGAGGGCAGGTGAGGTGGGGACAGCCAACAGTGAGATGCCAGGGGAGAGTGGTGTGGAATTCTCTGAATAATCTCTGTCAACATGTCCCTGTGGGTTACTCCAGGACTAATCTCTGTCAATTTGTCCTCTTTTGTTATTCCAGGACTAATCTCCGTCACTGTGTCCCTGTGTGTTACTCCAGAACTAATCTCTGTCACGGTGCTCAGTAAATTACTCCAGGACTATTCTCTGTCACTATGCTCTCAAGTGTTACTCTTTGTTTGGTATTTCTGTATAACTTCTTTTACAGGGTGCCACCTCCCTCAGCCTAGGTTGTAGTTTAATCCCAATCGGAACATGGACCCAGTCTTCAGAACAATGGCTATTTTGTTGGAAACTTTTCTTGGGGCCATTTCTCCCTTCTCTCTCTCAGGTTGCTCAGTGTTTAATGGGTTGTAGAAGTCAGGTGTATGAAGGATCAGAGAAAACTTACGCTTGTTCCTTTGGGAACTCTTTCTTCCAGGATCAACTGTAACACTCTTTGTCTGATTAGGGTTCTTCAGCGCATTCCATCCAGCTGAATCCCAAAACTTTAAACTCCCTGCTCTGTAGGACCTGAACTGTAAATTTTTAAAAAGATGTGCATTTGTATGGCACCTTTCATGGATAGTGAAGTTCTGTGTAATGTAGAACACAGGGCAGACAGTGTTTACACAGCAAGATTCCATAAACAGTGGAATGGTGATCAACTGAAGATCTGGTGTGTGTCATTGGCTGATGGCTAAAAATATTCACTGGGACATGGGAGAACTCCCTGCCTTTCCCTCAGTGATGGGACATTCCAATCTGTGGGAGAACTCCTACCTCTTCCCTCAGTGACAGGACATCCCAGTCTGTGGGAGATCTCCCTGATCTTCTCTCGGTCACATGATGTCTCATGACACAAGGAAACTCCGCTTCCCTTGCTGCCCTGGGACTGTTTACATTCCCCAGAGCGGGCAGGTGAATCCCTGGTATACAGACCCAGAGACACTCTGACTGCAGCAATGTTATCCTGAATCTCTGGATTCCCCTTTCAAACTGCAACATTCCAGTTCACTGAGAAAATCAAATTAATAAGTCTTGGAGTGAGAGAGCAGAAATGTGGAGAATACTCGGCATATCAGGCAGCATCCATGGAGAAAGGAACAGGGACTGTTCTCAAGAGAAGGAATTTGTGGTTACGCCCTTTTAGGAAAAGGTCATTCTGGATTAGGTATTGTGAAATAAACTGGATTTGATTTGGAAGTTTAAGGTAAAGAAACCTTTGGAGGCAGGGTTCAGAATATGATTGAATTTACAGTGGAGTAAAGGGAATTACAGAGGGATGAGAGAGGAGCTGGCCAAAGTTGATTGGAAGGAGACACCAGCAGGGATGACAGCAGATCAGCAATGGATGGAGTTTCTGGGGCAATTCCAAAGGTGCAGAATGGATTCATCCCAAAGTGGAAGAAACATTCTAAGGGTGGGGGTGTAATGAGGTAACAATGACTCACATGGAAAGTCAAAAACAGCAGAAAAGCAAATGAGAGGGTATATAATGTTTGCAAGAACTAGTGGGAAGTTAGAGGATTGGGAATATTTCAAATACCAATAGAAGGCAACTGTACAAGCCGAAAGGAGAGAAAAGATAAAATTTGAGGATAAGCTATCCAAGAATATACAAATGATAGCAAAAGATTTTTCACATATAGAAGTCAAAGAGCTGAGAATGGATATCAGACCTCTGGCAAATAATGCTGCAGTAGTAGTAATGGGGGACACAGATAAGTATTCTGTGTCAGTTTTCACTGTGGAAGACACCAGCAGTATGCCAGATAGTCGGGGACTAGGAGTGAGTGTAGCTGCTGTTAGTAAGGAGAAGGTGATGGGAAGTGGAAAGGTTTGAATGTAGATAAGTCACTGAAACCTGATGAATTGCAGCCCAGGCTCTGAAAGGGGTTCCTGAAGAGACTGAGGAGGCAGGAGGAGGCAGCAGTAGTCATCTTTGAATAAACTCTAGATTTCTAGATTGATTCTGAAATTGTCTCAGTTCTTCTGCAGATTCCCTGCTTCCTCAAAACCACGTACCTTCCACCTATCTTGATTTCATCCACAAAATTAGCCACAAAGCCATCAATTCCATCTTCCGAATCTTTGGCATATAAGGTGAATAAAAACAGTTCCAATATCGATCCCTGTGTAACACCATCAGTCCCCCACAGACAGGCAGGAAAAGCCCTATCTATTCCTACTCTTTGCCTTCTGACAGTCAGCCAATCTTCTATCTGTGCCAGTCACTTTACCATTATACCATGGGCTGTTAACTAACTTAGCAGTTTCATGTGTGGCCCCTTGTCAAAGGCCTTCTGAAAATCCAAGTAAACAACATCCTATGACTCTGCTTTGTCTATCCTGCCTGCTACATCCTCAAAGAATTCCAACAGATTTTTCAGGTAAAATTTCCCCTTCAGAAAACCATGCTGACTTTGGCCCATTTTGTCATGTGACTCCAAGTGTATGGAAATCTCATCCTAGTCAATGGAGTCTAGCATTTTCTCAACCACTGACCTCTGGCTAATTGGCTGAAAGTTCCTTTTGCCACCCTCCCTGCTCAATTCCTCAGCAAATTGTTCACTGACATCAGGGACTTGGATTTAAATACACCTTTCCCAGCCTCGGAAGCTCCCAAGGTGCTTTCCAGCAAATAGATTGGAGTGAGATGACCTTTCGTTGCCTCTGATGTAGACATCAGGGAGACACATGAGGTGCGGTGAATTCACAATTAATAGAGCAACATATACCGCCTGTGCGTTGATATTAAATTGACAGCAGTGTGTGTACCTCTGGAGTGAGAGACCCAGGATTGTCTCCTGTCGGACACAGGTTATGGTTGCTCCTTGTGGATCCAGAGCCGAGAGGAATGTGTTGATGATGGATGATTTCCCAGCCCCACCATGCCGACTAGCAGGATGTTTATACAGTGTCCACAGCCCTCAGGGGGGTTGTAGTTACACAAGTAGTTCCTCAGAGTGTCCAGATTCCTGACAAAGACCAGGGAGACAGAGCATCAGCTGTCTGGGCAAAACGGGTTAATGAAATCATCACATTAACCTCAGGATGACACACCCTGATTATGCGAACCTACCGCTCGTCCATGGTTGGGAAGTGAAAACAGGCATCCTCTGAAAAATCTGAATTGCAACATGACAGTATTAATGTCTTTGTTTTTTACCTCGGGGGGAGTGGTGGTCTCTGTAACGGATTGAAGATATAAACTCACTGCTTCCCATGTCTGTTGTTGTGTAAACCCAGTGATCAGCGTCGAGGTGTTGACCGTGCTTCTGCCTGCGGGATCCAAGTCTATTTCTTGCTTGCTCTTTCACTTTCGCTCGCGACTGGTCCATGAGCGAACTTGGTCAGGATGATCAAAGTGAGGCAGGAATCAATAAGGAATTTCAGTGACATTACATCCATTCTGATTTTACTATTCGTTTACTATTCAGCGACTCCACTCAGGGTGTGCATGTTAACTCACAAGAAAACCCTTTCTGTTTATAATACTATCATCCACAAAAAAGAAAAATGGTGGGACTTTCCACTGGGAAAATTCTGTCGCATTATTCCATCAGGAAAATTCTGTTGCATTGTTCCATCAGGGAATATTGCTGACCTCCAGACCCTACAGTACCACCGGGTGAATTCCCATTCCTTCACCTTCCCTGTGAGTCTGTGGACATTGGGCTCAGTCTCCTCGCAGCCCCTCCCCTGTCCAACACGTCGGCTTCATCTTTGTTCCTTGATCGGCTGATGTTGTTATAGTCTCCCATATCACTCAATCCCCGATGGAGGTCCTGCCTTCCCATGGGAACAATGATTTCCTAGGGTCAGGAAATGGCTTCAGGAAATGGAGGAATCACATCAAATAAGAAGAGGGTGAGGACTGTGGAAATAGACAACTCCAATGACTTTGCTCTTGCCTTTTACTGGAAGGAGTGTGAGATTGTTCTCCGACCTACGTTTCGTGAACCATCTTGTGAGCAGCTTATTCTCGGGAATACATGGAGTCATCGAGAGGTACAGCACAGAAATGGGCCCTTCAGCCCAACTAGTCCATGCCAAATCGATTTAAACTGCCTACTCCCATTGACCTGCTCCTAGAACATAGCCCTCCATACCCCTACCAGTCATGTACTGATCCAAATTTCTCTTAAACATTGAAATCAAGTTTTCATGCACCAACTGTGCTGGCAACTCATTCCACACTCTCACAACTCTCTGAGTGAAGAGGTTTTCCCTCAGGTTCCCCTTAATCTTCTCACCTTTCACCCTTAACCCATGACCTCTGGTTTGTAGTTCTACCCAACCTCAATGGAGAAAGCCTGCTTGCATTTACCCTATATATACCCCTCATAATTTTGTATACCTCCATCAAATCTACTCTGTTCTAAAGAATTCTGTCCTAACCTATTCAATTTTCAGTATAACTCAGGTCCTCCAGCCCCGGCAAAATCCTTGTAAATTTTTGCTGTAGTCTCTCAGCATTGCTTATATCATTCCCAGAAGATAGGTGACCAAAACTGCAAACAATACTCCAAACTAGTCCTCACTTAGATCTTACCCAACTTCAACATTACATCCCACCTCCTGTACTCAATACATTGATTTATGAAGGTCAATGTGCCGAAAGCTTTCTTTATGACCCTATCCACCTGTGGCACCACTTTCAACGAATTATAGTCCTGTGTTCCCAGATCCCTTTGTTCCACCTCACTGGTTCAGTGAATTTGGCCTTTTCTCCTTGGAGCGGCAGAGGAAGAGAGCTGTCCTGATAGAGGTGTATAATATGATCATGTGGATAGTCAGAGACTTTTTCCCAGGGCTGAAATGGCTAACACGAGAGGGCACAGTTTTAAGGTGCTTGAAGGTAGGTACAGAGGAGATGCCGGGGGTAAGTTTTTATGCAGAGGCTGCTGAATGCATGGAGTAGGCTGCTGGTGACGTGGTGGAGGCAAATACGACAGGGTCTTTTAAGAGACTCCTGGATAGGTACATGGAGCTTAGAAAAATAAAGGGCTATGGGTAACCCTGTCATGGTCCTGCCCGGCAATGCCCCATCTTGCTATTATCTCCTTGATTAGGTCTTAATCCCCTCATCTGATTTCCAATTGTTCCCAATTTTCATTAATTACAGCACACCTGCTTTCCATCAGTGAGCTGAGGATAAGAACCCTGGCGTCACCGTCATACTTCGCCAGTTTGTTGGTCTATTCTAGTGTGTGTAAACCTCGTTTCCTGATTCCTTATGTAAGGGGGTTTCGACTTTTATGTTACTGCGGAGGCTAATTAAAATGGCGTCTTTGTTATGTTAATCTGGGAAATGCGGCTTTGTTATGTTAAACGCTGAGAAAGTTTGCGCTAGCAGCTTGTTTTTGTTTAGAGTGTGATAAGAGAGTACAATTAACCAATTGGGATAGTTGTTATGGTTTTGGTGTATTTGAAGATACTGTATGCATGGGGTTTGTGGGCAGAAGGTGGGAGAGTGAGACAGAGGATGGACCAGGTGCTGTGATGTCCGCTAACGGGGTCGGACCCCGAGGAGGGCGTTCGGCGAGGAGACGGAGATGGACTCGTGGGGAGCGTCTGATCGACCACCGTTGTTGGTCCCAGGCGGCTGGTCGAGGTGGTCCGATGGGGTTGCAGGGTGAAGGAGAAGGTCCTTGAGCTCCAACTGTTTTGTGCACAAAGAGATTGAACTTTGATAAGTGTGGCGCCTTTTATTTTCCTTTTATATTTATTCTCTATTAATTATATAGTTCCAGTAATATCTATAAACTGTAAATCATTTAATCGTATCTGGTGTATTGTCTGTTATTTGGGCGGGGTGGGGTACATCACACAGCATCCACACAAACTAATTACCCAGTTTGTCAGCTCCGAGGCTGTTTCCCTAGACGACAGCGAGCCGAGCGACCCTGAGGGTGGCCGGGGAGGTGGGGGGGCGCTACACTTGGGACTGTCAGTTCTCAGCTCCGCATCATTCCCTGGATAACCTATGTAAACCTGTCTCTGTGTAAAGAGTCTCCTGTATACCTGTTCCACATTCCCGGCTGTGCTAACGCCTCGCGACCCTGTCTTCGTGCCTGTGTCCTGCTCTTGGGTTCATCCCCAGCCACGTCCTTGCAACAGACTGAACTGGCCAAGAATGAACCCAGCGGACATGGACCCCGTGCAACAGGTCCTCACCAGCCAGGACTACCTACTGGGCGCCCACGACCAACTGCTCAGAGAGGTCACAGAAAACCTTAGTACGCTGTCCACGATTGTGAGGAAGGTCACTGAGCAGGTTGACCGGGTATCCGCTGCCCTTACTCCGTCCCTTAGAAGAACCCCGTCTGATCAAACCGCACAGCCTGGGATGGCTACGCAACACAATCGAGAGCCGTACGTACCCGAACTGGTACCCTACGCTGGAGACCTAGGGAAGTGCCAGGACTACTTATTACAATGCTCCTTGGCCTTTGAGCAACAGCCACATACGTACACCTCGGACAGATCAAAAATTGTATACATCATGGGGCTGTTACGAGGGGAGGCCTCTTCAGCCAGCCTCCTTTCCCCAGCCGCTCCAAGTACAGCTCCTGCTCTACCTGTCCCCACTACCCTGGGGGAGGAACCAATGCAGCTGGGACGGAACCGTCTCTCCCCTGCTGAACGACTTCGGTGGTGGAGAGCTAGGGATTGTTACTATTCTGGCCAGCTGGGATTTTTCCGGGATACCTGTCCTCTGCGGCCAAAAGGGAGGGCTCGCCAGTAGGAAGGGGGACCCTGGTGAGCTGGACCACACTCCCTTCAGTCCCGCAGACTCGGATGCAGATCACAGCTACCGTGAACTATCAACAACAGTCCCTGTCTCTATCCGCCTTGGTGGATTCCGGTGCCGAGGGAAATCCACTGGACAAGGACATAGCCTCCCGGGCCGGAATACCTTGGGTATTGTACCCTTCTGGAGGCCCGGGCGCTGGATGGATAATTGCTGGCTCGGGTTACCCACCGTACACCACCCTGGCCTTGATTCTGTCTGGAAACCATCAAGAGGAGGTACGATTTAATCTCATCCATTCTCCAGCTCCAGTAGTTCTAGGATATCCCTGGCTGAGCCACCACAATCCCTACATCGACTGGTCTACGGGGAGGATAGCCAGTTGGAGCCCGTTTTGCCACGCCACCAGTCTGTGGTCGGCTCCATCCCCTAGGGAGGCTACCGTGACCTCGCCCGTCTTGGAACCCCTCACCTGGTGGGCAGGATTAAGGAAAATCCCAAGGCATTCTACAAGTATATGAAGAGCAAGAGGATAGATGTGAAAGAATAGGACCTATTAAGTGTGACAGTGGGAAAGTGTGTCTGGAACCGGAGGAAACAGCAGAGGTACTTAGTGATTACTTTACTTCATTATTCATTATGGAAAAGGATCTTGGTGATTGTTGAGATGACTTGCAACACTGAAAAGCTTGAGCACGTAGATATTAAGAAAGAGGATGTGTTGGAGCTTTTGGAAAGCACCAAATTGGATAAGTCGCCGGGGCCGGATGAGATGTACCCCAGGCTACTGTGGGAGGCAAGGGAGGGGATAGCTGAGCCTCTGGCGATGATCTTTGAATCATCAATGGGGATGGGAGAGGTTCTGGAGGGTTGCGGATGTTGTTCCTTTATTCAAGAAAGGGAGTAGAGATAGCCCAGGAAATTATAGACCAGTGAGTCTTATCTCAGTGGTTGGTAAGTTGATGGAGAAGATCCTCAGAGGCAGGATTTATGAATATGTGGAGAGACATAATATGATTAGGAGTAGTCAGCATAGCTTTGTCAAAGGCATGTCATGCCTTACAAGCCTGATTGAATTTTTAGAGGATGTGACGAAACACACTGATGAAGGAAGAGCAGTAGATGTAGTGTATATGGATTTCAGCAAGGCATTTGATAAAGTACCCCATGCAAGGCTTACTGAGAAAGTAAGGAGGCATGGGATCCAAGGGGACGTTGCTTTTGGATCCAGAATTGTCTTGCCCATAGAAGGCAAAGAACAGTTGTAGACGGGTCATATTCTGCATGGAGATCGATCACCAGTGGAGTGCCTCAGGGATCTGTTCTGGGACCCTTACTCCACGATTTTTATAAATGACCTGGATGAGGAAGTGGAGGGATCGGTTAGTAAGTTTGCTGATGACACAAAAGCTGGAGGTGTTGTAGATAGTGCGGGGGGCTGTCAGAGGTTACAGCAGGACATTGATAGGATGCTAAACTGGGCTGAGAATTGGCAGATGGAGTTCAACCCAGATAAGCGTGAGGTGGCTCATTTTGGTAGGTCAAATATGATGGCAGAAAATAGTGTTAATGGTAAGACTCTTGGCAGTGTGGAGGATCAGAGGGATCTTGGGGTCCGAGTCCATAGGACACTCAAAGCAGCTGTGGAGGTTGACTCTGTGGTTAAGAAGGCGTACAGTGTATTGGCCTTCATCACTCATGGAATTGAATTTAGGAGCCGAGAGGTAATGTTGCAGCTATATAGGACCGTGGTCAGACCACAATTGGAGTACTGTGCTCAGTTCTGGTCGCCTCACTACAGGAAGGATGTGGAAGCCATAGAAAGGGTGGAGAGGAGATTTACAAGGATGGTGCCTAGATTGGGGAGCATACCTTATGAGAATAGGTTGAGAGAACTTGGCCTTTTCTCCTTGGAGCAACGGAGGATGAGAGGTGACCTGTTAGAGGTGTACAAGATGATGAGAGGCATTGATCGTGTGGATAGTCAGAGGCTTTTTCCCAGGGCTGAAATGGTTGCCACAAGAGGACACAGGTTTAAGGTGCTGGGGAGTAGGTACAAAGGAGATGTCAGGGGTAAGTTTTTTTACTCAGTGGTGAGTGCATGGAATGGGCTGCCGGCAACGGTGGTGGAGGCGGATACGATAGGATCTTTTAAGAGACTTTTAGATAGGTACAGGGAGCTTAGTAAAATAGAGGGCTATAGATAAGCCTTGTAATTTGTAAGGTAGGGACATGTTCGGCACAACGCTGTGGGCCGAAGTGCCTATATTGTGCTGTAGGTTTTCTATGTTTCTATGTCTTGTCCGGAGTCCCTGCAGAATCTCATGACCTGGGACAGGTATTCAGCAAACAACGGGCTCTTTCCCTGCCTCCACACCGCCCATATGATTGCGCTATCGACCTTCTCCCCGGGGCTTCGTTATCTACCAGTCGATTTTATAACTTGTCCCGACCGGGGAGAGAGGCCATGGAGAAATACATTCGTGAGTCCCTCGCGGCTGGCATTACTCGACCCTCATTCTCCCCGGTGAGGGTCGGTTTCTCCTTTGTAGAGAAAAAGGACGGGTCGCTTCATCCCTATATTGATTACCCGGGCCTAAACAATATACAGTAACAGTTTTAAAAAAAAGTACTCACTGCCCCTCATTAACTCGGCATCTGAACCACTTCACGGAACCATCTTCTCGAAGTTGGACCTTCGTAGCGCCTACCACCTAGTCAGGATGAGGGAGGGAGACGAGTGGAAGACGGTCTTTAGTATATCATTGGGCCACTTCGAATACTCGGTTGTGCCGTTTGGCCTCACCAATGCCCCCGCCGTTTTTCAAGCCCTAATCAATGATGTACTGGGGGACTTTATTATCCGCTTCGTGCTCGTCTGCCTAGATGATATCTTAATATTTTCCAACAGCCTCCAGAAAAACATTCACCATGTCCATCTAGTCCTCCAGAGACTGTGGGAGAACAAGTTTTTTTGTGAAGTCTAAGAAGTGAGTTCCACGTTCCCTCGGTCAGCTTCCTGGGCTACATCATCGAGAGCGGGAAGTGAGGGCAGATCCCGAGAAGATCCGGGAGGTAGAAGAATGGCCCAGACCCACGACCCGCAAACAAATTCAGCGGTTTTTGGGTTTTGCAAACTTTTTCCGCCAATTTATCAGGGATTACAGTCGGGTGGCGGCCTCCCTCACCCGACTTACTTCGTCCACGACACTTTTTTTTGAGACTCCGAGGCCAATTCAGCTTTCACGGAACTAAAGAGATGTTTCACGACCACACCCATCCTGGTCCAACCGGACCCCTCCCGCCAATTCATTGTTGAGGTTGACGCCTCTGACTCTGGGATAGGAACAGTCCTGTCTCAAAGATCAAGTCCGGACGAGAAGCTTCATACTTGTGCCTTCTTTTCTCGCCGGCTGTACCCCGCCGAGCGGAATTACGACGTGGGGAATCGGGAACCACTGGCGGTCAAACTAGCATTGGAGGAGTGGAGGCACCGGCTGGAGGGGGCGAAACACCCGTTTATGGTTTGAACTGATCATAAGAACCTGGGATATATTCAGACCGCCAAACGTTTAAACTCCCACCAGGCCTGTTGGGCATTATTTTTTGGACGATTCAAGTTTTCCGTCACATACCGTCCAGGGTCCAAGAACGGGAAACCTGACGCGCTCTCCCGCCAATACAATGCCGAGGAGGACAATTCCAGCCCAGAGACTATCCTCTCACCATCCCGTGTGGTGGCAACCCTCACGTGGGAGATCGAGTCCGTAGTAAAGGAAGCCCTTAGTAGACCCTGACCCCGGGAATGGACCCGCCGATCGCCTTTTTTGTGCCTTATTCTGTCAGGTCTCAGGTTCTCTGGTGGGGGCACACATCTCGATTCACCTGCCGCCCCGGGAGTGATCGGACACTGGCTCTCCTGAAAAGGCACTTCTGGTGGCCTTCAGTGGAGGCAGATACCCGTTCCTATGTCTCTGCACGTTCCGTCTGTGCCCGCGAAAAAGCCTCCCACCGGCCATCTGCGGGATTACTTTGTCCCCTACCTGTCCCTGAACGTCCTTGGTCGCACAGCGCCCTAGATTTCGTCACCCGTCCACCTCTTCACATGGAAACACCACCGTACTCATCGTGGTAGACCGGTTCTCCAAGACGGTGCACTTTATAGCCCCCGCCCCAAACTCCCTTCTGTTCAAGAAACTGCAGACCTTCTCGTCCACCACGTCTTCCGCCTCCACGGAATCCCCCCGGACATCGTCTCCGATCGAGGTCCCCAGTTCGTCTCGCAGGTAGAGAAGGCCTTCTGTCAAACCTTGGGTGCCTCGGTCAGCTTGTCATCCGGCTTCCACCCCCAGACGAACGGGCAAACGGAATGGGTCAACCAGGACTTGGAGGCGACGATACGTTGTGTAACGGCAAACAACCCGTCTACCTGGAGTGACCACCTCGCGTGGCTTGAGTATGCCCACAATCCTCTGGTCAGTACCGCCATCGGAAGATCTCCCTTCAAGTGCTCCCTTGGGTACCAACCCCCGCTGTTCCCCGCGCAAGCGGAGAAAATAGCAATAGGAGGATTGCCGATTGACACCGGACTCCTGCGCCTGAGTATTGACCTGGGCAGATGGTGTGGCTTTCATTCAAAGACATCCCTCTCAAAAACGAGCCTAAGAAACTCGCCCCTCGCTTCCTGGGACCTGTCAAAGTCGAAAGTATCAACCCCACAGCAGTCCGACTTAAACTACAAAGATCTATGCACATCCATCCTACTTTTCATGTTTCCCAATTAAAACCACTTTCCGTCAGTCCCTTGTGTCCTCCGACTGAAAACCTCTCCACCCGCCCAGATCATTGACAACCATCCGGCATACACCGTCCAGCGGCTACTCGATGCGCACCGTCAGGGCAGGAGCCTCCGATACCTGGTCGACTGGGAAGGGTACGGCCCAGAGGAGCGTTCCCCGTTCCTTCATCCTGGGAACGGGGCCAAGACTTCCATCAGGAGCATCTGGACAAGCCTGGAGGTTCCCAGTGAGGGGATAGGGGTTCTTTCATGGTCCCGTCTGCCAATGCCTCATCTTGCTATTATCTCCTTGATTAGGTCTTAATCCCCTCATCTGATTTCCAATTGTTCCCAGTTTTCATTAATTACAGCACACCTGCTTTCCATCAGCAAACTGAAGATAAGAGCCCTGGCACGAGGAATTCTGCAGATGCTGGAAATTCAAGCAATCCTTTTGGACTTCCCTTATCTCTTCCTGAATCTTTATCATATTTGCCGCTTCGCCTGACCGAGGCCCCGCGTCAGCCTCACCGCCACCACGCGCACGTGTAGGAGAGCCGCTCATTGTATCTCTCTCTTCCATAGGCTCCAGTGGTGCTTTTTTTAAATCTCCATTCTTTTCCCCATTCTTGACCCCTTTATCAACTCAGGTATTTTCGGAAGATCTTACATTTGATGGATAAACGAGGCAAAATATGCTTTTTTCCAGATAAGCTATTGATTTAAGCTGCCATTCTGGCTGACGTCACTGGAACTGTCTTGCACACTCGTTGAATGTCCAATTTGCTGTGGTCGTTCATTGATTCTGTTATGGTTATTATTCTGTGGATTTATTGAGTATGCTGTTACGTAACCGGCAACGATGAATATTAATCGAGACAGGTTTTATGAAAACAACCAAACATTTATTAAACACATATAAGCGATAAGGGAAAAAAAAACAAAAAAGGAAAACTTTAACCGGAGGTTAAACAGGTACGCAGCCTTTCATCAACTCCACTCGGCTCTGGTTCGTAAAGCGTTAAATGCGAAAACAGTTCTTAAAGCGACACAGTCAGATATAGTTCTTAAAGGGATAACTTCGAAAGTCCAACAGTTTAACACATTCAACTGGGAGAGACTTCTCTAGAGAACGATTTCTTCACCGGCGCACCTTTACTGCTGGTTCTGTCCACAGGATTCCTGATGCCGAAAATAAACAGTTTAAATCAACGAACCTCAAATTGTTTAGAGAGAGGGCCTTTGTGCATGAACTCATTGCACTATTGCAAGAGTTATCTCGATGCAGGTTCTCTCCAATGAAGACTCAATAAGGTCGGTCCTTTATGAAACAGCCAACCGATGCCAACTTCTCTCGATCCTTCACTCTCCCTTCAAAACTGTCAGAATTGAGTAAATTGGCACTTCCAGCCACAAATTTCCAGTTCAATAATACAAATCTTGTAAGAGAACGCACCTTCCGTTTTAAAAATGAAACTGCGTCACAAAAACAAACACGCAACAGAAACGGAGGCACAACACGTTCGACCTGGAAATCTACAAACTCAAAAACCTACTGCGTCACCTGGGTCGACCCTTATATAGTCACGGGGGCACATGTCATCACGTGACCTCACATCGGCGGGAAAATCACATCAGGTGACCTCCAAAAAACCATTACAGCATTCTCACAAAAAAAAACAGATCTCCTTGAGCACGTAACAATGCCTACAAGAAAATGAATCCCAGGGTTGTATATGATAACATATATGTACTTTAACAATAAAGTTACTTGGAAGATTAAATTTCTAAATCTCCACTTTAGAAAGAAACAACCTAGGCTCTCTATTCCATGGTGGAAATGCATGATCTTGGTGTATCTCATCCTGCAACATTGCTCCCTCTTTCTCACAGTGTGCTGACCACAACTTCATGTCGATCCCCACCTGAAGTTTCACCAATATCTCAAAACTCAGAGCCATAGAGCACTGCAATACAGAAACAGGCATTTCAGCCCATCTAGTCCATGTGAACTACTCATCTACCAGGTTCCATCGACCTGCACCTGTGCCATAGACCTTCACAATCCTCCCATCCATGTATGCATCCAAACTTCTTTAAATACTGAGATTGAACCTGCACAAACAACCTCCACTGGCAGCTCATTCCACACCCTGCGAGTAAAAAGTCCCCCCTCATGTTCCTCTTAAACATTTCATCTTTCGCCATTAACCCATGACCTCTAGTTCTAGTCTCAACCATCCTAACTCATTAAAATGTCATCAGAGAGACAGTCAAATTTTCACTTGGCCCAGTTTAGAGTGAAAGGTGAAGGAACTATCCAGAGTAAATAAGACAACATGTTTTGCCTGACTTTTTTTT
Organism: Mobula birostris; assembly: GCF_030028105.1. NCBI lineage: Eukaryota > Metazoa > Chordata > Chondrichthyes > Myliobatiformes > Myliobatidae > Mobula > Mobula birostris. Next base: position 118,883,824 of record NC_092377.1, read on the forward strand.
TAAATTTCTGACAATTAAGAAAAATAGCAAGCAAATATTCACACAGAGCTTGAGTTCATAGCAGACAGATATACAGACTTTTCCACTTAAATGATTCTTTATGTTTTAGATTTTAGCAACAGCAAGTGAAAACACTATAAAACATTATTGAAGAAATATATACATTCTTCGAGAAGGAAAGTTAAACATCTAGTTATAGACAAAATCAGAAACAACTCAGCCTCCTGAAATGAACACTGTAGAGGTGTGTGAGACCAGGGAGATGATGTACACTTCCCCACTCCCACTGGATCACCTGGGCTCAGTGACACCGGTACCAATGGAGATGAATAAATTCGCAGGGAAGTAAATGGGACCCTGTAAACAGAGTGGATGTGGAGGGGTTATGCTACATTCCAGGAGCCTTGATCAGACCACACTTGGGAGGTTGCTCACTATTCTGGTTCACTGTGGTGGTGAAAATGCATTGAAGTTTACAAGGAGTGGTCAACACAGACCAGGTTGGGAAGAGGAAGGCTGAGGGTCGTCCTTAGGGAGGTGCTCACTATTGTGGGTTTGATGGGAGAAAATGCTTCCACCTGTGGCCAAAACGGGATACAGGGTCATTCATACAGGACAGTCATTGAGAAATCACAGAACTCATGGGAAACCTTCCCTCAGAGAGAGGACAGAAGGTGGAACTCCTTCCCACTGGGAGAAACAACAGCATTAACCAGTGTGGAAAAGTGTCCCAATTCCCTGCATAAATACTCTCCATGAAACACTGTCCAAAGCAGGATGAGGCACTGTGCCACTGAAGATGCAGGTAAATCAGCAGCTGGAGAACATCAGGTTCCACGGGATTTGCTCCATCAGCTCCCGTCCACCCATCCACATACAGTAGCTGCAGCATGTGTGTGTAGAACTGTACTCTGAGTGTGGGAGTGACGTTGTCCACTCTGACACTGGGAACTTCAACCTTAAACCAGCGAAGTTTGGCTGGTAACATTTCTGTGATTCATTTCTCAGTTTGCAATTGGGAAAATAAATAAAGAATGTAGCAACATAAAGAGCAGTAAACTTTCAGTGATCAACCCTGTGGGTGTGGGGTCACCTATGGACCACACCAGGTGTGATCAGCACCTGTACTTTCCAAAGGACATCACTGAACCAGGTGAGTTTTTATATCAATTAGTACTTCCATGGTCACTGTTAGACCAATGAAATGGAGGAGGGTTGGACTACCCACAATGCCACAGGCAGAGATGTGCCAGACCACATGACCAACCCCTGTGCTAATCTACAATGTTACCTGTCCTGTGAGAATCTCGTGAAAATGATGTAATGGTCTCATGCATGGGACTGATGTAATTGTCATGTGATAGTGGGGTGATGTGAAGTCACATGATGGCACGTTCTAACTGGTATATAAGGGGAGACCGCAGTTGTTGTGTAGTTCATTTTAGTAGGAACTCACCGTTGGTAGGTACGCCATCGGAGAAGAAGAGAGAGTGAGAGTGAAGAATCCGGATGAACCCCAGAGCGATTGGGGTTAACCAGCGGCACTCGGTGCACTACGGGTGTGACTGACATTTGGAATCGTCCGTACGTGACATGCACATTTTGTTAACCCTTACACGGTTTGGGTATTGTGTAATGACCACTTCTGGCAGAAAGGTCAGTTACTTATAGAGCTCGTATTCAGTGTCATAACTTTGGAAAAGGTATTTCTCGGCTGGAACCGGTGTCAGCAGTTTCGACTTTTCTTCATCATAAGGTTCAGGAAGTCTCTCCTTTCAGTTATTTCATAAATCATATGGACTTATTAAACTACCACCTTAAGCCTGTTCTTAAATGAGATCTGTTGAGAATTTTAAATTTGATTGTTTGATAACTATAGAAGCATAAAGCTGTTTTTATCAGTTTAAGTTAATCATTTGTTTACTGTTCCATGTTAATTTGAGTAGAGGTTAATAAATGTCATTGTTTATTTTACAGGTGTCCCTCCACTTTTCGAATGTTCGCTTTACGACACCTCGCTGTTACGAAAGACCTACATTAGTTACCTGTTTTCACTAACAGAAGGTGTTTTCACTGTTATGATAAAAGGCAGCGCGCGCCCCGAGCAGCCAAGCTCCACCCCCGGAAATGCATTCTAGCCGGCATTGCTTAAACACGTGCCTGTGAGCATCTGTGCTTTATGTCGATTCATTTTGAGCATCCGTTAGCTAGATGAGTTCTAAGGTATCGGAAAAGCCTGAAAGAGCTCGTAAGGGTGTTACACTTAGCGTAAAACTAGACATAATTAAGCGTTTTGATCGTGGTGAACAAAGTAAGGACAAAGTGTGTTTGGCTTGTGGAAGTTGACGAAGATGATGTTAAAGAGGTTTTGGCATCCCATGACCAAGAACTGATAGATGAAGAACTGATGTGATTGGAAGAGGAAAGGATAACAATTGAAACCGAATGCAGTAGCAAACGGACCGAAAGTGAAGTCGTCCAAGAACTGAATGTGAAGCAACTGCGTGAAATTTTTGCTGCAATGATTGCAGAAAAGTACGACTTTAATTTTGAAAGGGTACGTAGGTTTAGGGCATATTTGCAGGATGGTTTGAGTGCTTACAAAGAAGATGGTTTGAGTGCTTACAGAGTGCGAGGCTAAACAGTCAAGCATAATGTCGTTTTTCAAGCCTTCCACATCAGACGATGAACCTCGACCTTCAACATCGAGGCAGGCAGACATAGAAGAAGATGACCTGCCTGCCCTGATGGAAACAGACAACAATGAGATGACACCCCAGTGTCCCACCACCCCAACCTCCGGGCTGAGGGCTGATACATTGCCGTGAATAATGCAGCGATGCAGCAGTAGCCGGGAGGCACACAGCACATCTTTAAGAAAAGAAGCCAAAATAAACAAGCTAATTAATTAGGTGCCGCCCAGCACGTAAATGTCAACCCAGATCAGAGGCGATTGTGTCGCTTCTGATCTGGGCCGTCATTTACGTGCTGGGCGGCACCTAATTAATTAGCTTATTTATTTTGGCTTTTTTCTTAAAGATGTGCTGGGTACGTCCCGGCTACCACTTCACCACTGCATGCTTCGCAGATTGGTGTCGGTCCGCGGCCTGAAGGTTGGGGACCATTGCATCACCCTAACCTCCGACGACTCAGCCTAACACACCATCATCAGTGTGCTCAGCGCTGTCTTCCCGATTCCCATAAGTGATACTACACTGTATATACATTATTTCTACTTTATATAGGCTGTGTATTTTTACGTGTTATTTGGTATGATTTGGCAGCCTCATAGCTTAAAGGTTACTGGAGAGAGTGTTTCTGCCAAGAGCACTTGTGTGAGATTTTCGCTGCAGTGGACAGTGCGGCAATGATTGTAGAAAAGTATTTCTACTTTAACTAGGCTGTGTATTTATCATATCATTCCTGCTTTTACTATATGTTACTGTTATTTTAAGTCTTATGTGTTATTTGGCATGATTTGGTAGGTTATTTTTTGGGTGTGTGAACACTCACAAATTTTTCCCACATAAATAAATGGTAATTGCTTCTTCATTTTACGACATTCTGGCTTAAGAACCATTTCATAGAATGGACTACCTTCAGATGACGGGGGAAACCTGTATAAAAACTTGACTCAAATTTATCTCTATTGCTGCTGATTCATAACAGCAGCAACTCAGCAAGGATTATTCATCATCAAGCACCCCCCCCCCCCCACCAAACCCACAACTCAATTGCCCAGAGGGACAGGGGAAGGAGAGTGAGGAAAAGGGCATCATCATCACCTATACATCACACTCGGGGATCAGTAAATGCTCGAAGTGTTACTTTGAAACCTTTCTTCCTATTGACACTGGAGAATGCCCTGTTTGACTTTCTCCATCGCCTCCTTGTTACTACAACCACCAAGAATCTTATCTGGTGAATTCCACCGTTGTTCCCAGAGAATTTGCACAACCACAGTGTTAGCGTCAAACATTCCCTGGTGAGCAATTTCCATTGGCTTCCTCTGTTCACCCAAAGAGTTTTCCAACAGGATCACAGCACAAGTGTCATCTCCTTTCCTCCCTCAGTTGCCTGATGTGTAAATAAACTATATTTAAATTGATTAACCCTGGAATATTACAACTTTTCCTCCAGCCCACCACATTCGATGAAAGCACAATACCACAGCAGGACACTAACCTGACAGTCATGACTATATGAATGAAATCCCCAGTTTTCCTTTCTCTCCTCACCCTTATCATCCCTTCTCTCCTCTAGCTCTCCACTCTTCATTCTCTATAGATCTCCAGCCTCCATCTGCCTCAGCCCAGGAGTCCGTCCATTCTGCTCAAGCACACACTTCATTGGAGTGTTCCAAATGTGGTCTTGCTGGGGCTCTGAACAGCTGCAGATAGACAATCAGCCCTTTGTCCTTCATGCCCCATGCAATAAGAGGCAACATTGGATTTCCCTGCCCAACTGCCTGATGGAACTGAGGTTTCCTTCATGAGCTAATTCTCCCAGGTTCTCATCATTTGAAATGTTTCTCTTTCCTACATTCCCATGTGATGTCATCCCCATGAACCTAGATCTCACAAATACGCTGGGATTTCATCCAGTAAACTTGAACACATGGCTACAATGTCATCGGAATCATTGCATGGTGACCAGGTCAGGGCTTGAACTAATCCACATGTTATTCCATCTGGAACCGCCAACCAATCAGAAAGCAGTCAGATCTTTCCCATATCCCACATCTCTGTTTCCCTGAGCAGCAGCACATTACATGCTAGCTTAACATTTGCAGGGACTGTTCCAGAATTATAAAATGTTTGAAAGATGCTCCTGGATGGGTTGCCTCCAGAATTATCACTCCTACACATTATTAAAGTCCAAAGCTTTTGTCCGTTTTTAGCTCTCCTCCAGAGACATCTCCTTAATGATGCTGATCTTTCCCAAGTTCCTCACTATTGTTAAATCCCTTGTTCCAATTTTTCTGCTATGTTCCAGTGATCCATGAAAGAGCAATGAAAACTATTTGTTTCATCCCCCAGCCATTTTTAGACTGCATTGACCATAGGACAACATATCGGTCACTCGGCTCCTGAATTTTCCCCTTCAAACAATATTGCCATGGCTGATCTCAACTCCACTTCTGTGTTAGTTTCCAGTACTCCTCAATTCATTATTCTTTCAAATTTTTCTCTGTCTCCACTGTCCTCCAGTACAGAGGCATCCAGAGATTCACCTCATTATGGCAGAAGTCATTTCTACACAGTTCCATTGGCCCCTTATTTTGTATCTACTTGCCCTCATTTGAGACTTTCAAAATAGTGAAAACCCCATCATCTATCCTCTAAAGCCTCTCAAGGTATTATGCCTGAATAAGGACGCCCCTCAGTCCTCTTTAACTCAAAGAAATACAGGCCCAAGATGCCCAGGCCTTCTGCAACACCTCCATATCCATAATCTCTGACAACATTACAGTAAAACCCAGAATGCAATCTTCCATTTCACCTGCTTACTAGACCTAACTGCTAATATTTTGTGATTGAAATACCAAGATCATTCTGATCTTCACTCATTTGCACTCTGACTCCATTTGGGCAACAATTTGTGTATTGTATTAAATGTTTTAAAGCATTGGATGAATATCTGGAGGATCAAAATAACAATTTAATTTTTTTCTGATCTTGTCGCATGTGAAGCATGTTATTGTCTGTGGAGTGTTTATTGAGAGTAGTTGGATCCTTTCTTAGTTTCAGGTACCAATAAAATGTTTATGCAGTCACTATTGATCACTTTGAGAGCTGGCTTGATGGGTTCTTTCTTAACGTCTGCATTCAGGCTTATTGTTTATGTGTATATATGTATATAGTCATAGCTCCCACTGCTAAACAAATGCTCTTTATGGTGTGCGTCTCAAACAGCCTCTGACAACCAAGTCCAACTCCTGGCCTTCACGTCTGGCATAGTCCTTCTGCCCGGCAGAGCTGCTCTCACTGACGGGAGAAGGGGCAAAGGTGCCTTAAATCCAGTTGCTCCGAGCAGATGGGGCTCATCTCGGAGAGGGAAGCTCCAGTTACAAACCTCCTCTGCCTTGCGGCTATACCTGCTCACAGGAAAGGCTTTGGGAGTAAACCCCGAGGAAAAGTTCAGAGTCGAAGTCCCGAAGGCGGCTGATGACTGTACCCAGCACTGGCACGGCAACTCCTGCGATGCTGCTGGCACCAAACCGTACCAGCCTTCACCGTTCCTTTGGACCTGTCATCAGCATGGAGAGGGGGGTCCCACTGCATGGGCAACAGACGGATCTCCTTATCAACTCTGCCCTGGCTTGCGCCCTGGAGAACACTACCAGAGGTGCAGCACCCATGGTTGACCACGACCGACGGAGGCCACACATACATTCCTGTGCTTTTGAAAGTTCAAAAAATGTTGTGTGCTTTGAGATATTGGTGAGTGAGCATTAGAATGTCTAATTGATTTATGTAGGTATGCAGAGTCCATTAATGGATAGATGATGTGTGTTTGATGTAAACAGGCTAACTGAATGTAATAGCGGAGAGTTTGTCTGTTTCTGTGTCTCTGTGTTGTGAAGCTTGTGGATATATTGAGCTCCTCTTTGGATTTTCTTCGGACTTGAAATGGGACTGGAGATTGTGATCAGTGCCTCGGACCCTGGGATGGTTGCACGAGTGAGTTGGAAATTGCATTTCCTCCAATGACATCAAGTAGTGACTATGAATTGTGAGCCATGAAATCTTTGTGGTAATTTTGTGACTTGCTATGTAGTATTCTGTGTGGTTTATTTGTGCTCTCTATTTTATGAGAATAAATTATGCTTAAGTTACTTTATTGTCCTTGTACACTTATTATTACATCTCCTGGACAATTGAACAGTTTGCTTCTGATCAACAAAGCCCATTGCACTTTGGACTGACTCTTTCCTCTGCTCTCTCCAAATCGTGTTCCTTTATTAATAATGCTGATACACTTGATCCCATTGTATACCCTAGTCTCATCTACCCAAAGGTACTCTCATTTTCCTATCCACCACTCTCCCCAGTTACTGTTCCAACAACCTGAACATTTCCTTCATTTTCAGCTCCACCTGGACCTGAACCTTTGACCTGGTCTTCTCTCCACAGACGCTACCTGACCTGACAAGTGTTCCCCGCATTCCCTGTTATTTGAACAGCCGAAAGAAATGGGGGAGGTCTGTCTCACATATGTCCATCTCCCAAGCAGATACAGATGCAAAAAATCTATCTAAGATCTCCCCCATCTCTTTCGGCTCCATGAATAGATTACATTCTGATCTTCCAGAGGACCAATTTTGTCCTATGTTGTCCTTTTGCTCTTAATATATCTGTACAAACCCTTAGGATTCTCCTTCAGCTTGTCTGCTGAAGCAACCTCATACCTTCTTTAATCCCTCCTGATTTCCTTCTTAAGTGTTCCCTTGCATTTCTTATACTCCTCAAGTACCTCATTTGTTCCTACCTGCCTATACCTGTTATAAACTTCCTTCTTCTTAACCAGGGCCTCAAAATATCTGGAAAACCAAAGTTCCCTAAATCTGCCAGACTTAGCTTTCATTTTGACAGGAATGTACAACTCTATACTCCCAAAAAATATCATTTTTGAAAGCCTCCCACTTACAAAGCTCATCTTTGCCAAAAAACAGTCTGTCCCAATCCACATTTACCAGCTTCTTTTGGATACCATCAAACTTGGCCTTTCTCCAGTTCACAACCTTAACCTGATGACCAGACCTACCTTTTCTAATGACTGCCTTAATTCTAATGGCAGTTCCATCTCCAACTCCTCATCATGGCCTGTTAGAAGTTTCAGCTGGATGAAGGTGTAGGCATGAGGGACACTGGAGTTCTCCCTGCCTCCCCACATCTCACAAGAGGAGCATTCCACTGTGCTAACTGGCATCACCCCTGCTCTGATGTGGAATAAGAAAGAATAAATAACAAAAAAAAAACCTACAACTTACGCCTCTCCTTTCCAAAGCCTCAACTCTCCATTCTAACACTGGTCCACTCCCACAATGACCATTCTCCATAAACCTGATCTCATTTTATTGGACTTTTCCAAAGTTCAAACTACTTATCTAAGAACCTACAGTATATGTCATCATATAGAATCTTGAGATTCATTTTCTTGTGAGCATTCACAATAAATACCAGAAGCACAATAGATTCAATGAAAGACAGCACAGGACAAACAACCAATACAAAAAAAAACAAAGAAATAAATGAACAATAAGTATTGAGCAAATATGATGACAAGTGCTTGAAAGTGAGCGCATAGGTTGTGGGAACAGTTCAGTGATGGGATGAATGAAGTTGTCCTCACTAGTTCAATAATCTGATGGTTGAGAAGTAATAACTGTTCTTGAACCTGGTGGAGTGGGTTCTGAGACCTGTGTACGTTATTCCTGATGGCAGCAGTGAGAAGAAGGCATGGTCTGGGTGGTGGGGCCCATGATGATGAATGCTGCTTTCCTGTGACAGCGCTCCGTGCAGATGTGCTCAATGGTGAGGAAAGATTCACCTGAGATGGACCTGGCCATAACCACTACTTTTTGTAGGATTTTCTGTTCAAGGGCATTGGTATTTACATACCAGGTCATGAAGCAGCTAGTCAATATGTTCTCCACACATCCACACTTTTAGATGTCATGACAAGTCTTTGCAAACTTCTCAGGAAGTAGAGGCACTGCCGTCCTTCCTTCGCATCGCACTTACCTGCTGAGCACAGGACAGGTCCTCTGAGATGATCACACTGAGGAGTTTAAAGTTGCTGACCTTCTCCACCTCTGATCCTCCAGTATTTTTGTCCAAGGGTCATAATGGCACAGAAACAGAGTCAACATTGTGATGCCAACCATCAAGTACCCATCTCTAGCTTTCTGCTTTGGCAATATCTCATTCTGCTTGGTTACTCTACAACCCAATGGTTGGAACATTGTCATTTCCAATTTCAGGTAACCCACAATTCCAGTTCTCTCCTCCACACCTCATTTTCTTCTCCCTCTATTCACCTTACTCTCGCCCTTCCCCACCTGGCTCCATCTGCCCATCATTCCTCCCCATATCCCCATGTCCAGTTCAACTTACCACCCACCAACTTCCAATTCCCACCCCCCCCCCCAGTTCTGTACAACAATGTGGGCTGAAGGGCCTGTTCCTGTTGTAAAGTTCTGTGTGGCAATCTTTTCCCTGCCTTCTCCACCCAGGTGTAGGGTTTAGAACATAGAATAGTACAGCACAGTACGGGCCCTTCGGCCCACAATGTTGTGCCAACCCTTAAACCCTACCTCCCATATAACCCCCCACCTTAAATTCCTCCATATACCTGTCTAGCAGTCTCTTAAATTTCACGAGTGTATTTGCCTCCACCACTGACTCAGGCAGTGCATTCCATGCACCAACCAGTCTCTGAGTAAAATCCTTCCTCTAATATCCCCCTTGAACTTCCCAGCCCTTACCTTAAAGCCATGTCTTCTTGTACTGAGCAGTGGTGCCCTGGGGACAAGGCGCTGGCTGTCCACTCTATCTATTCCTCTTAATGTCTTGTATATCTCTATCACGTCTCCTCTCATCCTCCTTCTCTCCAAAGAGTACAGCCCTAGCTCCTTTAATCTCTGATCATAATGCATACTCTCTAAACCGGGCAGCATCCTGGTAAATCTCCTCTGTACCCTTTCCAACGCTTCCACATCCTTCCTATAGTGAGGCAACCAGAACTGGACACAGTACTCCAGGTGTGGCCTAACCAGAGTTTTATAGAGCTGCATCATTACATCGCGACTCTTAAACTCTATTCCTCGGCTTATGAAAGCTAACACCCCATAAGCTTTCTTAACTACCCTATCTCCCTGTGAGGCAACTTTCAGGGATCTGTGGACATGTACCCCCAGATCCCTCTGCTCCTCCACACTATCAAGTATCCTGCCATTTACTTTGTACTCTGCCTTGGAGTTTGTCCTTCCAAAGTGTACCACCTCACACTTTTCGAAGCTGCAAGGTGGCCGGCACTTCCCAACACTCGTACCAAAGTGAGTCTGGTAAAAACACGGACACAGCGTTGTTTGTTTCAAAGCCGGGAGTGTCCGTATGTTGGAGCCTTGCTGACCGGGCTCATTGAGGCAGAGAGAGGAGGAGGAATGATGTTCCGCTGCCTGATTGAGTGTAGACTAGCAAGCATTTTAGCAGGCTCCCTGTAGAACTTCACAGGAGAGTTAGCGAGGGCTACGCAGACTTTATCAGGCATTTGCTGCATGAAGAGTTCTTTAAAAGTAAAACAGGGATGGTGATTTCCCATAGAGACAGCTAGTGGTCCATTAGCTCTGAGGGGTAGGCATCGGCAAGGCCGAGCAAAGAGAGCAGCTGTTTGACGCTCAGACTCCGGTAGTTTAAAAGTCTGTAAAAGGTGAGTTTTGAGCGATCGGTATTTATCGTGTTCAGACGGGTGTTCTACTCGCAGTCGTGAAATTACAGGGTGATGCTACCACATAGAAATATTTGGTGTTGTCGGTGGAGATTTCTCACACTGCAAATTGGGTCTTGGTTTGTACAAACCAAGCATTGGCATATTGCGCCCCAAACTCCGGCAGTTTCAAAGTGTCTGCGTTGACCGACATGTTCAATATTTCTGAAATCGTCTAGAGCATCGGGGTTACCACTGTAGGTTTTCACAAATAAAAAGGCATGAGGCGTTTTATGTTTAAGAAGAACTGTAGCAACTCATTTATTGTACAACAAAGCCTGAACACAGAGCGCGGTAAAAATACTTTACATAATTACGTCATCATGCTAGACCAGCCTCTTAAAGTGAACCCCAACTCAATATTGGTGGCTGTGAATTATGTACGCTTCCAACAGTTACATTACCCTACAGACCCAGCACCGGTCGCTGTGGCACATCATTGTACATCGACCTCCAGTCTGAAAAGCAACCATCCATCACCACCCTCTGTATCCTTCCGTCAAGCTATTGTTATCTATTTAACTAGTTGACCCTGGATCTCATATGATCTGAACTTCCAGACAAAATGTTCCACACGGGATCTTGCCAGTGGCCCTGTTAACGTCAACATGGACAACACCTGCCACCCTCCCCTTATCAATCCTCTTGGTCTCCTCTTAAAAAATACACTCAATCACGCTTGTCAGACGTGACTTCCCAAATACAAAACCATCTTGACTATCCAGAATCAGACCTCGCCATTCCAAATGCAGGTTGCAATGACAGAGTTAAATGCAGATGATACGATTTAAAATAGAAACAAGAGAAAATCTCCAGATGCTGTAAATCCAAGCAACACACACAAAATGCTGGAGGAACTCAGCAGGTCAGGTAGCATTTATGGAAGAGTACAGTCAACGTTTTGGGCCGAGACCCTTCAACAGGACTGGAGAAAAAAAAATGAGGATTAGAGTTAAAAAGTGAAGGGAGGAGAAGGAAAAACACAAGGTGATAGACAAAACCAGGAGGGGGAGGGATGAAGTAAAGAGCTGGGAAGTTGATTTGGTCAAAGTCTGTGACATCTTCATTCTTTAAATATACTTCTGTGTTAATGCTTTGAATTCCCAAAGAGTTCTCATGTTTCACCAGAAAGAAGGGAACATTTTTTGGATACAAATCATCATTTAATGAGAAACATAACAAAATCTGCAGATGCTGGAAATACAAAGCAACAAAACAAAATGCTGGAGGAACTCAGCAGGTCAGGTAGCATCTATGGAAAACAGTAAACAGTTTGTTTCAGGCCAAGACTCTTCTTCAGCAATGACGATAGGTAGCTGTGAGCTATTCCACCTTGTGGTAATAGATGAAGTTCCCCCTTACTGGACCTGCCACTCCCTTGTATAGTTTCCCCTGTGTGAAGTGACATTAAAGTTCGAGTATTTTTCATATATCAGTCAAAGTTCTTCAATTGCCCCCCCCCCCTTTGCAGTTTCCATAAGCCCTGTAAAGGTACAAGTCCAAGTCCATTCCATGGGATCAGTGTCTTCTTTGTCCTGATCTCTTCTCTGGATATCACGCAGGATCTTGTCTAGTTGGGTACGCTTGCCAAAGTAGAACTGCTAGGAAGAGGCCGATCATGAAAGCTTGCCACTGTCTGACACATGCGTTTTCTATAAAACAAAATAAGATCTGCTTTTATTTCAGCAAAAATATCTTATTCACATTGTACAGGGCAGGAAGATCTCAGAAAGCCTCTATATTCTCTCACGTCTTATTATCTTGCTTGTCACATACTTGTAGAATGTCTTGGGGCCTGCCCGCTGAGTCCTTCTCATGGCCCCTTCTAGCTCTCCTAATGTCTTTCTTGAGCTTCTTCCTGCTAGCCTTATAATCTTCTAGCTCTCTATCAGTACCTAGCTTTTTGAACCTTTCATAGGCTCTTCTTTTCTTCTTGGTTAGATTTACAACAGCCTTCAGCGGCAGCAGAACATTACATTCACACTGGCCATAGGATTGACTTCAATGGCACAAAATTACTGTGACGTGCCGATGGCTTTTGGGATCACCTGGTAAATAAAGAAAGCTATTGAAATAAACCTAGAGGAAAAGAATTTTAACAAAGACGAAGGTCTTGCTGTAAGTAAGAACTGGAATTTGATTGTAAAGAAGTTGGGAGAACAAAAACCTGATTGGATGTGGACTAACCAATCAGGACAAACTGACTACAGGGATATAAATACCACTGGACTAGACATGTCCAGGCATCAACCCTGATGAAGATGGCAGAGTCTGTCATCAGGACGTCAGTTATAACTTACATCTGTACTTGGCTGGAAACCCAAAAAGAGTTTATTCATTATAAATGAGTACTTTGTATAGTATTTACCAAACAGGATAAGGAGATTTTTGTGCTGATTGGCTCTGGCACTTCAAGAGAAAGGAGATAGAGTTGGGTTTCTTGAAGAACAGTAAGGTGGAATAGTCCACAAAGCCTAATGGGATATTCCCCATGTTATTGGGAGAAGCAAGAGATGAGATTGCTGGGGCCCTTCATGTCATCTCCAGCCAGAAGCAAGGTCACAGAGGACTGGCAAGTAGCTATTGTTGTTCCATTATTCAACAAGAGAAGTAGGGATAATCCTAGAAACTATAAACTGGTGAGTCTCAAATCAGCAGTAGGAAAGTTTCTGGAATGGCTTCTGAGGGACAGGGTTTATGAGCATTTGCAAAACCATGGCCTGATTAAGAACAGGCAATATGGATTTGTGTGGTGCAAATGGTGTCTTACTAACGTGATCAAGTGTTTTTGAGAAGGTCATAAAGGTGATTTACGAGGGTACAGCAGTGGATGAGACTTATCCTGGTGGGAGGTTTGTGATGAGTGGTATTCCGCAGGGATCTGTATTAGGTCCTGTTACGTGTGATATACAATATTGGGTTAGTCAGTTAGCCGATGGTACAAAGATCCATGGTGTTGTGGATAGGATAGACTGCCAAAAGATACAGCAGGATACAGATTGAATGCAAGTTCAAGTTTAATTGTCATTCACCACACACGAGTACAGCCAAATGAAACAGCATTATTCTGGGGCCAGGGTGCAAATCACAGTACCAACAGTCACACACAGCACAAGGCATATATACAATACCAAGTGCACACAAGATATGTAAAATACAGTCACAGAAAAAGATAAGGTCGAAGACTCTTGAGTCCATGAATGCTGCAGAAAACTGCGGTCAAACACAATACAGCTTCTCTTCTGAGCGAACACTGGGGGGCAGCACTGACTCTCAGCTTGGACGCCACGCCACACCACCTCCACTTGAGTGCACCAACTCTGCCGTCCCTCATGGCGACACCATAGCTTGAGTACTAGTCCTCGTGATGACCGGGGTCATGCAGCTCCCCCACCATCCGCCAATAAACCAGTAAATTGGACTTGCAGCATTCCAACACAAGAAAAGTGACGAGGATGATCACTCGCTGTTAGACTGCACACTGCTGATGTGCTCCAACTTCTCTGATACAGGCAGCAGCACGATCTGCACCAAGTGCACATCCTTCTGATGGTTAAAAATATATATATGTTTAAAAAGGACAATAACACCTTTGATCCCATAGAAGCTGCTGCAATCGAATGCGATGGCATCTTACCAGAAGCAATTACTGATGTAGGGAGAGAAATGGCAGCTAGCATTTAGTCTGGGCACATGTGATGTGTTGCATTTTGGGACAGTAAAAGAAACAATACTCTGTTAATGGCAGGATCCTTAACAGTGTTGATGAGCAGAGGGATCATAGAGCTCAAATCCATAGCTCCCTGAAAATAGCTGCACACGTTGATAGGGTAGTAAAGAAGGAATACGGAATGTTTGCCATTAATGGTCAACAAATTAAATTGAAGAGTGGAGAAACTATGTTGCAGATTTATAAAAGACCAGATTGGCTGCATCTGGATTATTGTGTTCATTTCTGGTTGCTTCATTACAGGAAGGATGTTGAACATTTGGAGGGGTTGTAAAAGAGGTTCACCAGGATGCTGCCTGGATTAGAGGGGATGTGCTCTTACCAGAGGTTGGACAAACGTGTTGTTTCCTCTGGAGCGGCAGAGGCTGAGGAGACATCTGACAGAGGGCTATAGGATTATGAGAGCCATTGAAAGACAGCTACTTCTTCCCCCCAGGACTGAAATGTTGAAATCCAGATGGCAGGCACTTAAGTTGAGAGTGGGTAACTCAAAGGAGATGTGCAGGGCAAGTATTTAGTTTACACGGTGGTGGACTCCCAGATGCACTGCCTGGGTAGTCGTGGAGGAAGATATGATGAGTCAGTTGAATGTGAAGGAAATGGAAACATAGAAACATAGAAAACCTATAGCACAATACAAGCCCTTCGGCCCAAAAAGCTGTGCTGAACATGTCCTTACCTGAGAAACTACCAGCACATGGAGATGTCCGTGGGAGAATGCTGCCGACGGGCACGTTCTCGGCTGCAGGAGTACGTGCTGAGGGACGCACTGAAACTCGGTGCAGCCACCGCAAGGGCCCGGTGGGGAAGGACCACAGCTTAAGGTTCTTCTGCCGCGGGAGAGGGAGGGGTCAGGTGGCGGGGAGCATACCCCTCAACAATGATGTGGTAAGGTGAACCAATGGAGTGCCATGTGGGTGGCCAAAATTATGGATATGTACAGACCATAATGGGAACGTATGTAAAGGATGGAAAGTTATTCAATGGTTTACTGCATATAATTTTATTTTTGAATAATGTATATTTTGAAATTTAAAATAAGAAGTTGTGATTGCTGTTTCCTGACTGTTCTCCCATTGAAAGGTCAATCACCTGACCAGACTCATTACCCAGTATGGCCCATTCCCTCGATGCATTATCTTCATATTGATTTCAGAAACCCTCCTGATGCACCGAACAAATTCTGTCCTGTCTAAACAGCTTGCACTAAGGAGATCCCAGTCTGTATTTGGGAAGTTGAGGTCATCCACTATACCATCCCTGCTGTTTTTACACCACCCCCTCATCTACCAGCATATCTGTTCCTCAATGTTCCTGCAGCTGGGGGGTGGGGGAGGTCTGTAGTTTCATCCCAGTGGAGTGAATGCACCTTTCTTACTTTGGAGTTCGATCCATATAGACTTGGTGGCTGAGCTCCATTATGTCCCCTCTGAATCCGACTGAAATATTGTCCCTGATTCTATATGTAACACCCCTCCCCAACCTTTTACCTCACTCCCCATGTTTTCTCAAACATCAAAACTCTGGCACATTAGGTTCTCCTTCCTGTTCCTCTGTCAATCCAGTCTCATTATTGCCACAACATCATGGTTCTATGTACCGTGGTCTAAGTTCATCACTCTTACGCATAACACATCGCACATTAAAATACACGCACCTCAGCCTGTCCATCCCTTGTGTCGAAAACCTTGCCATTACCTATTCTTACTGGTCATGAAAACTAACTTCTTCTCAATCCTTCCACCTTCTCATCCTGCCAAACAAGTTTTAACTGTCCTCAGGAGCACTAGCAAACCTCCAGTTAAGGTGTAACCTGCCCCTCCTGTACAGATTGTCCCTGCCCCAACAGAGGTTCCAATGATCCGAGAACCTGAAACAGTGTATTCTGCACCATTTCCTCAGCAATATGTATTCTATCCTTTTATTCCTGCCCTGACTAGCACATGACAACAGGCGTAATCCAAAGATTATTACCACTGAAATCCTGCTTTCAGCCTCTTTCTCACATCCCGATAGTCACTGTGGAGGATTCTTCCCCCTTTCTACCAAAGGGCACCATGATCTCTGGCTAATCATCCTCCACCTTGAGAATGTTTAATAACATCCCCAACTCTGGCAACTAGAAGGCAACAAACCATCAAGTTTTGAGAGGAGCTAACCTAGAAAGTTAATGCTGTAGAATTGTGGATGTCATCTGTGTGGAGTTCTGAAAAGTGTTTGTCAAGGTCCCTCATGGGTTTCTCATCCAGAAGATTAAAATACATGGAATCTATGATGAATTGAAGTTTTGAATTCAAAATTGGTTTGTCCAGAGAGACAGAGGGCAGTTTTATCTGCTGAATCTAGACTGGGACGTCTGCTGTCTGTGATGTATATAAATGACCTGGATGGAAATGTAGATGGGTGGGTCAGTGAGTTTGCAGAAAATGTGAAGATTGGTGGTGTTGTAGATTATGTAGAGGACTGCCAAAGGATATAGCAGGATGTTGATAATTTGCAGGTATGGGAGGAGTAATGGTATATGGAGTTTCATCCGTTCCAATTGTGAGGTGATAACTTTTGGGAGATCCAATATAAAGGGACAGGACAGAGTTCATGACAGGATCATTAACAGTATTAATATTACAGAAGCATGTTGGAGTCTAAGTCCAGAGTTCTCTGAAAGTGGTTGTGCTGGTTGATAGTATGATAAAGAAGGTGTGCTTGCCTTTATTGGTTCATGCAGAGAGTTGAAGAGTTGGAAAGTTTTGTTTCAGATTTATCAAACTTGTGAAGCCACACATAATGTTTCACATTCTATTCGGGCCATTCACATTCCCATTACAGGATGGATGTTGAGTCTTTGGAGATGGTGCAAAAGAGGTTCACCAGGATGATGCTTGGATCAGTGAGCATGTACTTTGAGGAACAACTGAACAAACAAATTGTTTTCTGTGGAGTGATGGAGGCAGATAGAGTTTATACAACCACAGGAAGTGGAGGGAGAGATACTAGAATTGTATAAGCACTCACTGTGTGTGATGTGGAGATACTAAACTGTATAAACACTGATTTTGTGTGAGGACGAAACACTAGAACTGTATAAACACTAACTGCATGTGAGGAGGAGATACTAGAACTGTATGAACATCGACCAAGTGTGAGGAGGAGATAGTAAAACTGTATAAACACTGGCTGTGAGTGTGCAGGAGATACCAGAACTGTATAAACACTGACTGTGTGTGAGGATGAGATACCAGAACGGTTTAAACACTGATCGTGTGTGAGGAGGAGATTGAAGAACTGTATGAACACAGACTGTGTGTGAGGGGAGATACTGGAACTGTATAAACACTGACGGTCTGTGATGTGGAGATACTGGAACCATATAAACGCTGATTTTGTGTGAAGAGAAAACACTAGAACAGCATAAACACTGGCTGTGTGTGAGGAGAAGATACTGGAACTGTATAAACACTGACTGTGAGTGAGGAAGAGATACTGGAACTGTATAAACACTGACCGTGTGTGAGGAGGAGATTGAAGAACTGTATAAACACTGACCATGTGTGAGGAGGAGATACTTTAATTGTATTAACATTGACCGTGTGTGAGAAGGAGATACTGGAACTGTATAAACAGTGACATTGTGTAGTAGTTGATACCTGAACTGTAGAGTTTCACACGCAGACAGCGGGTGGATAATCCCACATTGCTGTAAAGAAATATCTTCAGCATTGCTTACAGCTGGTCTTCCAGAGGAGCAGATAGGTAGCGTTAAGCAATCCTCAATGCAATGTGGAAATACTGTTATTTTCCTACTCATCATTTGTTTAATTGGAATGTCCTGACTCTTGAAGTGATTTCCCCACCTGACTGAGTGTGTTGCAATGAGTGACTGAGGCGAACCCAAGTGCAGGACACAGGCACGGAGAATGAGTTTGGGTGTTTACTCGGGCGTAAACTCCGAACAGCAAGCAGGGGGGATCTTGACACGGAATCCTGATATGGAACCTTGACACAGAGCCTTGACTGGGAGAAACGCAGTCTCAGAGATAAACCTGGGAACTGGAGTGAAACTTAGAACAAATGGTTCTAAGCAGTTGGGAAATGTAGTTACTCACAGGAGAAGACCAACGATCTGGCGACTAGTGGCAGTAATGCCGGGGTTCTTATAGTACAGGTCCTGATGGAAGCCAGGTGTGTCATCATCAAAGACAATTAGAAGAAATTGGGGAATAACAGTTGAGCCATGGCCAAACAAAGGAAATTAAAGGGAACTAGGGAATAACCGATCAGGACCGTAACAATACCCCGTCCAACGGGAGCTTCCAGACGAACCACCAGGCTTGTCCAGATTGTCCCAATGGAAGTCAAGAATGAGGGAAGGGTCCAGGATGAAAGAGCGGGGAATCCAGGAACGTTCCTCCGGGCCGTATCCCACTCAATCGACCAGGTATTGGCCAAGACCCTTCTTCAGGAATGACGATAGGTAGCTGTGAGCTATTCCACCTTGTGGTAATAGATGAAGTTCCCCCATACTAGACCTGCCACTCTCTTGTATAGTTTCCCCTGTGTGAGGTGACATTAAAGCTCGTCTTTTTCATATATCAATCAAGGTTCTTCAATTGCCACCCCCCCCCTTTATAGTTTCTATAAACCCCGAAAAGGTACAAGTCCAAGTCCATTCCACGAGATCAGTGCCTTCTCTGTCCTGATCTCTTCTCTGGATATCACACAGGATCTTGTCTAGTTGGGTACGCTTGCCAAAGTAGAACTGCTAGGAAGAAGCAGATCAGGAAAGCTTTCCACTGTCTGATACACCTGGGTTTTCTGTAAAACAAAATAAGATCTGCTTTTATTTCAGCCAAAATATCTTATTCACATTGTACAGGGTTTCCTGAGTCTAGGTATCGTGGCATTGATTGTTCCTGTAGGAAGATGCCAAAATGTGTTACCTTGCCCATTGCAACGATTTCAGCTGTTTGTGGAGGTGTGTTTGAGTAACGTACCCATACCTTCCCACCCCTGCACATTCTGGAAGGTGTAAGAAGCTTGGTAGTTGGTGTGGGCCTGGGGATGTTACAATTCGTTAGGTTTTGTGTGGTAGTAATGGTAATAGTGTGGTCACTCAAGAGGAGTATGATGTTCTCCTGAGGGGTTATTCCGTTCACAGATAATGCCTGTGTGTGACTTTGTTTAATGCGAGGAGACTGATACACAGGCAGCCACCACACAGTTCTGGACAGATCGGGGTCACGGTCCAGTGGCGTGGAATGCAAGATGGCTGCTGCAGCTTTCCTCCACCTTTACTGCCGTCGTGTCATCATCTTCCACCAGCTCCACGGTCGAGGTCTTGGTTGGATCGATCTTTGTCTGGAGCCTCCCCCTTGACCTTAACCTCACTCTCAGGAACTCACTCTCCACAACAAGGTGACGATCTTTGGAGATCCGTGCAGGATGCGGTGACTATTCAGATTGTACAGGGGCTGGCAAAGCAGGCAACCAGTCCTTGAGGAAAGAGCCTCAGTCTGTTGTTTCAGCAGACCGTTCCTCCACCCAATGAGACATGATTCCTGGGGATCATTTGGGAAAATGCAATAGCCATTGTTCACCGTTGTCAGATGCCTATTTTGTACCTTGTCCTGAAAACTGACAGCTATTATCAGACTGTATTCCAGTGGGATCACTGTAATGCTGTTGATCCCAACTGACTGTTGAACGCCACAGAGGCTGTGGTCCTGGTTCACCTTAATGGAAGGGGTGGCTACCAAACACCTGAATAGGTATCAAGCATGGTTAGAAGATGCCTGTATCTCTGCTGTGGAGGAAGTGGGCCAATGTAGTCTGTCTGCCATATCTGCACAGGGCCACTCCCATGCTTCATATGTGCCACACAGAAGAGATTCTGCAGGAGCGGGAAGTCTTGAGCAACACACACAATACTGGTGAAACTCAGCAAGTCAGCCAGCATCCATGGAAGGGGATGGATGAATGTTCCTCATCTGGGGCCGAGACTGTTCATTAGGACTGGAAAGGAAGAGGGCAGAAGCCAGAATAAAAGGGTATGGGATGGTGAAAGGACAATAGCACGTGTTGACTTTTACAAGACGCACCCAACTGTGCCAGCGTCCAGGGTTTAGATGCTTTAACTCTCCAGAGTTTGGATAGCTGGCACAGTCCCTTTAAGGGTTCAGGATTGTCCCGCTAATTGCCAAATTGTGATTTGGCACCATGAATTCAGTCTTTAAAGAGCACTTGAATGGAACCTCAGTGCTCAACTGGAGATATTGTCTAGCGATTGGTTTTGAGCTCATTTCTCATTCCAGTTTCATACTGTGTCTCAATCATTGTCTCGGATATTCTAGCATTTCGGATCTCTCTCTCCCCCTCCAACTTCCAAATCTCTTACTATCCCTTCTTTCAGTTAGTCCTGACGAAACGTTGATTGTACCTCTTTCTATAGATGCTGCCTGGCCTGCTGCGTTCACCAGCATTTTTTGTGAGTGTTGCTTGAATCCTAGATCATCCTTGACACACATAAACTATGATTTGAGCTTTCTTGCATGTCTGTGGATGGAATTAATCTGGTATTTCTTCAGGATCCTAGTGATCTTTCCTGTCACTGTGGAAATATAGGGAAGACAGGCAACAGCAACATGTTCCTCCTTGTTAGGTTTCCTGGTTTTTCTGTTGGCCCTTTTAAGGGCCTGATTGATTTCCTTCATCTTGTAGCTACTCTGTAGGAATAACATGCGTAATCATCTTACTTTCTCTGGGTCCAGGATAGTTTTGTACGGTTAATCAAAGTGGAAAGAACTGCTCTACATTGGGAGGCAAGACGGTGGCTGATATTGTTGAGGTATAAGTCCGTGTGAGTGGGTTTCCGACAGACGCCATGCCTAAGGCTACTGTCCGGTTTCCGTCTCATTAGATTCTCCAGGAACGGGAGGCAACCATTCTTCTCATCTCCACTATAAATTGAATGTTCGGATGGACATCAGATGGTCATGGAACTGTTGGAGTGCCTGGAGTCCCTGAGGCCACATTACAAAGATGTCATTGACATATCTGAAGAAGCATTTGGGCCATAAGGGTGATGAACTCATGCAGAAATCAGCAATAGCCAGTGACAAGGGCAATCCCTGGCCATTCTGTCCGTTTGTTCACAGTCGTTCCCCTTATAGAGGAAGTACACCGATGTAAGGGTGTGCTCAAAAAGGTCAGTGGTGCCCTTATCAAACTTTGACTGCAGGAGGACCAAGCTGACCTTAATGGAAACTCTCATGGACAGGGACACCATGTTGAAACTGATCATTAAGTGCTCCGGGTCCAGCTGGATGTTGGTTATCATTTAAACGAAGTCATTTGACTTTGTGATGTGACGCTCACAGCCCCCAACAAAAGGAGGCAGCATGGTCATTAAGTATTTAAGCATATACGCCGGGAAAGCACTCGATCCATTTTTACCCATTTTTAACCTCACCCACATCCTCACCCTCCAAGCACACGTTCCCTCCTTCATTCTTGAGTGGTCCTGCCCTCGCCCCAGTTATCCTATTGCTCTGGATGTATGTGTAGAATGCCTTGGGATTCCCTTTACTCCTACTTGCAAAGACTTTTCATGGCCCACCTGGCTTTCTTAATTCCCTTCTTGAGTTTTTTTCTGCCTTCTGTATAATCCTCAAGGGATCTGTTTGATTTGAGCTTCCTGACCCTTATTTACATTTCCTTTCTCTTGATTAAATTCACCACCTCTCTCAACATCAAAGATTCTCTTGCTGTCCTTGTCTTTCCTTCTGACTGGAACATACCTGTCCTGTGTTCTGTGCAGTTTGTCTTTAAACACCCTCCACAAGTGAATGTGGACTTGCCCAACATCAGCTGTTCCCAATTAACTCTCCCACGAAATCCATACTTATCATTATGAATAGCTGTTTTAAATGTTAAGAAGCTTCTCGGCCTTTTGGCTCAGGTCAAGTGCAGTTTCTGTTCGTATCAGACCGGAAGGCGGAGGAGAAGAGTTCGCGCTGACGCAGGGGTGGATCCTAATGCTGATTGGCCTCCAATCTAACACCCCATACCAGCGACGACGGCAGTGAGGAAGAAGATGGCAGCAGCGAGCAGTACATCGGCTCGAGGCCCGGGTATCAAGAACACTGTCAGGCTGACAGGGTGGCAGGAGCTGTACCAGCAGCTTCAGCTGAAGGGGACAGAGGCGCCGCTGTCGCTGCTGAAAGCACAGCCCCTCTTTGCAACGGCTACGCAACAGGAACGGACAATCACGGTGCACATGTTCAACCCGCACGTGCCAGTGGTAGATGTCCTTACGTTCCTCGCTCGGTATGTGGAGAGCGTAGGGACACCAGCGGACGTGAAGGACGGGCTGGGAATCTGGACCAGCAAACGGCAGGTGAAGGTGAAGCTGAGGTTGGATTCCAACGACGGCGTCATCCACCCCCACCCCTCCCGTCTTCGCCATCGGAGGGAACCGAGGGTACACGGTGTACGCGGGGCAACCCAGGGTGTGCCGAAACTGCGGCAAGGCAGGGCACATCGCAGCCCAGTGCAGGGTGGTGATGTGCAAGAACTGTAAAACCGAAGGCCACCTGACCAAAGACTGGACGCAGGCCAAGTCCTGCAACCTTTGCAGACAAGCTGACCACCTGTACAGAGCTTGCCCGAGGCGTCGCCTGTGCGACCAGGGAAGGTGCTGGCACGGAAAGGGCCCAGGCAGTTTCGGACGTACCCACTAGCGCTGCAGACGAGTCACCCGACAGGACAGACGACAAAACCAGGGAGGAAGGTGCAAGCACCCCAAGACCTGCCACCCCCCCTGCAGACCCTCCAGGACCAGCCAAACGACGAGCAGGAGTCCATGGAGGAGGGGAGAGCTGAGGTGGAAACCGAATGGAAGGTCGTGAAACGCAAAAAGACCCAAAAGGCGGCGGCCAAGCGGCAGAAGGCGGAGGAACACAAGAAAAGGGCAGGGAACCACACAGCCTCTGGTACCCTGTCCTCTTCAGAGGAGGAAAGAGTTGGGGGAGGCCAGCAGCCCCGGCGGAAGAAGCGGCTGGCAGAACAGGTGGAGCGGAGGAGAGAGGAGGGAGAAAGTCTGCTGGCCACCCCCCAAGTACAGGAGGCGGTGAGCAGCCGACACACACAGCTCCGGGAATCCGGGAGCAGAGCCACGGCTGGCACCCAGCAGCCGGAAGGGGAAGCAGCCCAGGAAGTCAACAACCCCCTGGCCCAGAACCAGAACAGCCACACACGGGGGAGTACTACCAGCAGTATCTGAGCCCACAGGAGGTGGAAAACTTCACAAAGGCGGTGGGAATGAAGGCTCAGGACTGCAAGGGTGAGGACGGAGAGCAGCCAAAATAAAAGACTTACAATGATGGCAGACCTTAAATTGGCGTGCTTGAACGTGCGAAGTTTGAAGAGTACTGGGCGATGCGTCAGCACGCTCCAGTACCTGGACATTGTAAGGGCCGACGTGACCTTCCTCCAGGAGTGCGGACTACCACACCTCCGTAACTACCGAAGGTGGTCACGGTGGTGGAAAAAAGGTTTGTCGGTGTGGTCGGGGGGCAACGGTTGTCGCGCTTCTGGCCTGGGGATTCTGCTACGGGGAGGCAACTTCTCAACCATCCGTGTTAAAGAGGTGGTTGCGGGGCGCCTCCTGGTAGCAGACGTCAAATACCGGGGCACTCCGCTCCGGCTGATCAACGTGTACGCCTCCCCCGTGCGGAGCGAGCGGCTGGCCGTCTTCGAGCTGCTCCCAGCGCTGCTGGTGACGTCCCAGCTGGTCATTCTGGCCGGAGACTTCAACTGCACCATTGATGCGGCTGGAGGACCCGGCAGCGCCGACGGCAGGCTGGACAGTACCTCTAGACTCCTGAGGGAAATGGTGAAGACAGCCAAGCTGCGCGACGCCTTTGGCACCCCCACAGGTGGAGCACAGCCGCAAGCCACCTGGACACGATCGGACGGCTCAGCCCGTTCCCGGATCGACTTCCTATTCCTGTCTGAGCCCCTCACGGTCAGGTCCACCGACGTCACGCCGGTGTTCTTCTCTGACCACTGTCTTCTGCGAGCCACCTGTCACGGGAGGACCAGAAGGCAGGCAGGGGGACTTGGAAGCTGAATGTAAAGCTGCTGACCCCAGAGAACATCGAGGAACTAGAGGGAGTACACAGGTTGGAGAACCTTGAAAGCCACCTTTGATTCCCTTGTTCACTGGTGGGAAGCCACCAAGGAGAACATTAAGAGGTTCTTCATCCGCAAGGGAGGCAAGGCAGGAGCAGAGGGAACTGCGTAAACTCCAGAGAGAGTTGCAGCAACTTCTCCTGCAGTCGAAGGGGGTGGATGCCAGGGAGGAATTGCGAGAGGTGAAGGGCCGGCAAGCCCAGCATCTCGCCGCCGAATCCTCCAAGATCATCTTCCGGTCAAGGGTCCAAACCGTGGAACAGGACGAGACGTGCTCACGCTTCTTCTTCCAAAAGGTGCACAGGGGGAGCTCTGTGATCCACAACCTTAAGGAAGAGGACAGCTCAGTCGCGCCCTCGCAGACCGACATACTGAGGATCTGCAAGTCCTTCTATGCCGGTCTGCACGACGAAAAGGCCACAGAATCCACAGCCTCCCGCAACTTCCTGTCGTTTATCACGCAGGTCTTAGACGATGGCAAGCGGGAGAGTCTGGATCAGCCACTGACCCTGGACGAGCTGACAGGCTCCATCCGTTCCTTTGGGTTGGGTAAGACTCCCGGAAGCGACGGCTTACCGGCTGAGTTGTACTCGGCTCTGTGGAACTGGATGGGCCCAGACCTGCTGGAAGTGTACAACGCTATGCTTCTGGCCGGCAGTATGTCTGAGTCCATGACGAAGGGCATCATCACCCTCATCTACAAGCAGAAGGGTGAAAGGGAGGACATTGGAAATTGGAGACCCATCTCTCTCCTGAATGTGGATTACAAGATCCTGTCCAAGGCTATCGCCAACCGGGTCAAGTCTGCTCTGGGACAGGTGATCTACCCAGACCAAACCTGTGCTGTACCGGGCAGGAAGATCTCAGACAGCCTCGTGCTGCTGAGGGACACCATCGCCTACGTGCAGGACAGGGGGGTGGACGCCTGCCTGGTCAGCTTGGACCAGGAGAAAGCCTTCGACAGGATATCGCACATGTACATGGCGGACGTGCTCTCCAAAATGGGATTTGGGGAGGGAATCCGGAATTGGGTTAGACTGCTCTACACAGACATCCATAGTGCAGTCCAGGTCAACGGGTGGGAAACAGACAGCTTCCCCATCAGGTCTGGAGTCAGGCAGGGCTGTCCCCTCTCCCCTGTCTTGTTTGTCTGCTGCATAGAACCCTTTGCGGAAGCTATCAGGAGAGATGAGGGCATAAGAGGGGTGACGCTGCCAGGCAGTGGAGGGACCCAAGTGAAAACCTCCCTGTACATGGACGACGTCACCGTCTTCTGCTCTGATTGGAGGTCAGTTCGCAGGTTGATTGGCACCTGCGAACAGTTTGAGCTAGCGTCGGGGGCCAGGGTCAACCGCACGAAGAGCGAAGCCATGCTCTTCGGCAACTGGCCCGACCGATCCAGCGTCCCCTTCACCATCAGGTCTCACCACGTGAAGGTGTTGGGGATCTGGTTCAGAGGGGCTGAGGCGTGCAACAAGAACTGGCAGGAGCGGACTGCCAAGGTGAAACAGAAACTGGGACTGTGGGGAGGGCGCTTCCTGTCGATAACGGGCAAGAACCTGGTCATCAGGTGTGAGGTGCTCTCAGGGCTGCTGTACTTGGCGCAGGTCTGGCCCATCCCCCGCTCCTACAGCTCGGAAATCACCCGGGCTGTCTTCAGATTCGTCTGGGGATCCAAGATGGAGCGGGTGAGACGGACCGTCATGCACAAGTCCCTGGACAATGGGGGCAAGAACGTCCCCAATGTCACCCTCATCCTGATGACCAGCTCCGTATGTGGCTGCATCAGGTTGTGTATAGAACCCAGGTATGTGGGCACCAAGTACCACTATGTGCCCAGGTTCTACCTGTCGCCCTGGCTACGAAGGATGGGTCTGGCCCCACTCCCGCGCAACGCCCCAGTCAGCTGGTCGTTGCCGGCATACCTGTCCTTCGTAGCAAAGTTCTTCCAGGAGAACGCCTTTGACCACAGGGCCATCAGGCAGTGGTCGGCACGTAATGTCCTGCAGGCACTGCAGGAGAAAAACGTGATGGACACAGTGGGGTGGTTCTCTGAGCAGACCATCCAGTTCATCTGGCAAAATGCCTCATCGCCAGATCTCACCAACAGGCACCAAAACCTCGCCTGGCTGGCGGTGAGAGGGGCCCTTCCAGTCAGATCCCTCCTGTACGCCCGGAACGTCGTCTCCGCACCCCACTGCCCACGGGAGGACTGCAGTGAGGAGGAGTCTGTGACCCACCTCTTTGCACACTGCCAGTTCGCAAAGAGGGTGTGGAGGAGGATGGACGGGCTAGTGTCACGTTTTATCCCCAGCAGCTGCGTAACAGAGGACTCTCTGATCTACGGGCTGTTCCCGGGGACGCACACGGAGATCAACATCCGGTGCTGCTGGCAGATCATCAACTCGGTGAAAGACGCTCTTTGGTCGGCCCGAAACTTGATGATCTACCAGCACATGGAGTTGTCCGTGGGAGAATGCTGCCGACTGGCACATTCTCGGCTGCAGGAGTACGTGCTGAGGGACGCACTGAAACTCGGTGCAGCCACCGCAAGGGCCCGGTGCGGAAGGACCACGGTATAGGCTTCTCCACCCGTGGGAGTGGGAGTGGGAGGGGTCGGGTGGCGGGGAGTATACCCCTCAACAATGATGTGGTAAGGTGAACAACTGGAGTGCCACGTGGGTGGCTATAAATACGGATATGTACTGACTATAATGGAAACGTATGTAAAGGATGGAAAGTTATTGAATGGTTTATTGTATATATTTATTTTTGAATAAAGTATATTTTGAAATTTAAAAAAAGTTGTGATTGCTGTTCCCTGTCTGTTCTCCTATTGAAAGGTCAGTCACCTGACCAGACTCGTAACCCAGTATGGCCCATCCCCTCGTTGTAATATCTTCACATTGATTTCAGAAACCCTCCTGATGCACCGAACAAATTCTGTCCCGTTTAAACAGCTTGCACTGAGGAGATCCCAGTCTGTATACGGGAAGTTGAGGTCACCCACTACACCATCCCTGCTGTTTTTACACCTTTCCCTCATCTACCAGTACATCTGTTCCTCAATGTCCCTGCATCTGGGGGATGGGGAAGGTCTGTAGTTTCATCCCAGAGGAGTGAATGCACAGTTCTTACCTTTGAGTTCGATCCATATAGATTTGGTGGCTGAGCCTCCATTATGTCCCCTCTGAATCCGACTGCAGTATTATCCCTGATTAATTATGTAACACCTCTCCCCAACCTTTTACCTCGTTCCCCATGTTTTCTAAAACATCAAAACTCTGGCACATTAAGTTCTCCTTCCTGTTCCTCTGTCAATCCAGTCTCATTATTGCCACAACATCACGGCTCTATGTACCATGGTCTACGTTCATCACTCTCACCCATAGTACGTCGCACATTAAAATACACACACTTCAGCCTGTCCATCCCTTGTGTCAAATACCTTGCCACTACCTATTCTTACTGGTCATGAAATCTAACTTCCTCTCAATCCCTCCACTTTCTCATCTGCCAGACAAGTTTAAACTGTCCTCAGGAGGACTAGCAAACCTCCAGTTAAGGTGTAACCTGTCCCTCCTGTACAGGTTGTCCCTGCCCCAACAGAGGTTCCAATGATCCAAGAACCTGAAACAGTGTATTCTGCACCATTTCCTCGGCGATATGTGCTCTATCCTTCTATTCCTGCCCTGACTAGCACGTGGCAACAGGAGAAATCCAGAGATTATTACCTCCGAGATCCTGTTTTCAGCCTCTTTCCCAAATCCCGATAGTCACTGTGGAGGATTCTTCCTGCTTTCCACCAATGGGCACCATGACCTCTGGCTGCTCATCCTCCACCTTGAGAATGTTTAATAACATCCCCAACTCTGGCAACTGGGAGGCAACAAATCATCAAGGTTTTGGAGGAGCTAACCTAAAAAAGTTAATGCAGTAGAATTGGGGATGCCATCTACATGGAGTTCAGAAAAGTGTTTGATAAGGTCCCTCATGAGTCATCCAGAAGATTAAAATACATGGAATCTATGATGAATTGAAGTTTTGAATTCAAAATTGGTTTGTCCAGAGAAGACAGAGGGTAGTTTTATCTGCTGAATCCAGACTGGGACTTCTGCTGTCTGTGATATGTATATATATATATATATAAATGACCCAGATGGAAATGTAGATGGATGGGTTAGTGAGATTGCAGACAATGTGAAGATTGGTGGTGTTTTAGATTATGTAAAAGACTCCCAAAGGATACAGCAGGATATTGATAAGTTGCAGGTATGGGAGGAGTAATGATATATGGAGTTTCATCCATTCCAGTTGTGAGGTGATGCCCTTTGGGAGATCCAATATAAAGGGACAGGACAGGGTTCATGACAGGACCATTAACAGTATTGATATTACAGAAGCTAAGTCCAGAGTTCTCTGAAAGTGGCTGTGTTGGTTGGTAGTATGACAAAGAAGGCGTGTTTGCCTTTGTTGGTTCATACAGAGAGTTGAAGAGTTGGGAAGTTTTGTTTCACATTTATCAGATTTGTGAAGCCACACATAACGTTTGACATTCTATTCGGGTCATTCACATTCCCATTACAGGACGGATGTTGAGGCTTTGGAGAGGGTGCAAAAGAGGTTCACCAGGATGATGCTTGGATCAGTGAGCATGTACTTTGAGGAAAAACTGAACAAACAAATTGTTTTCTGTGGAGTGGTGGAGGCAGATAGAGTTTATATGACCACAGGAAGCGTGGATAGAGTTGTCAGTGGTTGTGTTTTCCATGGGTCAGCATGTCTAACAGAAAAGGGCATGCATTTCAGGTGGGTGGTGTGGTAAATACAAAGATGTGTAGGGAAAAGTCATTTCTTTTTAACAGCATAAAGAGTGGTGGGAGCCTGGAATGTGCTGTCTGGGGTGGTGGTTGAGGCAGATACGATGGGGTTATTTATGAGACTTTTCAACAGACACATGAATATACAGAGAATGGATGGATCTGGACACTGTGTTGACAGAAGGGGTAAGTTTAATTGAACATTTAATGACCAGTTTAATTAGTTCAATACAACACCATGGGCTGAAATCCCTGTCCCTCTGCTGTACGGTTCCATGTTCCATGCTGGACAGCGGAGAGTGTTGTACTGATCCTTGGCAGGTGGTGATAAATGTGGACAAATGGGAAGTGCATCAGATGGGATGAGAAGCAGAAATGTAGTGGGGAGGGACGGAGTGATCTTGGTCCATAACTCAGGCCTAATGAGCAGATTCAGAGTCACTAAACAAACACAAATTTTCTTTCTCAATAAGAGAACCAAGCAGTTCCCCCTCCTCCACCACCCTCCCATCTCCAGAACTGGTTCTAACCTTGAACCATTCTTCCTTCAGTTCTTTCCACTTTCTCTATATTAGAGGGGTAGCTATGGGCACCCATATGGTCCCTAGCTATGCCTGCCTCTTCATTGACAACGTAGAACAGTCCATATTCCAAGTCTTCTCCCAAAATACTCCCCAACTCTTCCCATGCCCCATTGATAACTGCACTGGGGCTGTTTCATGCACTCACACTGAGCAGGTCAATTTCACCAACTTTGCCTTCAATTTCCACATTGCCCTCAATTCACTTGATCCATTCTGAACACCTCCCCCTCCTTTCTTGATCTCTGTGCCTATCTTTTGTTACTGCCTCATGGATATCTTGTGACTTATGACCATGATGTACTGGTCTTTTGGAGGTCACATGATGTAATTTTCCTGCTGATGTGAGGTCACGTGATGACATGTTCACCACGGGTATAAAAGGAAGACCCCTAGTGACGCAGTTAGTTTTTTCTCAGGTAGAATCATCAGTCAGATACTCCGCTATACTGCGTATTCGACCCATGACGCAGTTTAGTTTTAAAACGGAGTTTTACTTTCTATTGTAAGGTACAGAAGTGTTGGGCCGGCAGTTTCACCAATCACTGCCAGGTTTGTTGATGTATCTTTTCAGTAGTATTGGAGAGTGAAGACGGCAACCTGAAGGAGTCGTGCAGCGGTTTTGGAGAGGATCAACCGCTATTGAATCTTTGTTCAAGAAAGAGTGATCTGCATGAGATAACCTCTGTTAAAGCAGAAAAGGTTGTGCAGTATTTAGTCGCCAGAGGAAGAGATCAGTGCCTTTAAACTGTTTTATTTCCGTTGTCATGAATCCTGCGGACAAGGCAGCTTCCAGCTGGGATTGGCAGTAATGTCACATCTTCGAGGCATTCTTTACTTCAGGAAAATCTCTCCTCTTGGACTTGCGCAATTACCATTCTAAGAACTGTCTCTGAATTGAAATTAAGAACTGCTTTTGCATTTACCACTTTAAGAACTAGTACTGAGTGGTGGTGTGTTAAATGGCCGCATAGCAGTTTACTTCCGGTTAAGGTTTTCGTTTGTTTATCTTTTTACTATTGTTTATCAGTGTTTAATAAATGTTCGGTTGTTTTTATATAACCTGACTCAAGTGATATTTTCATTGTTGCCAGTCATGTGACACTTTGGAGACAAACTGTCGACCAATATCTTTTATAAACAAACAATTCCCACAGTTATCTTGACTCCACCACATCCCACCCTGTCTCCTGTAAAAATGCTATTCCTTTTTCTCATTTCCTTCAATTCTGCTGCATCTGTTCCCAGGATGCAGTTTTCCTTTCCAGGACAGCAGAGATTTCCTCCTCCTTCAAAGAAGGGGGGGTTTCTCCTCCTCCACTGTTGATGCTGCCCTCACCTGCATCTCCTCTATTTCCCAAACATCCGTGCTCACTTAGTCTTCCCACCTCCTTCACAATAATAGGGTTCCTCTTGTCCTTTTCTACTATCCCATTAGCCTCCATTTCCAAAGTGTCATTATCCACAACTTCCACATCTCTAAGGATAACCTACCACCAAGCTTATCTTCACCTCCCCCACCCTCTCTCCACTGTCCACAGGGATTGCTCCCTCCATGATTCTCTTGTCCACTCGTCTGTCCTCACTAATCTCCCTCCCGGTACTTATCCCTGCAAATGGCCAAAGAGCTACTACACCTGTCCATTCACATTCTCCCTCACCTCCAGTCAGGGCCCCAGACATACCTCTCAGGTGAGGTAACACTTCACCTGTGAATCTGCTGTGGTTCTCTATCGTGTCTGGTGCTCCCAATGCAGCCTCCCCTACTTTGGGAAACCAATTGTAAATTGGGGACCACTTTGTCAAGCACCTCCACGCCTTCCGCTAAAGGAGGTACTTCCCAGGGGCTAAACATTTTCATTCCGATTTCCATTCCCATTCCGACATGATGAGGCTGTCCTCAGGGTGGAGGAGCAACTCCTAATATTCCTTCTGGGTGGCCAACCTGATGGCATGAATATTGATTTCACCTTCTGATGAAAAGGTTCCTCTCTCCCCATCCTCCACTCCCCACTCTGGCCTCTTACCTCTTCCTACCTGCCTATCACCACCCCTGGGTTCCCTCCTCCTTCTCTTTCTTCAATGATCCACTCTTCTCTCCAATCAGGTTCCTTTCTCTGCAGCCCTTTTACTTTTACTACCTACCTGGCTTCACGTACCTCTTACCCCTCCACCCATCTTTCTATTCTGGCACCCTTCCCCTTCCTTTCCAGCCCTGAAGAAGAGTCTTGGACCAAAATATTGACCATTTATTCATTCCCATAGATGCTGCCTGACCTGCTGAGTTCCTTCAACGTTTTGTGTGTGGAGCAAACACAAAGCTTTGTCCATCTTTACTATCTCAGGTTTGGAATACCTGAGTCAATAAAACAGAAACAAAGTGGATCGACTAACTCTTGTACCTTCCTGCCCCTCCAAATGAGGTCCCAGCTGATCACCAACCCCAGCAACTCCTTTCCATCCAGTTTTCAGGTCCTTGATATTCACTCCAATGACCTCGCATCAGATATCCCCAACATCTGGGTAAACACACCTTCCCGGGGTGGAGATACAACACTTCACAAATATCTCCTCATCTCAATGTTCAATGCTCTTTGTCCCAGGACAGTGATCCCCATTCCCAACTAATCAATACAGGGAAGGAGAGTGGAAGCAGGGAATCACTGGCTAATTCATCATTCCAGCTCTTAGGAAAACACGAGATTCTATTGTGAGGGCATTCTCCCAGGAAAATCCATGAACAGAATCAACACAAGGTTACACATCAAGGATGCTGTTCGGTAAACACATTTTCCGAGCATTTCAAAACCAGAACAGAAAATGGGGAGCTGGCATGTAATTTGATCTTTAATCCACTGACAGAGGTGAAGTCGCTGACAGTCTCCATCTCTGTTACAGAACTGAACAGTTTCCCTGGTCAGTCCAGAGCACAGTGAAGAATCGACCCCTGGTGGTGTGGAGTAACCTACCGACCAGACTAGGTCAGCAGGCGGATGAGTATTGTCACCATCTGCACATCACACACTAGGATTAACAAGTGTAAAAAAGTCTAGGTTGAAAGTGTTACTCACTCTGACACTCCTTGATGGACTCTTTGATTTTCTTAGTTGCCTCTGAGTTGCTCTTGGGATCCTTCCGAATCTTACTCGCTGAATTCTTCTTCTGTTTCCAGAGAATTCGGACAACCACAGTTTTATCATCAAACACTCCCTCGTGTACATCATCCACTGGCTTGTTCTGCTTATCCAAAGACTTTTCCAGCAGGACCACAGCACTGATGTTTTCTTTTCTCACCACTTGTGTCTCTGTGATGAAATTACAAAGATTTCATTCACCAAGGTTTACCCGTCTCTGTTTATTGCGTTTATTCCAACACAACACAACCAAGCAGAGGGATCTCTGAGTGACCCAGTAGGAGACTGTCCCATCCACCCAGTCCTGTGATCAAACTCCCCAAGAGACAGTCAGAACTGGAGAGCTCACAGAGGGAGGTAGAGGAGAGCCTGGGGACTTGATTTGCCAGTACTTCTGGCACAGTCACTGACTGACTGGGTACAGTTCTGTCAGTCTCCCAACACTCCCATCCCAGACACACATCAGACACATCCCTGATATTCCATGGGGGCAGTTTACTGTGAAGTGTGAGGTGCCGCCTGGTACTCAAACAGATTCTGTTTCTCCCATGGAATAAGCTCGGTTCAGTCACCATTGTATTCTCTGACATACAGTGTGTCAGGAGCTGACCAACAGACTCACAACACAGATGTCTTCCTTCCACACTGTCCCACCTCCTGAATCACGGTAACATAGATTCATAGAGCATTACAGCACAGAAATAGGTGCACAGAAAGATCCACACACATCATTCCAGGCAGAGCAAGGGAGTCTCCAGCTCTACATGTCATAAGTATTTATGATTATGAAGACACGTAGTCCTCTTTTATTGTCATTTAGTAATGCATGCATTAAGAAATGATACATTTCCTCCGGTGTGATATCACAAAACACAGGACAAACCAAGACTGAAAAAACTGACAAAACCACATAACCATAACATATAGTTACAAACAGTGTAACAATACCATAACTTGATGAAGTCCGTGAGCACAGTAAAGTTCAAAGTTTCTCAAATGTCCCACATCTCCTGCAGACGGGAGAAGGAAGAAAAACTCTCCCTGCCATGCCGACCACAGTCCGACTC
Source organism: Mobula birostris (assembly GCF_030028105.1). NCBI lineage: Eukaryota > Metazoa > Chordata > Chondrichthyes > Myliobatiformes > Myliobatidae > Mobula > Mobula birostris. The sequence continues at coordinate 118,917,835 of NC_092377.1, forward strand.
TGAGTCATCCGAAAACTTCGAGCTCTGATCAGCTCTCCGACACCGAGTACTGAGCGCCATCTCTATCCAAATGATTCGACCTCCTTTTCGGTCACCAAAAGCAGATGAGGCCGGGGATTTTGAGTCCCACCCTCCGAAAGATTCATGACCACACAGTAACGGCAGCAGCGAACGGGCGTTTCAGAAATTTCTCCAGATTTTCCTCTGTGTTTTCACATCCATTCTCCATCAAATCAGAATTGTCCACGGCCCCTACTTAACGGATACGATATCATTTTCACCGAAGAGCTGCGCACCGCCAGCTTCTCCTCCCATCTATTTAGTGGAAACAAAGGGGACTGTAGCCACAGGTTTCCTCCGCCATCTGAAGGTAGAGCATTCCTGTGAAATGGTTCGTAAGCCGGAATGTCGTAAAGCGAAGAAGCAATTACCATTTATTTATATGGGAAAATTTTGTGAGCATTCGCAGACTCAAAAATAACCTACCAAATAATGCCAAATACACATAAAACCCAAAACAACAGTAACATATAGTAAAAGCAGGAATGATATGATAAATACACAGCCTATATAAATTAGAAATACTTTTCTACAATCATTGCCTGCACCGTTCTCCGTAGCAGAAATCTCACAAAAGCACTCTCGGCAAAAACACGGTGCAAGTGCTTTCAGCAGAAAATCTCACGCAAGCACTGTTGGCAGAAACACTTTCTCCAGTAACCTTTAAGCTATGAAGCTGCCAAATCATACCAAATAACACAGAAAAATACACAGCCTATATAAAGTAGAAATAACGTATGTACAGTGTAGTATCACTTATGGGAATCGGGAAGACATCAATCACACTGATGATGGTGTGTTAGGCTGAGTCGTCGGAGGCTGGGGTGGTGTAGTGGCCCCCACCTTCCAGGCAACGAACCAATACTGATCCGCAAAGCATGCAGTGGTCCAACGGTAGCCAGGAAGCACACAGCACATCCTTAAGAAAAAAGCCGAAATAAACATGCTAATTAATTAGGAGCCACCAGGCATGTAAACGTCGGCCCAGATCAGAGGCGATTGCCAACTGCGTCGTCTCTGATCTGGGCCGACATTTACATGCCGGGTGGCACCTAATTAATTAGCTTGTTTATTTCGGCTTTTTTCTTAAAGATGTGCTGTGTGTCTCATGGCTACCGCTGCATTCTCCGCGAATTGGTATCTGTCCACGGCCTGGGGTGTCATCTCATCATCGTCTGTTTCCACTAGGGCAAGCAGCTCATCTTCTCCTATGACTGCCCGCCTCAATGTCAAAGGTCGAGGTTCATTGTCTGCTGTGCCTGATGTGGAAGGCTTGAGAAACTACAGTATGCTTGACTGCTGAGCCTCGCGCATTTTTCTATCATACAGTTCTTTGTAAGCACTCAAACCATCTTGCAAATATGCCCTAAACGTACGTACCTTTTCAAAATTAAAGTCGTACTTTATCATTGCAGCAAAAATCTCATGCAGTTGCTTTACGTTCAGTTCCTGGATGACTTCACTTTTGGTCTGTTCGCTACTGCATTCGGTTTCGATTGTTATCCTTTCCTCTTCCAATTGCATCAGCTCTTCATCTATCAGTACTTGGTCATGGGATGCCAAAACCTCTTCAACATCATCTTCGTCAGCTTCCACAAGCCAAACTCACTTTGTCCTTACTTCGTTCACCACCATTGAAACACTTACTGATGTCCAGTTTTACGCTAAGTGTAACAGCCTTACGAGCTCTTTTAAGGTTTTCTGATACCTTAGAACTCATCTTGCTAATGGATGCTCACACGCACATGTTTATGCAATGCCGGCGAGAATGCCATTCCCGGGGAGAGTGGCTACTCAGGGTGCGCTGCTTTATTTTGCGTGCTGCCTTTTTTTGTAACAGTGAAAACACCTTCTGTTAGCGAAAACAAGCAACTAATGTAGGTCTTTCGTAACAGTGAGGTTTCGTACGAAACGTTCAAAAAGCAGGGAACACCTGTACCGGAATGTAAAGCAGAAAACAAGCAACTGGAGAAACTGTGGGGTCTGCACAGATGGAGGGATGGTCAATAATTTACAGTCCTGACACAGGGTTTCAACACAAAATGTAATCAGTTGCTCTGTGTCCGCAGATGCTGCCTGACACCCGAGTTCCTCCAGGAAGTTGTTTTATGCTTCATAATTGTTTAACGGCAGGAGAGAGGAGGCAGCAGAAATGCTCAAATGGAAAACACCAGCTCACTGAGAGACAGGGAATGAGAGTATTTACCTGTGACCCACTGGCGGGAATTTCGAAGATCCTCAGTTTCACGAGACACATTGTAGACAAACAGAACAAAAGAAACTCCTGGCCCTTCACACTGCAAGTTGTACAGCTCCTTCACAATCTTCTCATGGACGTCTCCTCAACCGTAACACTACACTGTAAAACACAGAACCTGTGCTCACTCAGCCTGCCTCACTCCAGGCACATTTCACTCAGGGCGATTCTCAGTAATGGAAAGGAAGGGGGGTGATTTAATGTCTGTCTGAGCTCAGAGGTGGACACCCACCAGTATATGTGTCCTGGGAACAGGCTTGGTACCACTATGAATCAGTCAGTGGAACTGAAGATCCCAAAGGGTGTGAATGCCACAGGTTAATTGTGATTTTACCTCAGGAATCTTTCCCGTAATGCTTCACAGGAGTGCCCAAGGACAGGAATCACCCAATGTATGGACAAGACAGTGGAGGGATAGATGCTTATGGGATTGCAGGGAGTAAATCCACCTTCCCATCCTCCCAACACTCTGTTACCCTCCTATGAGCCCACTGCACCCCATCACCCACTCACCCTCCATTGGAACCTGCCCTACCACCACAGCTCCCACTAAAGCCAACACCTACACCCCTTAACCCCCTCACTAACCCTACTCATGAGCCCATCCCTCATACCACAACCATCCCCTCCCCACACACAACAATCTCTGCATCAACCCCTCCCTACTGCTGAGGACAGAAGGGGTTACAGAGACTTTGAGAGATGTCGGGCCAGAGGGTTTCACAGAGATGGGGAGGGGAGCAAGGGTAGAAGGCTGTCATGGATGGATGGGGTTTACAGTGACGGGGAGTGGCGTTTTTGCCGGAGGGGGTCACAGAGACAGGGATGGGAGGTGGGTCCAGTGGGATCACAGGGGTGGGGAGGGGCTTTAGGGCTGTGGGAGATCTCAAAGACGGGGAGAGGAGTACAGGTCGGAGGGGGTCACAGAGACAGGGAGAGTTGTAGGGACCACAGGGAAAGGGAACTCAGACACACCCACAGGACGAGGTACAGACCTGAGGGAGTTGGTGAGAACCCCGATTCTGGAAACAAAAGGGTCACTGCTGAGAATCCCCTGTGAGCGGAGGTCGGTCACTAGGTCACTATTGGACGAACATTGCAGAGACTCTTCAGCCTATCGAGTTCTCCTACTACCCCATTCTCTCACTCACCATTACACTGAACCTCCTTCAAGCTCTTGATGCTGTTTAATGGCAAAAATTTGATCATCTTGATCATCATTGATGGAATCTCACCACCCTGTGGATCCTTACCCGACCCAAATGGACAACACATACACCAGTCAGAAACCCATTTCCCAGACCCCACTGAGGTTTCCTGCCATGATCTCGCTCCTGGTCTGATCTCTGACATACCAGAGTACAGTTGTGTCAGTCTCCCACCATAGTCAGACATTGGAAGTTATGGATGCCTGCAGAAATGCAGGGAGTAAGGTGGGGTTTAGTGGTGGGTCACAGAGACATGGACGATTTTAGAAACCAAAGGGGTATAGGATGGAGAAAGGCACAGGGGCTAGAGGAGGTGGTTTGGTAACTCATTCAGTCCCTACGTCCTCCAACCCCAACCCCTCTCCTCCGGAATATCTCAAATCCTTCTCCCATGATTCCTATTCCTCATTCCTCCAAACAACCTTCACCTCTATCTCCCGGAACCACTTCCTCTTCTCCTCCATCTCCATTTCTCCGACCTGCTCCGGGACCCAGGGTTGTACTGATCCCACGTCTTCCTCCGTCACCCGGGTCTTTCCACTGCCTGCTCCATTGGACCAACCGGGAACTGCTCATCAAATTGTGAGTTTGTGAGTGGACAGAAAGGAGTGCAGGTCAGCTTGGTGCCTGATCTCAGACTGTGATCAGCTAAAGTGGAGAGAAGCGGAATGTGGGCAGTGTGGCTCTCGGGCTCCGGTCAAACAGATGGAACGGGGTGGGGGGGCTGGCAGATGACTCAGTGATCAAACCCGCCCCGCTAGTCAGTGGGGTCAAGACTGATCTGTGCTGACCTCCAATTCCTCTTCCACCACCTTTCCCCAGGCTCATCTACTGCTCCATCTGTCAACTGTTCATTCCCCTCACTTTAACACTATCCCTCTGATCCAGTCTCTTCCGGAAGAAATTCCAATACATCAGTTTTAAACCAACAGCCCATTATCTGTAGTTACATCCTTTGTTCCAGACACTGATGAAAACATGCAACATCTTCCCTCTCAAACCAGAGTCTTAGTCATTTGAATGAACCCCACCTTCTTCTAAACTCCAAGGTATACCACCCCAAAAGGTTTATTCTCTGTTGATGGGACAACCCTCTCACACCAGGAAAGAGCCTGGTGAATCTCCTTTCTACTGTCTCCAGTTTTCTATAGGTGAGGACACCAGAACTGTAGGCATTGTTCTCAGTGAGGCAATTACAACAAAACCTCTCTGTTTTTAAAATCTAAACCCTTGCCAATAAAGGCCAGCATGCTGTTTACGCTGCTGCCATCAGTTTGTGACTCAAGCACTTTGAACATATTTTAGCCCGGATATTAATGCAGATAATCCAGGTGAGGATCACAGCTCCTGACTGATTCCAACATTGCAGGGAAAACAGGTTGGGACCTGGCAAGGTGCGATATCAGTGCAGGTCCTCATGTTTTAAATCACATCAGTTCAGGACCCTGCATCTTAACTCACAACTGGCTTGATGGCAGGAAGCAGCTGATGATGGTGGGACTTTGTTTCCTGTCTGGAGGCTGGTTATTTGTTTGTTTGTTTATTGAGACACAGCAGGGAATAGGCCCTTCCACCCTTTGAGCCGTGCCACCCAGCAACCCCCGACTTAACCCTAGCCTAATCACAGGACAGTTTACAATGACTGACAGGACAATTTACAATGACTGGTTAACCTTTCAAAGGTATGTCTTTGGACTGTGGGAGAAAACCGGAGCAGCTGGAGAAAACCCATGTATTCTATGGGGAGGACATACAGACTCTTTACAGGCGACATTGGAATTGAACTCCAGACTTCAGAGCCCCAAGGTGCAATAGTGTCATTCCAACCACAGTGCTCCCATGGAAACCAACGTATTGATGAAATGATGAAGAAGCCACAACAGCAGCTTTATTTTATTAGGAGTTTAAGGAGATTTGGTCAGTCACCAAGACTCTAGCAAATTTCTCTAGATGCACTCTGGAGAGTATTTTAACTGGTTACATCACCGTCTGGTATGGACAGGACACTGCACAGGACTGGAAAGAGCTGCAGAGAGTCATAGACTCAGCCGCTCCATCGAGGACACGAGTCTCCTCACCATCGAGGGAGGACATCTTCAAAAGTTGATGATTCCAAACTGTGAGATCCATCATTAGGGACCCCATCACACAGGGCATACCCTCTTCTCATTGCTACCATCAAAATAGAGATACTGGAAGCTAACAATGCACGCTCAATGTTTCAAGAACAACTTCTTCCCCTCTGCTGTCAGATTGCTGAACAGACAATGAACCCATACGCTACCTCACCATTTTTGCTCACTTATTGAACTAGTTATTTATCCCTTTCTAATTTTTTTCTTATGATAATTTAGAGTATGTTTTATTTATTGCATTGTACTGCTGCTGCAAAGGAAAAAATTCCAGCACTTATGTTACTGGGCACAAACCTGATTCTAATTCTGGGAGCTCGTAATGTGGCCTGCTCCCGTTCAGTGACATCAAGTGTAGACTTTTTTGTGGAGCACCTACACTCTGTCATCTTCAGTTTCCAGTTGCTTGTCAGTTTACCTCTCTTTCTCCCTCCTACACTACTCCATCTCTCCTCCACCATTTTCATCGTAACCGAGAGACCAAACACGAACTGTAAGTCCCACTCCTCCTTGAGAGATGTTCCAGACTCAAAGAGGAGCCATGGACACATGCACAGGCCCCACGTATGCCTGCTTCTTCATTGGCTACATGGAAAAGTCCATGTCCCAAGACTTCTCCGTAATGCTTCCTCTGTTACACTGACTGGTTTGGTGCTGGTTCCTGCACCCATGCTGAGCTTATCGATTTCATCAACTGTGCCTCTAACTTCCACCCAACCCTTAATTTTACTTAGTCCATTTCTGACACTTCCCTACCCTTTCTCGATTTCTCTGCCTCCATCTCTGGAGACAAACTGTCAACTAACATCTTTTATAAACTTATAGATTTCCACAAATATCTTGACTAGACCACTTCCCAACCAGTCTCCTGTAAAAATGTTGTTCCCTTTACTCAGTTCCTTCATCTCCATCGCATCTTTACCCTAGAGGAAGCTTTCCTTTCCAGGACACCAGAGATGTCCTCCTTCTTCATAGAGTGGAGTTTCTCTTCCCACACCATTAACGCTGCCCTCACCCACATCTCCTCCATGCGGAAAAAGTAGCACTCACCCCACGTTCTCACTGCCTTAACAGTAATGGAGTTCCTGCTGTCCTTACCAATCATTCCACGAGCCTCCACATCCAACACGTCATCCTCTGCAACTTCTGCATCTCCAGGGATGCTAACAACAATCATATCTATATCTACACACCCCCTTCACTTTCGTAGGGATCACTCCCTCCATGATTCCCTCATCCATTTGTCCCTCCTCAATAATCTTCCTCCTGGCATTTATCCCTACAGGTGGCCAAGGTGCTACACCTGCCTACTCAGCTCCACTCATGGCCCCAGTATCTCCAGGTGAGGCAATACTGCCTCTGTGAATCTATTGGGTCCATCTATTGCATCTGGGGCTCCTGATTCATCCTCCTCTGCATTGGTCAATCACCTTCACTCCATCCGGCAAAAGCAGGATGTCTTGGTGGCCAAATATTTTAATCGACTCAAATTAAGTTTAATTATCATTCAAACAACGCATGGATACAGTCAAACGAAACATACTAAACTGGATGGACATTTCCAAATGAGAATGGGAAGTGGACCCATTTTAATTCTGCAGCATCCCATTCCCATTTTGATATGTCCATCCATGTCCTCCTCTACTGTCGTGATGAGGCCACACTTAGGTTGGACAATCAACTCCTTATATTCTGTTTGGGTAGCCTCCAACCTGATGGCATGAACAATGGTTTCTCGAACTTCCAGTAATGTCCCCCCACAAACTCCCTTCACTATTTCCCATCTCGAAGAAGAAGGATTCGAAGAAGGAGTTTGAGAGTCTGAGTGGGAGTGCCGAGAAAGACATTTTTGAAATTTTCGTTATTTTTTTTCTCCAACGGCGTTCTGAGAGGCGGGACTGCACAGGCGTGTGACGTCGGGCAGTGCAGCGCGGCAGATTTAAAAGGAACAGAGCCTCATAGAGCGGGCAGCAGAGTTTCCAGGCTGCGGAGTGAGCCGGGAGCAGAGTGAAGACTTAAGGGCTTCGGCTCAACGGGCTTAGGCGGAAACGGGCGAGGCGAGGGAGGTTTGGCATTCATTTTCTGTTGTTATTTGAGGAGAGGGACAGTATGAGTGTGAGGGCAGTTTGCTGTTCTCGGTGTCGGATGTGGGAGGCCCTGGAGTCTACAAGTCTTCCGGACGTCTACATCTGCGCCAAGTGCATCGAGATGCAGCTCCTTAGGGACCGCGTTACGGAACTGGAGCTGCAGCTCGATGACCTTCGTCTGGTCAGGGAGAGCGAAGAGGTGATAGAGAGGAGCTGCAGGCAGGTGGTCGCGCCGGGGCCACGGGAGGCAGACAAGTGGGTCACGGTTAGGAGGGGGAAGGGGAAAGGTCAGGTAATAGGGAGTACCTTGGTGGCTGTGCCCCTTAGCAACAGGTACTCCTGTTTGAGTACTGTTGGGGGGGACAGCTTACCCGGGAGAAGCGACAGTGGCCGTGCCTCTGGCACAGAGTCCAGCCCTGTAGCTCAGAAAGGTAGGGCAAGGAAGAGGAGGGCAGTTGTGATAGGGGACTCGATAGTAAGGGGGTCAGATAGGCGATTCTGTGGACGCAGTCCAGAGACCCGGATGGTAGTTTGCCTCCCTGGTGCCAGGGTCCGGGATATTTCTGATCGTGTCTAAGATATCCTGAAGTGGGAGGGTGAGGAGCCAGAGGTCGTGGTACATATAGGTACCAATGACATAGGTAGGAAAAGGGATGAGGTCCTGAAAGGAGAATATAGGGAGCTAGGAAGGGAGTTGAGAAAAAGGACTGCAAAGGTAGTAATCTCGGGATTACTGCCTGTGCCACGCGACAGTGAGAGTAGGAATGCAATGAGGTGGAGGATAAATGCGTGGCTGAGGGATTGGAGCAGGGGGCAGGGATTCAAGTTTTTGGATCATTGGGACCTCTTTTGGCGCAGGCGTGACCTGTACAAAAAGGACAGGTTGCACTTGAATCCTAGGGGGACCAATATCCTGGCAGGGAGATTAGCGGGGGCTACTGAGGTGACTTTAAACTAGAATGGTTGGGGGGTGGGAATCAAATTAAAGAGGCTAGGCGTGAGGAGGTTAGTTCACTACAGGGGGATGGGAACCAGTGCAGAGAGGCAGAGGGGTGTAAAGTGAGGGTAGAAACAAAAAGTACTATGGAGAAAAGTAAAAGTGGCAGGCCGACAAATCCAGGGCAAGCATTAAAAAGGGCCACTTTTCAGCATAATTGTATAAGGGCTAAGAGAGTTGTAAAAGAGCGCCTGAAGGCTTTGTGTGTCAATGCGAGGAGCATTCGTAATAAGGTGGATGAATTGAAAGTGCAGATTGTTATTAATGATTATGATATAGTTGGGATCACAGAGACATGGCTCCAGGGTGACCAGGGATGGGAGCTCAACGTTCAGGGATATTCAATATTCAGGAGGGATAGACATGAAGGAAGGGGAGGTGGGGTGGCATTGCTGGTTAAAGAAGAGATTAACTCAATAGAAAGGAAGGACATAAGCCGGGAAGATGTGGAATCGATATGGGTAGAGCTGCGTAATACTAAGGGGCAGAAGACGCTGGTGGGAGTTGTGTACAGGCCACCTAACAGTAGTAGTGAGGTCGGAGATGGTATTAAACAGGAAATTAGATATGTGTGCAATAAAGGAACAGCAGATATAATGGGTGACTTCAATCTACATGTAGATTGGGTGAACCAAATTGGTAAAGGTGCTGAGGAAGAGGATTTCTTGGAATGTATGCGGGATGGTTTTTTGAACCAACATGTCGAGGAACCAACTAGAGAGCAGGCTATTCTGGACTGGGTTTTGAGCAATGAGGAAGGGTTAATTAGCAATCTTGACGTGAGAGGCCCCTTGGGTAAGAGTGACCATAATATGGTGGAATTCTTCATTAAGAGGGAGAGTGACATAGTTAATTCAGAAACAAAGGTTCTGAACTTAAAGAAAGGTAACTTTGAAGGTATGAGACGTGAATTAGCTAAGATAGACTGGCAAATGACACTTAAAGGATTGACGGTGGATATGCAATGGCAAGCATTTAAAGGTTGCATGGATGAACTGCAACAAATGTTCATCCCTGTTTGGCAAAAGAATAAATCAAGGAAGGTAGTGCACCCGTGGCTGACAAGAGAAATTAGGGATAGTATCAATTCCAAAGAAGCAGCATACAAATTAGCCAGAGACAGTGGCTCACCTGAGGACTGGGAGAAATTCAGAGTTCAGCAGAGGAGGACAAAGGGCTTAATTAGGAAGGGGAAAAAAGATTATGAGAGAAAACTGGCAGGCAACATAAAAACGGACTGTAAAAGCTTTTATAGATATGTAAAAAGGAAAAGACTGGTAAAGACAAATGTATGTCCCCTGCAGGCAGAAACAGGTGAGTTGATTATGGGGAGCAAGGACATGGCAGACCAATTGAATAATTACTTTGGTTCTGTCTTCACTAAGGAGGACATAAATAATCTTCCAGAAATAGTAGGGGACAGAGGGTCCAGTGAGATGGAGGAACTGAGCGAAATACATGTTAGTAGGGAAGTGGTGTTAGGTAAATTGAAGGGATTGAAGGCAGATAAATCCCCAGGGCCAGATGGTCTGCATCCCAGGGTGCTTAAGGAAGTAACCCAAGAAATAGTGGATGCATTAGTGATAATTTTTCAAAACTCGTTAGATTCTGGACTAGTTCCTGAGGATTGGAGGGTGGCTAATGTAACTCCACTTTTTAAAAAAGGAGGGAGAGAGAAACCGGGGAATTATAGACCGGTTAGCCTAACGTCGGTGGTGGGGAAACTGCTGGAGTCAGTTATCAAGGATGTGATAACAGCACATTTGGAAAGTGGTGAAATGATCGGACAAAGTCAGCATGGTTTTGTGAAAGGAAAATCATGTCTGACGAATCTCATAGAATTTTTTGAGGATGTAACTAGTAGAGTAGATGGGGGAGAACCAGTGGATGTGGTATATTTGGATTTTCAGAAGGCTTTTGACAAGGTACCACACAGGAGATTAGTGTGCAAACTTAAAGCACACGGTAGTGGGGGTAAGGTATTGGTGTGGGTGGAGAGTTGGTTAGCAGACAGGAAGCAAAGAGTGGGAATAAACGGGACCTTTTCAGAATGGCAGGCGGTGACTAGTGGGGTACCGCAAGGCTCAGTGCTGGGACCCCAGTTGTTTACAATATATATTAATGACTTGGATGAGGGAATTAAATGCAGCATCTCCAAGTTTGCGGATGACACGAAGCTGGGTGGCAGTGTTAGCTGTGGGGAGGATGCTAAGAGGATGCAGGATGACTTGGATAGGTTGGGTGAGTGGGCAAATTCATGGCAGATGCAATTTAATGTGGATAAATGTGAAGTTATCCACTTTGGTGGCAAAAATAGGAAAACAAATTATTATCTGAATGGTGGCCGATTAGGAAAAGGGGAGGTGCAACGTGACCTGGGTGTCATTATACACCAGTCATTGAAAGTGGGCATGCAGGTACAGCAGGCGGTGAAAAAGGCGAATGGTATGCTGGCATTTATAGCGAGAGGATTTGAGTACAGGAGCAGGGAGGTACTACTGCAGTTGTACAAGGCCTTGGTGAGACCACACCTGGAGTATTGTGTGCAGTCTTGGTCCCCTAATCTGAGGAAAGACATCCTTGCCATAGAGGGAGTACAGAGAAGGTTCACCAGATTGATTCCTGGGATGGCAGGACTTTCATATGAAGAAAGAATGGATGAACTGGGTTTGTACTCGTTGGAATTTAGAAGATTGAGGGGAGATCTGATTGAAACGTATAAGATCCTAAAGGGATTGGACAGGCTAGATGCGGGAAGATTGTTCCCGATGTTGGGGAAGTCCAGAACGAGGGTTCACAGTTTGAGGATAGAGGGGAAGCCTTTTAGGACTGAGATTAGGAAAAACTTCTTCACACAGAGAGTGGTGAATCTGTGGAATTCTGTGCCACAGGAAACAGTTGAGGCCAGTTCATTGGCTATATTTAAGAGGGAGTTAGATATGGCCCTTGTGGCTACGGGGGTCAGGGGGTATGGAGGGAAGGCTAGGGCGGGGTTCTGAGTTGGATGATCAGCCATGATCATAATAAATGGCGGTGCAGGCTCGAAGGGCCGAATGGCCTACTCCTGCACCTATTTTCTATGTTTCTATGTTTCTATCTCCTATTCCCTCTCTCACCTTATCTCCTTGCCCGCTCATCGCTTCCGTCTGGTGCTCCTCTCCCATTTTCTTTCTTCCATGGCCTTCTGTCTCTTTCACCAATGAATTTCCTAGCTCTTTACTTCACCCCGCTCCCTCTAGGTTTCACCTATTACCTTGTGCTTTCTCTCCCCTCCCCCCACCTTTTAAATCTACTCCTCAGCTTTTTACTCCAGACCTGCCGAAAGGTTTTGGCCTGAAACATTGACTGTACTCTTTTCCTAGATGCTACCTGGTCTGCTGAGTTCCTCCAGCATTTTGTGTGTGTATCTCTTTATCCCAATGCTCTTTGTCCCAGTACAGTTGGCCGCATTCCAAACTGTTCAATACAGGGAACGCGACTGGAAACGGAATCACTGGCAGCTCTCAGGAGAGCACTGGATTCTGTTGTGAGGACATTCTCATAGGAAGATCTTTGGATAGAGTGAATACAAAGTTCTAGATCGAGGATACTATTTGGTAAGCACATAGTCTGAGCATTTCAAAACTTGGACAGAAAATATGGAGCTGAAATGGAATTTGATCGTTAATCCACTGACAGATGTGACAGTCACTGACAGTCTCCACCTCTGCTACAGAACTGAACAGTTTCTCTGGTCAGTCCAGAGCATGGTGAAGATTCGACCCCTGTGGGTTTGGAGTAACCTATCGACCAGACCAGGTCAGCGGGGAGAGGGTATCGGAACCTTCTGCACATCACACACTGAGATTAACAAGTGCAAAAAGGTTGACGTTGAAACCATTACTCACCCCACCACATCCTGATGCTCTGTTTGACTTTGACCATCGCCTGCCTGTTGCTGACGAGATCCTTCGGAATCTTACCAGCTGAATTCTCCTGTTTCCAGAGAATTCGCACAATCACAGTTTTAGCATGAAACATTCCCTGGTGAGCAACATCCACCGGCTTATTCTGCTTATCCACAGACTTTTCCAGCAAGCCACAGCACAGATGTCTTCTCGTCTCACCCCTTGTGTCTCTGTGGTGGAATTACACAGATTTCATTCACCGGTTTGTGCCCATCTCTGTATATTGTGATAACTCCTACACAACACAACTGAGTGGAGGGTTTTGTGAGTGACCCAGTAGGAGACTGTCCCATTCACTCAGTCCTGTGATCAAACTCCCCAAGAGACAGTCAGAACTGGAGAGCTCACAGAGAGAGGTAGGGGTGATTCTGGGGACTTGATCTGCCAGTACTGCTGGCACAGTCACTGACTGACTGGGTACAGTTCCGACAGTCTCCCAACACTCCCATCCCAGACACACAACAGACACGTCCTTGATATTCCATGGGCAGTTTACTGTGAAGTGTGAGGTGCAACCTGGTACTCAAACAGATTCTGTTTCTCCCATGGAATAAGCCCGGTTCAGTCACCATCATATTCTCTGACATACAGTGTGTCAGGAGCTGACCAACAGACTCACAACACAAATGTCTTCATTCCACACTGTCCCACCTCCTCAATCACAGTAACATAGATTCACAGGGCATTACAGCACAGAAATAGGCCCTTTGGCCCATCTAAGTCATGCTGAACTGTTATTCTACCTCATTCCATCTGCACCGTAGCCCTTCATACCCCTTCCACCCATGTACTGTACTTATCCAAACATCTCTTAAATGTTACAATTGTACCCAGTTCCACTGGCAGCTCAATCCATCCCCGCCTCACCCTCGAAGTGAAGATGTTCCCTCTCAGGTTCACCTTGAACATTTCACCTTTCACCCTTACCCCATGATCTCTAGTTTCAGTCTCATTGAATCTCAATGGAAAAGCCGGCTTGCATTCACCCTCTCTACACCATAATTTTGTGTTTCACTCCCTAACCTCTTTTCATTCTCCTACACTCCAGAGAATAAATTCTGAATCAAACTTTCCCCGTACCTCAGGGCCTCAAGTTTCGGCAATCATCCTTGTAAATTTTCACTGCACTCTATCAATCTTATTGAAATCTTTCCTATAGGCTGGTGACCAAATCTGCCCACAATTCTCCAAATATGAACACATAATAGAGTGATCTATTTGCCTCTCTGGGAGTGCTGAGTGTCCCACAACTTCAGGAACCCACCGGGTACATCAGCATTGGGCTCAGCACCTTCCACCTGGGGCTGCGCCCACCTCCTGCCCCCGTGCCTGTCCGGGTGGTGTAGGGATGATGCTGTCTGTGTACAAGACAGTCCTCACCCTCACCACAGGAGATGCAGAATTGACAGAGAAACTGTTTCTCTGCTGGGACTTTTAGCTCAGCCCTCAGTCCCCCACTCAGGTGCACAGAAAGTTCCACACACACCATTTCAGACAGAGCACGGGAGTCTACCGCTTACAGGTATTTGAAGACACAGGGGACTGTAGATAACGGAATGTGAAGCAGAAAACAAGCAACTGGAGGAATTGTCCTGATGAAGGGTCTCAGTCCGAAACGTCCACTGTTTAATCTTTTCCATGGATGCTGACTGGCCTCTGGAGTTCCTCCACCATTTTGTGTGATTTCCAGCAACAGCAGATTTTCTCTTTTTATCGAACTGGAGTAACTGTGTGGGTCAGACAAGTCTGTGTAGACAGAGGGATGGTCAATACTTCACAGTCCTGACATAGGGTTTCAATACAAAACATGATCAATCTCCCTGCCCCCACAGATGCTGCCTGACCCAAGTTCCTCCAGGAGGTTGTTTTATGCTTCAAAATTGTTTAACGGCAGGAGAGAAGAGGCAGCAGAAACGCTCAAAGAGAAAACACCAGCTCACTGAGAGACAGGGAATGAGACTATTTACCTGTGACCCACTGGAGGGCATTTCGAAGATCCTCAGTTTCACAAAACACTTCGTAGACAAACAGAACACAGAGAATCTCTGGACCTTCACACGGGGAAATGTACAGCTCCTTCACAATCTTCTCATGGACCTCTCCCCAACTGTAGCACTGCACTGTAAAACACAGAACCTGTGCTCACTCAGCCTGCCTCACACCAGCACATTTCACTCAGGGTGATTCTCAGTAATGGGAAGGGAGGGGTGATTTAATCTCTGTCTGAGCTCAGAGATGGACACCCACTGGTATATGTGTCCTGGGAACAGGCTTTGTACCAGCGTGGATCAGTTAATGGAACGGGAGATCCCAAAGGATGTGACTGCTACAGGTTAATTGTGATTTTACCTCAGGAAACTTTTCAGTAATGCTTCACAGGAGTGCCAGAGGACAGGAATCACACAATGTATGGTCAAGACAGTGGAGGGACGGACGCTGATGGGATTGCAGGGAGTAAGTCCACCTTCCCATCCTCTCAACACTCCGTTACCCTCCTATGAGCCCACTGCACCCCATCACCCACTCACCCTCCACTGGAACCTGCCCTAGAACCACCAAACAAACACCTGCACCCCTTCCCCCCACTATCCCTCACCCCATCCCTCATACTCCTTTCCACCCCTCCCCCACACACAACAAACATTGCCCCACCCCTTCCCTAAAGATGGGGGAAGAAGGGTCACGGAGACTGGGAGGGATGCAGGGGCCAGAGTGATGCAAAGAGATGGGGAGGGGTTCACAGAGGTAGGGAAGGCTTTAGGGGCTGCAGCGGGTCACAGAGACGGGAGGAAGTGTAGAGGCAGGTGGGGGAGTCGTCATAGAGACAGGGAGAGGTGGAGGGACCACAGACACCCCCTTACGATGAGGTATGGATCTGGGGGTGATGGTGAGAACCCCAACTCTGGAAACAGATGGGACACTGCTGAGAAACCACTGTGAACTCTGGAAGCCTGTCACTGGCAGACTTGGGGGGGGGGGGGGCGGGGGTGGCACTGTAAAGGCTGTTCAGCCCATCGAGTTCAACCTACTACCCCATTCTGCCGCTCCACATTCTCCCAGCTCCTGGCACTGTTCGGTCCCAAAATCATAAAGTGCAAAGGATTTGATCCCTTGCTCACCCTTGACAGGTCTCACCACCCTGTGGATCCTTACCCGACCCAAATGGACAACACATACACCAGTCAGAAAACTGTTTCCCAGACCCCACGGGGGGGTTTCCTGCCATGATCTTGCTCCTGGTCTGACCTCTGACAGACTGGAGTAGTTGTGTCAGTTTCCTATCAGTCAGACAGTGGAAGGGACAGACGCCTACAGAAGGGCAGCGAGTAAGGTGGGGTTTAGCGGTGGGTTGCAGAGACATGGATGATTTCAGAAACTGAACAAGTTACAGGATGGAGAAATTCATAGGGGCAAGAGAAGCAGGTTTGATAACTCATTTGGTCCCTCCGTCCTCCACCCACAACCCCTCTCCTCCGGAACATGTCACCTCCTCCATCCATCCTCCACCTCTAACTCCCTCTTCTCCTCCATCTCTATTTCTCCGACCGGCCCCGGGACCCACCATTACACCAATGCTTCATCTTTCTCTGTCGCTGTCCCAATCCAAACAAACCTACTTCCGTGTTCACCGGGACATTCCGAACGGACACCAGCTGCCTACTCGATTGGACGAGCCGGGAGCCACTCATCGGCATACCGGTTTCTGACAATAGACAATAGACAATAGGTGCAGGAGTAGGCCATTCGGCCCTTCGAGCCATCACCGCCATTCACTGTGATCATGGCTGATCATCCACAATCAGTATCCAGTTCCTGCCTTATCCCCATAACCTTTGATTCTGCTATCTTTAAGAGCTCTATCCATCTCTTTCTTGAAAGCATCCAGAGACTTGGCCTCCACAGCCTTCTGGGGCACAGCATTCCATATATCCACCACTCTCTGGGTGAAAAAAGTTTTTCCTCAACCCTGTTCTAAATGGCCTACCCCTTATTCTTAAACTGTGGCCTTTGGTTTTGGACTCACCCATCAGCGGGAACATGCTTCCTGCCTCCAGTGTGTCTAATCCCTTAATAATCTTATATGTTTCAATAAGATCCCCTCTCAGCCTTCTAAATTCCAGAGTATACAAGCCCAGTTGCTCCAATCTTTTGACATATGACAGTCCCGCCATCCCCGGAATTAACCTTGTGAACCTACGCTGCATTCCCTCAATAGCAAGAATGTCCTTCCTCAAATTTGGAGACCAAAACTGCACACAGTACTCCAGGTGTGGTCTCACCAGGGCCCTGTACAGCTGCAGAAGGACCTCTTTGCTCTTATACTCAATTCCTCTTGTTATGAAGGCCAGCAAGCATTTAAAGATTGCATGGATGAACCACAACAATTGTTCATCCCAGTTTGGCAAAAGAATAAATCAGGGAAGGTAGTGCACCCGTAGCTGACAAGGGAAATTAGGGATAGTATCAATTCCAAAGAAGAAACATAGAAATTAGCCAGAAAAAGCAGCTCACCTGAGGACTGGGAGAAATTCAGAGTCCAGCAGAGGAGGACAAAGGGCTTAATTAGGAAAGGGAAGAAAAGATTGTGAGAGAAAACTGGCAGGGAACATAAAAACTGACTGTAAAACCTTTTATAGATATGTGAAAAGAAAAAGATTGGTTAAGACAAATGTAGGTCCCCTACAAACACCAACAGAATCAACAAACTCATTCGTACGACCAGTGATGTTGTGGGGATGGAACTGGACTCTCTCACAGTGGTGTCTGAAAAGAGGATGCTGTCTAAGTTGCATGCCATCTTGGTCAATGTCTCCCATCCACTACATAATGTACTGGGTGGGCACAGGAGTACATTCAGCCAGAGACTCATTCCACCGAGATGCCGCACTGAGCGTCATAGGAAGTCATTCCTGCCTGTGGCCATCAAACTTTACAACTCCTCCCTTGGAGGGTCAGACACCCTGAGCCGATAGGCTGGTCCTGGACTTACTTCATAATTTACTGGCATAATTTACATATTACTATTTAACTATTTATTACTACTTTTCTATTACTATTCTATTACTATTTATTATTTCCATGACTATTGCTATTTACTATTTACTAATAGTAGTATTATTATTACTATTTCTATTACTATTTATTATTTATGGTGCAACTGTAACGAAAACCAATTTCCCCTGGGATCAATAAAGTATGACTATCACTATGACTATGACAGAAACAGGTGAATTGATTATGGGGAGCAAGGACATGGCAGACCAATTGAATAATTACTTTGGTTCTGTCTTCACTAAGGAGGACATAAATAATCTTCCAGAAATAGTAGGGGACAGAGGGTCCAGTGAGATGGAGGAACTGAGCGAAATACATGTTAGGGAAGTGGTGTTAGGTAAATTGAAGGGATTAAAGGCAGATATATCCCCAGGGCCAGATAGTCTGCACCCCAGAGTGCTTAAGGAAGTAGCCCAAGAAATAATGGATGCATTAGTGATAATTTTTCAAAACTCTTTAGATTCTGGACTAGTTCCTGAGGATTGGAGGGTGGCTAATGTAACCCCACTTTTTAAAAAAGGAGGGAGAGAGAAACCAGGGAATTACAGACCGGTTAGCCTAACATCGGTGGTGGGGAAAATGCTAGAGTCAGTTATCAAAGATGTGATAACAGCACATTTGGAAAGCGGTGAAATCATCGGACAAAGTCAGCATGGATTTGTGAAAGGAAAATCATGTCTGACGAATCTCATAGAATTTTTTGAGGATGTAACTAGTAAAGTGGATAGGGGAGAACCAGCTGATGTGGTATATTTGGATTTTCAAAAGGCTTTTGACAAGGTCCCACACAGGAGATTAGTGTGCAAACTTAAAGCACACGGTATTGGGGATATGGTATTGATGTGGATAGAGAATTGGTTGGCAGACAGCAAGCAAAGAGTGGGAATAAACGGGACCTTTTCAGAATTGGCAGGCAGTGACTAGTGGGGTACCGCAAGGCTCAGTGCTGGGACCCCAGTTGTTTACAATATATATTAATGACTTAGATGAGGGAATTAAACGCAGCATCTCCAAGTTTGCGGATGACACGAAGCTGGGCGGCAGTGTTAGCTGTGAGGAGGATGCTAAGAGGATGCAGGATGACTTGGATAGGTTAGGTGAGTGGGCAAATTCATGGCAGATGCAATTTAATGTGGATAAACGTGAGGTTATCCACTTTGGTGGCAAAAACAGGAAAACAGATTATTATCTGAATGGTGGCCGATTAGGAAAAAGGGAGGTGCAACGAGACCTGGGTGTCATTATACACCAGTCATTGAAAGTGGGCATGCAGGTACAGCAGGCGGTGAAAAAGGCAAATGGTATGCTGGCATTCATAGCAAGAGGATTCGAGTACAGGAGCAGGGAGGTACTACTGCAGTTATACAAGGCCTTGATGAGACCACACCTGGAGTATTGTGTGCAGTTTTGGTCCCCTAATCTGAAGAAAGACATCCTTGCCATAGAGAGAGTACAAAGAAGGTTCACCAGATTGATTCCTGGGATGGCAGGACTTTCATATGATGAAAGACTGGATCAACTAGGCTTATACTCATTGGAATTTAGAAGATTGAGGGGGGATCTTATTGAAACGTATAAAATCCTAAGGGGATTGGACAGGCTAGATGCAGGAAGATTGTTCCCGATGTTGGGGAAGTCCAGAACGAGGGGTCAGAGTTTGAGGATAAAGGGGAAGACTTTTAGGACCGAGATTAGGAAAAACTTCTTTACACAGAGAGTGGTGAATCTGTGGAATTCTCTGCCACAGGAAACAGTTGAGGCCAGTTCATTGGCTATATTTAAGAGGGAGTTAGATATGGCCCTTGTAGCTAAAGGGATCAGGGGGTATGGAGGGAAGGCTGGTACAGGGTTCCGAGTTGGATGATCGGCCATGATCATACTGACTGGTGGTGCAGGCTCAAAGGGCCGAATGGCCTACTCCTGCACCTATTTTCTATGTTTCTATGTTTCTAAGCACAATTTCCCCTTCGTAAATCCATGCTGACTTGGACCGATCCTGTTACTGTTGTCCAGATGTGTCGTAATTTCATCTTTTATAATTGACTCCAGCATCTTTCCCACAACTGACGTCAGGCTAACCGGTCTATAATTCCCTGTTTTCTTTCTTCCTCCCTTCTTGAAGAGAGGGACAACATTAGCCACCCTCCAATCCACAGGAACTGATCCTGAATCTATAGAACATTGAAAAATGATTACCAATGCGTCCACGATTTCAAAAGCTACCTCCTTAAGTACCTGGGATACAGACCATCAGGTCCCGGGGACTTATTGGCCTTCAGACCCAACAGTCTATCCAACACCATTTCTTGCCTAATATAAATTTCCTTCAGTTCATCCATTACCCTAGGTCCTTTGGCCACTATTATATCTGGGAGATTGTTTGTGTTTTCCCGAGTGAAGACAGATCCAAAGTACCTGTTCAACTCGTCTGCCATTTCCTTGTTCCCTATAATGAATTCACTCGTTTCTGTCTTCAAGGGCCCAATGAGTGGACAGGAATGAGGGCAGGACAGCTTGGTTCCAGAACTCAGACTGTGATTGGCTCAAGCAGAGAGAGGCGGGGATATGGGGAATCAGGTTCATGTCAGACAGACGGGAACTGGGGAGGGAGGAGACTTGGTCCTCAAACCTTCCTCATCAGTCAGTGGGGTCAGGCCTCCAACTCCAACTCTAATTTATTTACTTACTCATTTATTTTTTTACTTTTTTTCTTCTATAGTGTGACGTTCTGGGTGGGGGCGTGGTCTGCAGCCCGCCCCTGCATTTCCAATAACTAGCACCGTTCATTGTTCTTGGGTTAAAATGCTTTTGTGGGATTATGGTGTGAAGTTCCAGTTCATTTATTGTTGCATTTTAGCTTCGGTTATACAGTTATTCGCTTGTGTATTTATGGATCACTCTGACTGTAACCGGGTGTGTGATGGTCACCTTCCCTGTCTGTCTGAGACTGATTGAGTTCACTCTCTGGGTCACAGTGCCCGGAGTGTTTTGTGCTTATCACAATAAAACGGTTAATGGGCTTCCTCGTCTGTCATTATGGACCAAATGTTCGCCACAATATTAGGTATTGCATTGGACCGTTGGTGCTAAAATTAGGGCACATGGTATTGGGGGCAGAGTACTGACATGGATTGAAAATTAGGGCACGTGGTATTGGGGGCAGAGTACTGACATGGATTGAAAATTGGCTGGCTGACAGAAAACAAAGAGTAGCGATGAACGGGTCCCTTTCCGAATGGCAGGCAGTGACCAGTGGAGTACCACAGGGTTCAGTGCTGGGACCGCAGCTGTTTACAATATGATTTAGATGAGGGAATTAAAAGTAACATTAGCAAATTTGCCGATGACGCAAAGCTGGGTGGCAGTGTGAAATGTGAGGAGGATGTTATGAGAATGCAGGGTGACTTGGACAGGTTGGGTGAGTGGGCAAATGCATGGCAGATGCAGTTTAATGTGGATAAATGTGAGGTTACCCACTTTGGTGGTAAGAACGAGAAGGCAGATTATTATCTAACTGGAGTCAAGTTAGGAAAAGGGGAAGCACAACGAGATCTAGGTGTTCTTGTACATCAGTCACTGAAAGCAAGCATGCAAGTACAGCAAGCAGTGAAGAAAGCTAATGGCATGCTGGCCTTCATAACAAGAGGAATTGAGTATAAGAGCAAAGAGGTCCTTCTGCAGCTGTACAGGGCCCTGGTGAGGCCACACCTGGAGTACTGTGTGCAGTTTTGGTCTCCAAATTTGAGGAAGGACATTCTTGCTATTGAGGGAGTGCAGCGTAGGTTTACAAGGTTAATTCCCGGGATAGCGGGACTGTCATATGTTGAAAGATTGGAGCGACTGGGCTTGTATACTCTGGAATTTAGAAGGCTGAGAGGGGATCTTATTGAAACATATAAGATTATTAAGGGATTGGACGCGCTGGAGGCAAGAAGCATGTTCCCACTGATGGGTGAGTCCAGAACCAGAGGCCACAGTTTAAGAATAAGGGGTAGGCCATTTAGAACGGAGTTGAGGAAAAACTTTTTCACCCAGAGAGTGGTGGATATATGGAATGCTCTGCCCCAGAAGGCTGTGGAGGCCAAGTCCCTGGATGCTTTCAAGAAAGAGATGGATAGAGCTCTTAAAGATAGCAGAATCAAAGGTTATGGGGATAAGGCAGGAACTGGATACTGATTGTGGATGATCAGCCATGATCACAGTGAATGGCGGTGCAGGCTCAAAGGGCCAAATGGCCTACTCCTGCACCTATTGTCTATTGTCTAAGTCAACAAATTTCGGGACACATGCCGGTGATAGTAAACCTGATTCAGATTCTCTTCTGTCACCTTTCCCACTCCCCCAGCCATTAAATATCCATTCCCAAACAAGAGAAAATCTGCAGATGCTGGAAATCCGGTAACACACACAAAATGCTGGAGGAGCTCGTCAGGCCAGGCAGCATCCATGGAAAGGAGAACAGTCGACTTTTCGGGCCGAGACCCTTCAGCAGGACTGAAGGACAAAAGTCGAGGCATAGATTTAAAAGGTGCGGGGAGGTGGAGTGGTGGAGGAGGGAGGAACACCAGGTGACAGGTGAAACCTGGAGGGGGAGGGATGAAGTAAAGAGCTGGGAAGAGATACAAGGCTGGAGACGGGGAAATTAAATAGGAGAGGACAGAAAGCCATGGAAGAAAGAAAACAGGAGAGGAGCCCCAGAGGGAGATGGTGGACAGGTAAGGAGTTAAGGAGAAAGAGGAAAAAGGGGATGGGAAATGGTGAAAGAGGTGGAGGCATTACCAGAAATTTGAGAAATCGATGTTCATGCCATCAGGTTGGAGATGGAATATAAGGTGTTGTTCCTCCAAGCTGCGCGGCCTTATTGCGGCAGTACTTAAGGCCATGGATTGACATATCGGGATCTGGAATAGAAAGTGGAATTAAAATGGGCAGCCACTGGGAGATCCCGCTTTTTTCTGGCAGATGGAGCATAGGTGTTTGGCAAAACTATCTCTCAATCTATATCAGCTCACTCTGATATACAGGAGGCCACACTGGGAGCTCCGGATGCAGGAGATAACCCCAACAGGCTCACAGGTGAAGTTTCACCTCACCTGGAAGGACTGTTTGATGCTCTGAATTGTTGTGATGGAGGAGGTGTAGGGGCAGGTGTAGCATTTGTCCCACTACACCCCACCCTCCCACCAGCACACCAGGGATATTGTTCCTCTTGTCCTCATCTACAAACCCAACAGCCTCCACACCCAGCACATAGGGATCCAACCACCAAGCACTTCTTCCTCCCAGACCACTCCCTGCTTTCCGCAGGAATCACTCCTTGTGCGACTCCCTCGTCTATTCATCCCTCCTCAATGATCTCCCTCCTAGCACTTATCCTTACAAGCAGAACAAGTGCTATACCTGCCCCTAGCAGTAGTAGGCAGCTGTTGATCCCAGGGGATCATGGGATTGCCCCTCTGGTGGACTGTGTCCTCTCCAGGGCACAAGCCAGAGTGGAAAATTTGAAGAACAGGCTGTCGCCCCTGCAGCGGATTCCCCTCTCCACATTGCTGATGTAGTCCAAGGGCAAGCACCAATACAGCTTCACACCAGCGTCGTCTCAGAGGTTGCTGGAGTGAAGTTGTAAACAGCAACAAACTGCCCGAGGGATCCGGGCTCCAGATTCTTCACCGGGGTTTACTCCAAAACCTTTCCTATGGGAGGGTATCGCTGCAAGGCAGCAGAGGTTTAAAATCCGAGTTTTCCTTCTCCTACGTGGGCTGCTGTCCAAGGCTGACGAGCCCCACTTGCCCGAAGCAACTAGTTTTGAGGCACCAATAGTACAACTTTGCACCTTGTCTTGTCAGTAGAAACAGTTCTGCCGGGCTTAGCAGTTTAGCAACGCGTGAAGGCCAAGAGTTAGACTTGCTTGTCAAAGGCTGTTAGAAACGCACGCCATTCGGAGAACCTTATAGGCAGTGGGAGCTTATCACCACAACCAACCCTGGCTATGACACCTGCCCCGATGTCTCCTGTAGAGACACTGGAACCCTGTAAAGGGAGACTGCATGTGATGTGCAGATACTACAACAGTATAAACACTGACCGTGTTTAAGGAGGATATAGTAGAACTGTATAAACACTGACCGTGTGTGAGGAGGAGATACTGGAACTGTATAAACACTGACTGTGTGTGAGGAGGAGATACTGGAACTGTATAAACACTGACTGTGTGTGAGGAGGAGATACTGGAACTGTATAAACACTGACTGTGTGTGAGGAGGAGACACTAGAATGGTATAAACACTGACTGTGTGCCAATTTGCATCATTCACACAATTAAGCACTAAGTTCAACCTTCCAAATCCACATTTTTTTCGCTATCTCCAAGTCAGACACTACGTTAAGGAAAAGTGCCCACACTCCGAGCCTACTTCCACCACCCATCCTTTTCTTGAAAACCTCTTGCTCCCTCTAGACTCCAAACAATTAATATCAAAATTTGTGAATTGCTTTACTCCTCTGGTTTCTACAGATTTTATTAGGGAAGCCTGGGCAAGGGACTTGAACACAGAGATGTCAGTGGAACTTTGGGAGGAGGTAATGTCCCGTGTTCACTGTTGCTCTATTAATTCATGCTACAGGTTAATCCAGTACAAGGTGATGCATAGATTGCATTATTCAAAAACGAAACTGAATCGCATCTTCCTACCTGTGTCTCCTGAATGCGGTAAGTGCAGCTCTGCTGACGGTTCACTAGCACATCTTTTCTGGTTTTGCCCTACATTATAGAACTTTTGGACTGCAATTTTTGAGTGGCTCTCAAAAGTCTATTCTAGAGACATTCAGCCCAATCACGACCTCGCCATCTTTGGATGCTCTGTAGAGACTCTTCAGTTGCCACACGACATGCAGACTGCTCTGCATCTAGGAATGGTGGTGGCTGAGAAACTTATTCTTCTGACCTGGAAGTCTACTACTCCACCCACCTTCATGCTCTGGCTCAAGGAGATGTTGTCTATTATACAAATGGAAAGACTGCGTCTGCACAAACCCAATATACAGAATATATTTGAGAGAATATGGGGACCCTTATTGGCTCAGTGTGATATTACTTCACATACATAGTGACCTTGACCTGTCTAGTCTCATGAGCAGGTGTGGTGCCTAACTGGATTTCTTTATTCATTTTACTTTACATCAGGGGTCCCCAACCTTTTCTGTACTGCGGACTGGTTTAATATTGACAATATTCTTGCGGACCGGCCAACCAGTGGTGGGGGCGGGGTAGGGGGTGGGGGGGGGGGCGGGTAGGCTGCTAACAGACAAGAGTAGCAGTCAAATACATCGAGTTTAGCCCGAGAAAGACTACAATGACCATGAAGCCTTGTGCGGGCACCATTGCGCATGCGTGTATGTGCCGATTTTTCTCTACAAATTGTTTTTGGCGATTCTGTTCGGGGTGGGTGTTAATCACGACTGGAATATAGGTGATACGTGGCTAATACACTCAATTTCGCTTCTAAAAGGGGTTACCTAACGAATTTAATATTAAACACATAGCGCATATTTTCCTCGCATGAATATAGTGATAAGTCAATTATCAGGGGAGGACAGGGGAGCTTGAAGTAAGTATTGAACGAACTTCCAGTAGAAGTGGAGGAGGCAGGTTCGATATTATCATTTAAAGAAAAATTGGATAGGTATATGGACTGGAAAGGAATGGAGGGTTCTGGGCTGAGTGCAGGTCGGTGGGACTAGATGAGAGTAGCGTTCTGCACTGACTAGAAGGGCAGAGGTGGATTGTTTCCGTGCTGTAATTATTATGTGGTTATATAAGTCAATAGCATCATAACATTTTAAGTATATTTTCCCCGTATGAACATATAAAATCATTGCAACACACCAATATCGCTGAATCAGTGGGAGCCCTGGGCTTGTTTCCCTGCAACAACACGGTCCCATCGAGGGGTGACGGGAGAGTGCAATACTCGAAGGGGGTTCCTTATGTCCAGTCTATTCCGCAATTTAGTTTCCGTTGCATTCATTGCAGAGATATGTTGGAAATGGAAGCAACGTTTTCAGTGCTTTCATGGCTATCTCAGGATATTTAGCCTTGACTTTGATCCAGAATGCCGGCAGAGATGTTATGTCAAACATACGTTTCAGCCCGCTGTCATTTGCAAGCTCGAGGAGTTGATCTTCTTCCCGCGCTGACATGGATGACGTGTGGGTAATGACTTCGCGTGCGTCCAAGCTCAACAGTGGGTGTGACAGGGAATGAGGAAAGGTGCAGCTGACTCAGAGCGTTTCCTCACGGCCCGGTAGCGCATGCTTTGCGGCCCGGTGATTGGGGACCGCTGCTTTATCTTGCTCCCGTGATGTCACAATTGTGTAAATTCATTTTCTGCAAGTTTATTTATGTAATCTTGTAAATTGTCTGGCAGCCTTTTTGTTTTTGTTTTTGATTTGTTTTGTCTGTGCTCCACCTGGAGCTGTATTTCCTTTGTATTGTTTTCTATGTCTTCAAAATATTTTGTCTCTCTAAAACTGAAAATTGTACATAAAGTATTTTTAAAAACTCTGTCTGTGAAGAGGAGATACTAGAACTGTATAAACACTGACTGTGTGTGATGAGGAGATACTGGAACTGTATAAACACTGACTGTGTGTGAGTTGGAGATACTGGAACTGTATAAACACTGACTGTGTGTGAGGAGGAGATACTGGAACTGTATAAACACTGACTGTGTGTGAGGAGGAGATACTGGAACTGTATAAACAGTGACTGTGTGTGAGGAGGAGATACTGGAACTGTATAAACACTGACCGTGTGTGAGGAGGAGATACTGGAACTGTATAAAAACTGACCATGTGTAATGTGTCGATCATAGAACTGTATAAACACTTTGTGTGAGGAGCAGATACTAGTACTGTACAAACACTGACCGCGTGTGAGTTGATACTAGGACTGTATAAACACTGACAGTGTTTGAGAAGGAGTTTTAGAAATGTATAAACCTTGACTGTGTATGACGAACAGTTACTAGAACTGTATAAGCACTAACTGTGTGAGTTGGAGATACTGGAACTGTATAAACACTGACTGTGTGTGAGGAGGAGATACTGGAACTGTATAAACACTGACTGTGTGTGAGGAGGAGAAACTGGAACTGTATAAACACTGATTGTGTGTGAGGAGGAGATACTGGAACTGTATAAACACTGACTGTGTGTGAGGAGGAGATACTAGAACTGTATAAACACTGACTGTGTGTGAGTTGGAGATACTGGAACTGTATAAACACTGACCGTGTGTGAGGAGGAGATACTGGAACTGTATAAACACTGACTGTGTGTGAGTTGGAGATACTGGAACTGTATAAACACTGACTGTGTGTGAGGAGGAGATACTGGAACTGTATAAACACTGACAGTGTGTGAGGAGGAGATACTGGAACTGTATAAACACTGACTATGTGTGAGGAGGAAATACTGGAACTGTATTAATACTGATTGTGTGAGGAGGAAATAATCAAATTGTATAAAGACTGACCATGTGTGCAAAGAGGAGAGACTAGAACTGTATGAAAACTGACGATGTATGAGGAGGAGACCGTAGAATAGTATAAACACTGATCATGTCTGTGAAGCATATAGTAGAACTCTGTCAACACAGACTGTGTGTAATGTGTAGACACTAGAAATGTATGAACGCTGACTTTGTGTGAGGAGGAGATACTAGAACTGTATAAATACTGACTGTGTGTGTGGAGAAGATACTAGAACTGTTTAAACCCTGACTGTGTATGTGGAGGAGATACTAGAACTGTATAAACACTGTGCCCTGAATGAGCATCTTGCTCATGCTGGTAGATAACAAGGTTATTACAGAGGGAAGGATATTTTGAATGATAGGCTTTCTCAGTATGGTACTCCAGACTCTCCCACGAACTGATGCATTGCATTACCTGTTAACATAGTAAGATTGTTTGTACCGTTATTGGTTAGGAATATTTCACCTATGTTCCTGATGGGTTAGTAAACGTCACTCACCTGGTTGATCATATCTCAGAGTCAATGTATAAAATTAGGTGGGGGAGCAGCTCATTGGCTATTACACTCCAGGGTGGGTCTGGTGCCCTTCTGGGACAAAGGGAAGCTGGTAGACTACTATAGTACACTGGGAGGTGCCTGTTGGGTTTACAGTACTGGATATTGTACTCTTGTCTTTTATGTGTAACTTAGTTGTGAGTCTGTGAGAATCATACTAGTCAGAGGCCTGGATCATCACATTTGCAACTTTCGAAGAGTGGTGTGTCCTGTGGGGGTATGCCTTATTCTGATTGTCGAAAGTCACTTCCATTGGGATTGGTTCATTTAGAAACTGCAGCTGCTTTTCCCATTGGAGAACTGCCTAGTGTCAGTTTCAAATATCCTGCGTATATAAAATAGCACATGGAGGGGTTTGCTCTCTTCCTCCTTTGTTTCCGACATGATCATTGAGAAGGTATGCTCTGTGCGCTCTTTTAGCTAAGTATGTTTGTTGAATATTCAGCTTTTTAGTGTCTGAGACTTGGGGAACATGAATGTTTGATGGAATTTTTACTGTTGGTAAGGAAATGATTAATATACCTATTCACAGAGAGTGCTTTCTGCATCCCTTGCCAGGCCCACAACCTGATTGAACATTACACTTGACCAGGTGGAAAGCGGGAGAGAGTCATGAACAAAGGCGATGAGAGTAAAAGGCATTAGGGAGTGGTCATGGAGTTGAGGGAAACAAAGAGGGGGTGGCCTCTCTGCTTGTTGTCTGGAATAACTGGGGTGGTGTTATGATCTGAAGTTATTGAACTGGTTGAGTGCAGGACTTGCCTCATCAGAAAGTCTGTATTCCTTCAATCATGATATCATTGGGGTGCCACAGTGGTGCAGCAGTCAGTGTGACACTGCTACAGCTCAGAGTGTCAGAGTTTGCAGTTCAATTCCAGCATCCTGTGTACGTAGTCACTCTACATCCTCCCCATGGAACGTCTGGGTTTTCTGTTGGTCATCTAGTTTCCTCCCAGAGTCATTGACGTACCGGGTATCATTGCCACTGATGGCTGTGGAGGCCAAGTCATTGAGTAGATTTAATGCGGAGGTTGAAAGGTTGTTCATTAGTCAAGGTTTCAAAGATCATGGGGAGAAGGCAGAAGAGTGGGCTCACTGTAGGAAGTGGATCAAACAGCTCTGGACCCTTTCTTCTCCTTTTGTCTCTCTGGATCTACTTCAATCCATCCGAGTCATTGGAGATATTGAAACAGAGGATTTGTCAGATGATGATGTTTAGGAAGAAGCCAAATGGAGAGTTTAGATCATAAAGGGAGCAACAAAATGATTAATAAGAGAATACATCAGCAAACTAAATGTTGTCTCTTCAGGCTTCTGTACCTCCTTCCTCATGGTAGCAGTGAGAAAAGGGTGATGAAGATCCTTAATGATAGATGCCGCCTTTCTGAGGCATCACTCCTTGAAAATGTCATGAATCCTACATAGGATAGTGCCTATGATGGAGCTAACTAACATTGCAACTTGCCTCTTTGTTAGTTTTCCTGCTTCTTCCTTTGGCCGTTTCAAGGGCCCGACTGATTTCCTTCACCTTCTAGCCATTCTACAGGAATGTCATACGTAACCATCTTATTTTGTCATGGAGACTCTGAGTCTGAAATAGTTTTTGCACAGTCAATCAAAGTAGAAAGAAAGAACCACTCTACCTTGGGAGATGTGATGGTGGCTGTTATTGTTGAGGTATAAGTCCATGTACTTGGGTTTCCTGCAAGGAAGCTCAAATCACAGGTTATACGGATCAAAAATGATATGGGACTCAGGGCAGCTTGTGTTTACAGGATTCCCTGTGAATGCAGTGCAGTGTACATCAGCCAAACAGAACTCACAACATCAAGGAGCATAGGAGGTACATCCCTTTCGGTTACCCGGGGAAATCGGCAGTAGCAGAACATTGCATTCACAATGGTCATAGGCTTGACTTCAGTGCCACAAAGGTGTTGGGACTGCTTGGTGAAGGAAGCCATTAAAATAAAACTAAAGGAAAAGAATTTTAACAAAGATGAAGGTATCACTCTAAGTAGGAACTAGAATTCAATTGTAAGCAAGTTGAGAGCGTGGAAACCTGGTTGGATAAGGACTAACCCATCAGGAGGGATGATTAATAGGGGTGTATATACCACTAGAATAGACATGCCCAAGCATCATCCCTGAGGAAGATGGCAGATTTTGTCATTGAAAGGCTGGCTAAAGTCGATACCTGTACCCAGCTGAAAGCCCAAGAAGAGTCTATTTGTATACATTGGTTGATTAAGCACTACCACTTGATACAAGCGCACCTCGCTTAAAGTAAACATGAAGTTACATCCACATTTTCAAACTCATGTCTTCATTTGGGTTGGTTTAATGTTTTGAAAATTACTGTACAAAACATTACAATTGATATAGTTATAAAGAAAGCAAGACAGTGGCTGTACTTCATTAGTAGTTTGAAGAGATTTGGCATGTCAACAAATACACTCAAAAACTTCTATAGATGTACCATGGAGAGCATTCTGACAGGCTGCATCACTGTCTGGCATGGGGGTGGGGGGCTACTGCACGGGATCAAAAGAAGCTGCAGAAGGTTGTAAATCTAGTCAGCTCCATCTTGGTAAGAGCCAAAAAAGTACCCAAGACATCTTCAGGGAGCGGTGTCTCAGAAAGGCAGTGTCCATTATTAAGGACCTGCAGCACCCAGAGCAAGACCTTCCCTCACTGTTACCATCAGGAAGGAGGTACAGAAGCCTGAAGGCACACACTCAGCGATTCAGGAACAGCTTCTTCCCCTCTGCCATCCAATTCCTAAATGGACATTGAACCCTTGGACACTACCTCACTTTTTTTTAATATACAGTATTTCTGTTTCTTGCATTTTTTAAAAATCTATTCAATCCACATATACTGTAATTGATTTACATACTTATTTATTATTATTTTTATTTCATCTTTTCTATATTATGTATTGCATTGAACTGCTGCTGTTAAGTTAACAAATTTCACATCACAGTTGATAATAAACCTGATTCTGATTCTGATTCAATCTTGCCCTCACATAGTTCTACTGGAATATCTACAGGGACCCGCCCTCTATCAACATTAAACTGCTAAATCATATAGTTAACCAGCTCAAAACTCAAACTGTTTTCCTAATAAAACGACTCACCGGAATATGTTCTTGTGCGGTTGGCAAGTTGATGAGCACAATTGATTGGGGCACACTCAGCTGTCCCAACTGTATGTTCAGTGGTGTAGTCAGCTCCCCTAATATGAATGCCCAGTATATCCAGTTAAAGTAATAGTATCTTGTGTTTCTCAAGTTGATGCAGTGGTTTGTGGATGTTTTTAGAGTGGTCAAGAGCCTCTGGGGTCTGAAAGAAATATTTTAGGCAGCCTCCTACCCTTGCTTTGACAAGGCGTTTACCCATACCATCCCACCCTGTGGTGAACTCCAGCGTAACCGAGGCCTGACACTGTTATCGTAAGTAAAACCAGATACAGTCGTGGCTTCTCTTCTGCACCCTGAACATTACGTTCTGGATAATATGGTTGGCTTTCCAGGGATAAAGACATTGATTCATCCTGATCATTCCCAACCCATCTAGGTTGTGGGCAGACCCTAGCAAAACTGAAACATTTCAATGCAGATCATGGATATTCATAACAGGAGGAATATAGACATTCTGACTGTGTCCTTGACCACCCCTTCCAGTAGGCAGTGTTGTTGAGCGTGATGGAGGCATATGCTGTTAGTCACCCTGTACCCTTTCATTCTGCCACTACACACCTTGTTCTCTTATAGGGGACATTTAGAACCTGTTTCCCCTTATCCTCCATCGTACCTTTCTCTCTCCCTTCTCCCATTCTTGTTTCATCCTTCTGAGAAACCATGTTTCAGTGTGTGTGGGATCTGTGGGATTAAACATTTCATACCAATACCAGAATCACAAGCCAGTTAATACCCAGATGTTGAGTCAAATCTTACCTATCCAAATTGGGAATGTAAGCACTTGAGAAAACTGACAATAACCTTATCACAAATGCCGTGGGGTGGTCTCCTTTCAACTGTCGGCACTTATGCAGAACCTTCACCTGGTTACCTCGCTGAGTTTCTGCAGCTTTTAATTTAGCCTCCTGAAAATCACATATGCCTATTCGTCCAACACACATAAAAGTTGCTGGTGAATGCAGCAGGCCAGGCAGCATCTATAGGAAGAGATACAGTCGACGTTTCGGGCCGAGACCCTTCGTTTGTCAACCCTTTCTGTGTGTTGCTTGAAATTCCAGCATCTGCAGATTTCCGCGTGTTTGCCTATTCGTCCAGCAGGATTGAGTGCAATACTGAAGGGTTAACTTCTGTTCCTTTGCTTCATCTGTCACGGGGTCCTGAATTACCCCATGAACTGTGCTCGATTACCCCCATGAACTGTGCTTTTGAAAAGAGAGAGAGAGTTATTTAACACGGACAGCTTGTTTTTAAGAGAGAGAGAGAGAGATGAAGATGGCTTTGAGATGGTGTTATGAACCCCTAAGGTTCATACTTCCTGTGTACTGTCACTTTAAGCAACGAGGAAGATCTTTTGGATTTCTGCTGAGTTTGGAGAGAGAGGGCACCGAGCAGCTCGTAAGTTGCTATGGTGACTGAGGTTGGCGTTATTTGATGGACAATCGATATTAAGGACTGCTCACAGTTTGTTTATACTTCTCAAGGACATGGCTTGCTAGTGCATTCTTACACAGACAGAGAAGGGAGGAGTTATTTGAATGACAGTTGGTACTTAGTACGAAAAGACAAATATAAGGTCAGATGATAGACCTCAAGCACATATTTTTGGACACTGAACGAGCCTTGTTGTGCTCACAGAAAAACTGGGTTTTTGGAGGTTCAATCAGGTGGAGTGATCAGTGGCTCTTGCAGTGAGATAAGGGAATTGATCAGTGGGAAGTTGTCCATGTGTCCAACCCTTGCCTAGGTTGATGATTCCACCACAGAAAAACAGTCCCCTTTGTTGAAGTCACAGTCGGTGACTTTTAAAGGATTTCGGAGGACAACAAGAAGATCCTCGGCGTCAGCTCATCTGAAGACTCAAATCTCTCCCTCTCTCTCTCTCCATCACAACTCAACTCAATACCACGAACTGACCTGAACTTTACCCATTATCGGAAGACTATCTATTTACCCCTAGACTCGAAGAAGCTTGGTTTCATATATATATTCCACACTTACATATATATAATCATTGCTAACCTGTTTGATTTATCTGCATTTATATTACTGTATTGCGTAGTTACTAATGAATATCATTAGTTAATAGCAATACTGGACTGCAAAGTATTTTCCATCTCTGCTGGTTCTTTAACTCATCACAGGGTACGTGACACATCTAAACTGTGAATTATCTTCTGCTGCTGAGTTCTCAAACATCATCTCTGTCGTGTATTTTTTGCTAGGTTTTATAACAAAGAACCAAAAAACAGAGTGGATCTGTTCCAAGCATGTTTGTTACTTGCAAGGAGAAGCACCACCAGCGTTCAATGGAGGGCAGGCTGCTTCTCGTTTACTGAATATAAAGTTCATCCTTAACCAAGATTTCAAGCATTTCTGTGGCTGTAATGTGTTCTGGGAGACAGCTCCTCCACCTAGCAGCTAGAGTACTCAAGGCCACATTCTATATCAACATCCTCTTAGTTACACAATAACCAATGATCAGGATATTACATGCCTCCTGTCACATACACACTTAGCTTAAAGCAAAGCACACTGGGATTATAGATGTTCCATTCTATCATATTAAAAAATAACACAAAAAAAATCAATGTTCTGAATATACTCCCTCCTTTTTGTAATTACATGACATCATTATAATTTCATAAGCTTCTGTTTTAGAATACAGTAATCAAACTGATTTCAGAAATTCATTTCATGATACAGTCTCAGAGCCCCTTTCCCTAGTCTGCACCACCAGGAACCCATTTTATAATACTCTCTTCCGATGGGACCAAATACCTTGCACAGAGTATAGTTAATCAGCTCACAACATAAACTTGCTTTTCTAATAAAATCACTCCCCAGAATATGTCGTTGAGCAGTTGGCAAGTTGATGAGCACAACTGAGTGGGCCACACTCAGTTTTCCCAACTGTATGTTCAGTGGTGTAATCAACTGTCCTACTGTGAATACCCAGTAAATCCAGACAAAATAATAGTATCTTGTGTTTCCCAATGGTGCACTGAATGTTGTGTTTAGGGTGGGTCAAGAGCCTCCAGTGTCCCAGAGAGATTTTACAGGACAGTCTCCTACCCCAGTTTCTACCAGGGGTCTCCCTGCACCATCCCACCCTGCTGTGAACTCCAGAGAAACTGCCTGACACAGTTATAGTGCACCCAAAGTCTCTGTAGGTAAATCCAGATATAGTCCTGGATTCTCCTCTGCACCCTGCTTATTACATTCTGGATAATGTGGTTGACTTTCCAGGGATAATGAAGCATATGATACATCCTAATCATTCCCAACCCATCTGGGTTTTAGGCAGACCCTAGTAAAATGACCCTCATGACCACAATGAAAACATTTCCATGGGGATCTAGTATTAGACCATACGACAATAAGATAGAGGAGCAGAAGTAGGCCATTCGGCCCATCGGGACTGCTCCGCCATCCAATCATGGACTGATCCAATTCTTCCAGTCATCCCCACTCCTTCACCCTACACCCTTTGATAGACCTGGCTAATCAAAAACCTATCTGCCTCTGACTTAAATACACCCAATGACTTGGCGTCCACAGCCATTCATGGCAACAAATTCCACAGATTTACCACCCTCTGACTAAAGTAATTTCTCTGCATCTCAGTTCTCAACGGACGTCCTTTAATTCTGAAGTCGTGCCCTCTTGTCCTCGAATCCCCTACCATGGGAAATAACTTTGCCATATCTAATTTGTTCAGGCCTTTTAACATTCAGAATGTTTCTATGACATTCCACCCCACCTCCCCATTCTCCTGAACTCCAGGGAATAGAGCCCAAGAGCTGCAGGACATTCCTCATACGGTAATCTTTCATTCCTGCTATCATTTTCATGAATTTTCTCTGAACCCTCTCTAATGTCAGTATATCCTCTCCAAAATAAAGTGCCCAAATCTTCACACAATACTCCAAGTGTGTTCTCAAGAGTGTCTTATAGAACCTCAACATCACAACCCTGCTCTTATATTCTATACCTCTAGCAATGAATCCCAACATTGCATTCACCTTCTTCACAACTGATTAACCTGGAGGATAATCTTAAGTGTATCTTGCGCAAGGACTCCCAAGTCCCTTTGCATCTTTGCATTTTGAATTCTCTCCCCATCTAAATAATAGTCTTCTATATTTAATAATATATTTAATCATAATATTTCTTCCACCAAAGTGCATGACCATATACTTTACAACATTGTATTTCATTTGCCATTTCTTTGCCCATTCCCCTAAATTATCTAAGTCTCTCTGCAGGCTCTCTGTTTCCTCAACACTACCCGCTCCTCCACATACCTTTATATCATCAGCAAATTTAGCCACAAATCCATTAATACCTTGGTCCAAATCATTGACTTACATCATAAAGAGCAGCAGTCCCAACACTGATCCCTGAGGAACTCCACTGGTAAGAGGCAGCCAGCTAAAGGGTCCCTTTATTCCCACTCTCTGTTTTCTGCCGACCAGCCAATGCTCCACCCACTCCAGTAACTTCTCTGTAATTCCATGGTCTATTAGCTTGTTAAGCAGCCTCATGTGTGGCACCTTGTCAAAGACCCTCTGAAAATCCAAGTACGCCATGTCTACTGCATCTCCTTTGTCTACCCTGCTTGTAATTTCCTCAAAGAATTGCAGTAGGTTTGTCAGGCAGGATTTTCCTTTCAGGAAACCATGCTTTCTTTGGCCTATCTTGTCATGTGCCTCCAGGTACACTGTAATCTCATCCCTAATAATCAATTCCAACAAATTCCCAAACACTTATATATGGCTAACAGGTCTATAGTTTACTTTCTGCTGCCTCCCACCCTTCTTAATAAGTGTAGTAACATTTATGATTTTCCAGTCATCTGGTACAATGCCAGAATCTATCGATTCTTGAAAGATCACCGTTAATGCCTCCGCAATCTCTCTAGCTACTTCCTTCAGAGCCCGAGGGTGCATTCCATCGGGTCCAGGAGATTTATCCACCCTCAGATCATTAAGCTTCCTGAGTACCTTCTCAGTTTTAATTTTCACTGCACAAACTTCACTTCCCTGACACTCTTGAATGTCCCGTATACTGCTGACATCTTCCACTGTGAAGACTGATGCAAAATACGCATTCAGTTCCTCTACCATCTCTGCATCTCTCATTAAAATATCGCCACTGTCATTTTGTGTTGGTTGTATATCTACCCTTGACTCTCTTTTACCCTTTATATACTTAAAAAAGCTTTTAGTATCTTCATTGATGTTAATTGGCAGCTTCCTCTCATAATTCATCTTTTCCTTCCAAATGAGCTTCATAGTTTCCTTCTCCAAGTTTTTAAAAGCTCCCCAATCCTCTATTTTCCCACTAGCTCTAGCTTCCTTGTATGCCCTCTCCTCTCCTTTTACTTTGGTTCTGACTTCACTTGTCAGCCATGGTAGTGTCCATCTTCCCTTTGAAAATTTCTTCTTGTTTGGAATATATCTGTCTTGCACTTCCCTCATTTTGCAGAACCTCCAGCTATTGCTGCTCTGCTG
Organism: Mobula birostris; assembly: GCF_030028105.1. Classification (NCBI taxonomy): domain Eukaryota; kingdom Metazoa; phylum Chordata; class Chondrichthyes; order Myliobatiformes; family Myliobatidae; genus Mobula; species Mobula birostris. Next base: position 118,954,385 of record NC_092377.1, read on the forward strand.
TCCTTCTTGCAAATGTCCCTTTCCAGTCAACTTCAGCCAGTTCCCCTCTCATGCCATTGTATTTTCCTTTATTCCACTGAAATACTGACACATTGGATTTTATTTTTCCCTCTCAAATTTCAATGTGAACTCCATCGTATTGTGATCACTGTTCCCTAAGGGTTCCTTAACCTTAAGCTCTCTTATCACCTCCAGATAAATGCACAACACCCAATCCAGTACAGCCAATCCCCCAGTGGGCTCAACAACAAGCTGTTCCAAAAAGCCATCCTCTAGACATTCTAGAAATTCTCTCTCTCTTGAGGTCCAGTACTGGCCTGGTTTTCCCAATCCACTTTCATGTTAAAATCCCCAACGATTATCATGACATCACCTTTCTGACATGCCTTTTCTATCTCCTGCTGTGATTTGTAATCCACATCCCGACTGCTGTTTAGAGGCCTCTATGCAACTATCACTAGGGTCTTTTTACCCTTGCCATTTCTGAACTCAACCCATAGAGACTCTACACCTTACAATCCTATGTTATCTCTTTCCAATGATTTACTATTATTTCTGATACACAGAGCCTCATCACCCCCTCTGCCTACCAACCTATCTTTCCCATACACCTTATAACCTTGGACGTTCAGCTCCCAGTCACAGCCATCTTTTAGCCAAGTTTCAGAGATGGCCACAGCATCATATTTGCCCATCTGTAGCAAAATTTCAAGATCATCCATTTTATTCCTTATGCTGCGTGCATTCAGATACAACACTCTCAGTCCAGTATTTGTTGCTTTCTGTTTTAACTGCACCACACCTCCATTGCCCTGTAACTCATGCCACTGACTTTGATTAAGCCTCATCTCCTGCCTGTTCTTTCTATAATCTCTGTTGCACACTATCTTTGATTTATTTCTGTTTCCCCATTCCTCAGCCCAATCACTCTGGTTCCCATCCCCCTGCCAAATTAGTTTAAACTCTCCCTAACAGCTCTACTGGATTCAGGTGTAACCCATCATTTTTGTACAGGTCGTACCTCCCCCAGAAGAGGTTTTCATAAATGGAGGAATGTAAACATTTTGACCGACCCCTCTTGGTTGAGCTGTTGAGCGTGATGGCGTTATACCCGAATAGACTCATTTCTCCCTTCATTTTGGCACTGCACACTCTGTTTCCCCTTATCCTCCATCGTACCTTTCTCCATCCCTTCTTCCATTCTTGTTTCATCCTTCTGAGAAACCATGTTTCAGTGTGTGTGGGATCTGTGGGATCACACCTTTCCCACACTCTTCTGCTCTCCTCAGTACTGTGTGATACCAGAGTCTTCAGCCAGTTAATATTCTGTTGTTGAGTCAAATCTCACCTGTCCAAAATGGGAATGTAAACACTTGAGAAAACCAACCATACCTTATCACAAAACGCAGTGGGGTGCTCTCCTTTTCACGGTCTACACTTACGTACAGCCTCCACTGGGTTACTTCGATTAGTTCCTGCAGATTTTAATAGAGCGTCCAGTAAATCACACAGTGTCCCTTGGCCTTGTCAGTGCAACATTCCTATCCATTCAGGGCACACGTGCCTCCTTTCTTAGATAAAACAAGATTAATTTTTTCAATGCCACTGTACATACCACCACCAATTCTTCCAACAATTTAGATATTACCAATCGGGGTTGATTGAGAGTATATGCGGTTTAATTTCAAAGGTTCAAAAGTACAATTTAATATTAGAGAAATGTACACAGCATATATCCTGAAATGCTTTTTCTTTGCAACAATCCATGAAAACAGAGGAGTGCCCAAAGAATGAACGGCAGTTAATTGTTAGAACCCCAAAGTACCCCCCAGCTCCCCCTTCCTCTGCTTAAGTGGCAGTGAGCAACAATCCCCCCTCTCCCCCACTGGCCAAAAAAGCATCAGCACCCGCACCGAGCACTCAAGCATGAGCAAAGTAATAGCAAAGACACGGATTTGCAGTTACCTCAAAGATCTCGCATTTCTCCCAGTATTTAACATACCACAGGTTCTCTCTCTCTCCCTAATAAGGGAGAAAGAGGTGTCTCCATTTTCCCAGTGAGTGGGGAGACATAACAAACAACTCGCTGGCGTATGATGTTAAAAGTCCACCATGTTGCTTTTTTCAAGCTCTGTACCCAAAAAACTGGGCACACAACTGCTGTTATTTCGATTCCCCCGATGTCACACGGATCTCCTGTCATGACATCGACCCTCAATCCACCTGTCTCCAGAGCCCCGAAATCCCAGGCTTCAAAATCCGAGCCAGACTCTTAGGCCAAGCCTTTGGCGTGCCGAACAACAGCAGTCAGTTGTGAAACCCCGCGAGCGGGTCCCATTCCCTCAAAGAACCGAAGTCAGTGTAACTCCAGGCCAGGGTCTTCAAGAGAACCCTGAAAGGGAAAAATAGAGATATTAAAGAAGGAAATAGAGCTGTTTCCAAAGATGCAAACAAAGGAGTCACCATTAGGTGCCATTAACCCTCCCACGCTCCACCTTGCTAACTTTACCAATGCTGATGCCATGTTAATCAGTTTCTATGTTGCTTTACCAGTTCACTGGACAAGTATTCACTTCCCTAGGGACAACACTAAGTTTTTTTACCCTGGGGTTAATGTCGTTGGACGTATACCATCCTCTGAAACACTCACTGTTTCCAAATTTATATCCCTACCTTCCCCCAGTGTCATTCTGGCTGTACTGATAAAGGGAGGAAGGGGTCTATCTTTCTGAGTTTCATCATCGTTATACCAGAAAATAAACATATCCGGTGTTGGACCCATTAAAGTAACTGTTCATCTCTCTTTCATTGAATGGAGTGGGTAAAAGGAACACACATTTCTAAATGTACCGAGACAGCCATACAAACCCAGCAGCTTGAGTGTTCCTGGCAGTCACATCCGAAGGGCAAGTACAAGCGTTAGTCCAAACACCACCATTCTGTCTCTCAGCATTTTTATATTTTTTCTCTGTTGTTAGGCACCTTCTCACCGTGAGAGGTAGGAATCCACGATGGGCTTTCTCTTACCTTGATGGCTGTGTTGGTGACTAGCAATACCTGAACTGGTCCTTCAAACTGAGGCTCCAAGCAGTTCTTTCTTTTAAATGTCCACACCAGTCTGGGTTCAGTGTTGTAGCATTTAATGTTCACGACTGGTTGCTGTGCTTCCTTTCCCTGTTGATATTTAGTGAGGTTTTTTTGTTAAATCTATACAATAATTCAACATGCTGTCATCCAGGTTGTGAACCTCCACTTGTTTAATTCCTCATGGTGCATCAGATGACAGATTCAGGGGCCGTTCCGTTAACATTTCATGTGGAGACAGGCCAATAATTCTATTAGCAGTGAATCGAATACTCATCAGAACCAAAGGCAGCTCCTGTTTCCACGTTAGTCTAATTTCCTCACACATTTTGCTAAGTTTATTCTGAATGTTCTATTCATCCTGCCCCTCAGCTCACTGACTGAAGATGGCAGCTACAGTAGTAGTGTTGATCCACCTGTAAGGATTTGCATATTCCTTTAATTAATTTACCAGTGAAATGGGTACTATTGTCACTAGGTAGTTTCCAGGGTAACTGAAATTGCAGGATTATTTCCTTTAAAAACATTTTGTTACTGTAAATGCACCACTCTTTCACCAAGGAACTGCTTCAACCGATCATGAGCACATATCAATACTGACTAAAACATATTTATATCCTTCAGATGGATAATTCAATAAAGTCCATCTGTAAATATACAAAAGTCTATCTAACAGTGGGGTATGAACCCCTGTTACTTGCACCAGTTTTCCCAGATTCTGTAAAGCACATCATACATTAGCTACAGATTTATTCTGAAACTTGAGGTACTCAAGCGACGTATCTAGTTTATTTTATTTTGTCAGTCAATTCTTCCAAAAAGAAGGGTTGATTTAGAGTATATGCAGTTTAATTTCAAAGGTTCAAAGATAGAATTTAATGTCAGAGAAATGCACACAATATATATCCTGAAATGCTTTTTCTTCGCAACCATCCATGAAAACAGAGGAGTGCCCCAAAGAATGATTGGCAGTTAATTGTTAGAACCCCAAAGTACCCCCCAGCTCCCCCCTCCTGTGGGTTCTTTTACCTTAAGCTCTCTAATCAACGAATTTAGATCGAACTAGATATGTAGAGGTGAAAGGAGAAGAAAGTATCCACAGCTGTAAGAACCACTTCCGACAATGAACCCATTCTCCTGCCTTCTCCCCATAAACTTTGACACCTTGACTAAACAAGAACCTATTAATCTCCATTTTAAATATGCTGAATGACTTGATGCAATGAGTGTTTTGTCATGCATACTGTAAATGGAAGAAGGTAAGGAGTTTTCTGGGAGCTCTGCTCCAGTACAATGCATGGATAACCTCCTGCTGACCTCCTCAAGCAACGAAGCCTGTGAGCAGCACTCCCTCTGCCTTACAGAAACTAGCTAAGAAAGGTCATAGAGTATCAAAGCAGAAGCTACAGTTTGTACAACCAGAAGTTAATTGTCTAGGACACTCCCTATTGCAGGATTCAAAGTAATTACCGTTAAAGATGGCACCAGTAACTGGTGACTTTGCGCGTGCTCTCCCGAGCAAACTGCCCTCTCCACTATCCTATACCCGAGAAACCCTTCTAATCCTCCAATCTAGCAAGATCAAGATCAACAACACCCTGGCAAAGCTACTGACCCAGCTGGGGACCACCACGCCAGAACTGCTTCTTAAACTCCGGACCGCACCTGGACCCCACCAGTGAGGCTCACCACATTCCCGGAGACCCGCGGCCTGCTACCGTGCCAGAGCGCTTGGAGACACAGCCCATTCCGACCAGCACCTCTCCGGAGCAGACGACCACACAGAAGTGACATCGGAGACCTCAATGTGCCCCAGATGCTTCCCCGGAGTGACCACTGTAAAGCCCCATTGGTGGCCATCCACAGCTGCCGGAAGTGAGGCCTCCGCTCCCGACCTCGGAAATCAAGCCCGAGGGTCAGCTGGAGCGGAGGCCTCCACAACCGTGACTCGGTTTATGAACTTGTTTTAGCCAGGAGCCCGGCCCTCTGGGATTAAGTGTCAGCTTCAGGGCCCGACCCAATTGACAGCCCGGGCCCCCGGCAGCTGGAAGTGGCAGTGGAGCCTCCCCTGTTACTCGGCCCGACCTGGAGCGCCTGACGACGCGACCCGACAATGGATCCCCGCGGGACGCATCCACCAACCTCAAAGAGCTGACAACAACACACTGTATTGATGGAAACCTGGAAAGATGCACTATTTACCGAGGAAGCGTGGGAAAAGAGCTGGGCTGCTGGTCAGATTGAAGCTGAGGGGCTTCGGGGTCCCTGTGCCCACCATCCTACTAGCTAATGTGCAAGCCATAGAGAACAAGGTGGATGATCTTAAAGGGAGACTCACCTACTGCAGGGAGATGCAGAACTTCTGTGTACTCTGTTTCACCGAGACCTGGCTCCCCCCTGCCACCCCAGACTGTGCCATCCGACCAGAGGGATTTTTGATCCATCAGATGGACCACACGACGCCTTCGGGCAAGACGAGGGGAGGTGGTGTCTGCCTACTGATCAACACTGGGTGGTGCTCGGACACAGTGGCACTGACAAGCTCCTGCAGCCCGGACCTGGAACACCTGTTGGTGAAGTGTCTTCCCTACTATCTGCCACGGGAATTCACCTCGGTCATACTGACAGTAGTCTACATTCCCCCCAGGCGGATGTGGAGTCTGCTCTGAACATACTGTATGCCAACATCAGTGAACTTGAGACCAGGTATCCGGAGGCTTTGCTCATTACAGCCAGGGACTTTAACTAGGCCAACCTCAGAAAGGCACTGCCAAAGTTATACCAACATGTCTCCTGCCCCACTAGAGGCACAAATATACTGGACCACTGCTACACAGCAGTTAAGGATGCCTACCGTTCCGTCCCACAACCTCACTTCGGAAAATCGGACCATCAGGCCTTACTCCTCCTCCCGGCTTACAAACGGAAACTGAAGCGGGAGGTCACGGTGTCAAAAGTAGTGTCACGTTGGACGGAGGAAATGGATGAGGTCCTCCGTAACTGCTTTGAATCGGTGGACTGGTTAATATTCAAGGACTCGGCAGCTAACCTCGATGACTATGCCTCAGCTGTTATGAACTTTATTTGGAAATGCACAGAGGACTGTGTGTCTCGCAAGACGATCCGGGTATTCCCTAACTGGAAACCTCGGATGAATTATGAGGTCAAGTCCCTTTTAAAGGATAGAGCTGCGGCTTTTAGGTCTGGGAATACCAGTCGCTACACGGAATCCAGGCGTGAACTCCGGAAAGCCATTAAGGGCTCCAAGAAGCAATATCCAGCCAAGTTGGAAGCCCAGGCTAACCAAAGGGATGTCAGTAGACTATGGCAGGGTCTAAATGAGATCACTGGGCGCAAAGAAAAGGCTGGGAATATCAATAACTGTGGCGCTCCTCTTCCTGACAAACTTAACGTATTCTATGCAAGATTCGAACAGAAGAGGAGCGTGCTGTTCCCTCCGGATGAACCGGACCTGGTGGCATTGAGATTCATCGTCACCGAGGAGGATGTTAGAAGGGCCTTCCTGAAGATAAATCCAAGGAAGGCGATGGGCCCAGATGGCGTCCCAGAACGGGTTCTCCGGGTTTATGCAAGCGAGCTAGCTGGAGTGTTTGCTGACATCTTCAACTGCTCCTTGCTTCAGTCTAAGTTCCCCTCATGTTTTAAGAAGGCAACGATAATCCCAGTGCTGAAGAAGAGCAAGGTGGCATGCCTGAATGACTATCGACCTCTGGCTCTGACATCAATTGCTATGAAGTGCTTCGAGAGATTGGTTTTGGCACACATCAGTCACAGCCTACCGATCAACCTCGACGCATTGCAATTCGCCTACCGGAGCAACAGGTCAATGGTAGATGCCATCTCTCTGGCCCTACATTCCTCCTTAGAACACCTGGAGAATAAAGACGCATACGTAAGGCTCCTTTTCATTGACTACAGCTCTGCCTTTAATACCATCATTCCAAATAAACTGATTCCTAAGCTCCGGAACCTGGGCCTTAGCACTCAGATCTGCAGCTGGATCTTCAACTTCCTCACAGACAGGACCCAGGCTGTAAAAATAGGGGACAAGCTCTCCTCTACAATCACTCTGAGCACCGGTGCCCCACAAGGCTGTGTACTCAGCCCCCTGCTGTACTCACTGTACACCCATGATTGTGTAGCCAAGATTCCATCAAACTCAATATATGTTTGCTGATGACACAACACTTGTAGGCCGTATCTCAGGTAATGATGAGTTTGAGTACAGAGAGGAAATTAAGAAACTGGTGGCATGGTGCGAAGACAATAACCTATCCCTCTGTGTCAGCAAGACGAAGGAATTGGTTGTTGACTTCAGAAAGAGTAACAGACTGCACGACCCAATTTGCATTGGTGGTGCGCAAGTGGAACAGGTCAAAAGCTTTAAGTTCCTCGGGGTCAATATCACAAAGGTCCAACCAAGCAGAGTTCACTGCCAAGAAGGCCCACCAGCACCTTTACTTCCTGAGAAAACTAAAGAAATTTGGCATGTCTCCTAAAACCCTCACTAATTTTTATAGATGCACCATAGAAAGCATTCTTCTCGGGTGCATCACAACCTAGTATGGAAGTTGTCCTGTCCAAGACTGAAAGAAGCTGCAGAATATCGTGAACACAGCGCAGCACATCACACAAACCAATCTTCCGTCCGTGGACTCACTTTACACCGCACGATGTTGGAGCAGTGCTGCCAGGATAATCAAGGACACGACCCACCTAGCCAACAGACTTTTCCTCCCTCTTCCGTCCGGGAGAAGGTTCAGGAGCTTGAAGACTCGTATGGCCAGATTTGGGAACAGCTTCTTTCCAACTGTGATAAGACTGCTGAACGGATCCTGACCCGGATCTGGGCCGTACCCTCCAAATATCCGGATTTGCCTCTCGGTTTTTTTGCACTACCTTACTTCCCATTTTTCTATTTTCTATTTATGATTTATAATTTAAATTTTTAGTATTTACTAATTTTAACTATTTTTGATATCTTTAATATTTAATATTTGTACTCCAGGGAGTGTGAAGCACAGAATCAAATATCGTTGTGATGATTGTACGTTCTAGTATCAATTGTTTGGTGACATTAAAGTATAAAGTTAAAGTAAAAGTAAAAAGTAAAATAGATTAAGACTCATATTGAAGCAATGGTTAGAGCCCTACAGCAATGACTCATCGGGAAATAAAGCATTTCTGGGGAATAGTGGGCAATGGTTTTTAGATTATGCAGCTATTGTTAGGTCTCTCTAGAATATATCTCTTCCCAATCAACCAGATCTGTTATGCTGGACCCTGGAAGCTGAGGAGACGTCTGAAAGTATAAAAGGGACAATGACACCCACTTCAGATTTGGGCCTCCCAGATTCAGAATATCTTTGCTCAGTCCATTTTGACTCAGAGCCATGGGGGAGGACAAAGGACAATTGCTTATTTCAGTGCTCAGTTCGACCCAATAGCCAGAGGACTATTGTGTTGTCTTCCAGCCGTGACAGGATATGGTCTCTAACAGTAATAAATCAGCAGAATGTGCTGCAAAGTAGGCGGAAATTAGGCTCAGCCTTGTATCAGAAGCAAGCAGCCCACATAGTTGGCCCTGATGACACATTGAGGACACACAAACATACCAGTCCGCTGCTCCATCGACTGAAAGGGTAAAGTGGGATAAACCAGGTTGTAAGCAGCACGATCGTATGTGGCTTCACCCCAATGGATGCATTGTGGCCCCAGGTAAATGGGTACTGTGGATTGCCCGATATGTTCACAAGTTCCTCATGCAACCTACTGTAGAAACTGCCTAGAATTTCCCTAGCATATAGTCCTCTATTTTTCTAAGCTTCATGTACCTATCTAAGAGGATTTTAAAAGACCCTATTGTATGCGCTTACACCACCACTGCCAGCAGTGCTTTCCACGCACCCCCACTCTCTGTGTGAAAAACTTACCCTGACATCCCCTCGATAATACCCACAAACATCTTAAAACTATGCCCCCTCATGTTAGCCATTTCAGCCCTGGGAAAAAGCCTTTGGCTATCTATATGTTTAATGCCCCTCATCATCTTATACACCGTTATCATGTCACCTGCTATCCACTGTCACTCTAAGGAGAAAAGGCCAAGTTTACTTAACCTATTCTCAGAAGGTACGCCCTCCAATCCAGGCAAAATCCTTGTAAATCTCTTCTGCACTCTCTCTATAGTATCCACATTCTTCCTGTAATGAGGTTGTCACAACCACGGATTTGGCAGCGCGGTAGATAGGGCAATTGTGCTTGTGAATTTTCATGTGTCAGTTAATTATTATTTAATTGTGATAGTATTTAACTCCATACTTGTTGTCATAGAGCTTGTCGAGACTTAGACAGGATACCACAACACTTCACTGCCTGCATTGTGCCTTGCCTGAGAAATTGGACTGTTGAGTCGACTGAATCTGAAGACTAGTGGAATTCCTTTAATTCTTAGTTGTTCTTTTCAGCCGCAGCGCAGGCTTCGTTTTCCATTTGAGCGTTTTAGTTAATGTCCCTGTTTGGCTTAGTGCTTATTGTTTTCTTTCCCTTTAATACTGTTCGCATTAAAGTCTGTGATCTATCGACCTGCTTCAGTGTCTCTCATCCGCACTTGGGTCATGTCCGAACCTAGTGACAGAGGTGACCAGAACTGAACACAGTACTCCAAGTGGGGTCTGACCAAGATCTTATATAGCTGTGACATTACCTCACAGCTCTTGAATTCAATCCTACAGTTGATGAATTCCAACACACCATATGAATTCTTAACAACACTGTCAACCTGCCCAGCAGCTTTGAGTGTCCTATGGGCATGGACCCCAAGATCTTTCAGATCCGCCACACTGCCAAGAGTCTTACCATTAATATTATATTTTGTCTTCAAATTTGACCTCCCAAAACGATCCACTTCACATTTATCTGGGTTGAAGTCCATCTGTCACTTCTCAGCCCGGTACTGCATCCTATCGATGACCTGCAGTAACATCTGACAACCCTCCAGACTATCCACAATACCCCCAACCTTGTGTCATCAGCAAACTTACTAACTCACTCTTCTACTTCTTCATCCAAGTCATTTATAAAAATCACAAAAAGGAGGAGTCCGAAAACAACAGATCTTTGCAGAACACCACTGGTCACTGACCTCCATGCAGAATATGAAACATCTACAACCACCCTTTGCCTTCCGTGGGCAAGCCAATTCTGAATCCACAAAGCAAGGTCTCCTTGAATCCCATGCTTCCTTACTTTCTGAAGGAGCTTTGCATGGGGAACCTTAACAAATGCCTTACTGAAATCCATATACACTACATCCACTGCTCGATCTTCATCAATATGTTTTGTTACATCCTCAAAGAATTCAATCAGACTCGTAAGATATGACCTGGCCTTGACAAAGCCTTGCTAACTATCCCCAATCAGATTATGACTCTCCAAATATTCATAAATCCTGCCTTTCAGGATCTTCTCCAACAACTTGCCCACCACCGAAGCCAGGCTCATTGGTCTATAATTTCCTGGGTTATCTCTACTCCCTTTCTTGAACAAGGAAACAACAATTGCAACCCTCCAATCCTCCGGTACTTCCCCCGTCCCAATTGATGACGCAAAGATCATCGCAAGAGGCTCAGCAATCTGTACAATTCTTTGCCAATGGCAGCTGTGGGGGCCTAGTCTTAATGTGTATTTAAGGTAGAGGTTGATAGATTCTTGATTGGTCAGGAAATGAAATGATACAGGAAGAAGTCAGGAGATTGGGGTTGAGAGAAAAATCATATCAGCCATGATGAAATGGCAGAGCAGAGTCGCTGGGCTAAATGGCCTATTTCTGCTCCTATATCTTATGGTTTTATGGTCTAAATACATGAAAAATCTCGAAGTCTGAATATATTTCCACATTCCCTCCTTTTTGTCATTGCATGACAACATCATACATTCATAAGCTTCTGCTTTAGAATATAGTAACCAAAATTATTTCAGACATTCACATATTAATACAGTCTCAGAGCTTCTCTAAAGCAAAAATCCCCTTTTCTTATTCTGCACCAACAGAAACCCATTTTCTTCTTACGGGTCCAAACAACTTGCACAGAAATCACAAGAGGATGACTGCCAATATTATAACACCAAAACTCACTCCACAATGTAGGACAGCAGCCCATCATTATCCCCAATGGACACAAACTTCCTGTGGGATTATAATTGTGGAACTGTTCCTCTACTTCCTTAATCTTCCTGGTAGCCTCTCGGATGTGATCTGTGAAGTGAGTTATATTCTCCTGATTCATCTCAAGTGTAAGTGCAACATTCTTATTCAATCAGGGCACATGTGCCTCCTTTCTCAGATTAAACAAAGTCCAAGCCATTGAGATTTGCAATTCCAGTGTATGGACTCCCACCAATTCTGCTAACAATTTAGATATTACTTATTGCGTTTGATCAAGAGTATATGCAGTTTTATTTGCTAACTTTTTCAATGCTGATGGCATGTTAATCAGTTCCTATGAATGACATCCTGGTTGTACTGAAGGGTAGGAAGGAGGTCTATATTTCTGAGTTCCATCGTCATTTTACCAGAAACTAAACATATCCAATGTTGGACCAATTAACGTAACAACTCATCTCTGTTTCATTGAACAGCATGGGTAAAAGGGACACACCCATTTCTACATGTACCAGGACATACAAACCCAGCAGCTTCAGTGTTCCTGGCAGTCACATCTGTCAGATGAAAGACTAGACCTAATCCAACCACCGTCATTAGGACTGTCAGTTGTTTTATTTAATTTTTATATGTCGTTTGGCACCTTCCTACAGTGAGAGGCAGGAATCCACGATGGCTTTTCTTGTACCGAGCTGGCTGCATTGATGACAATCAATACCTGGAATGGTACTTCAAATTCTTTCTTTTAAATGTGAACACCACCATACAGTCTCTGCATTTCCATCTTGTAACATTTAAGCTCCACAACTGGTTGCTGGGCTTCTTTTCCCTGTTGATGATATGTTTGTATTTAGTGAAGCTTTTTGTCAAGTCTATACAATAAATCAACATGTTCTCATCCAGGTTGTGCACCTCCATTTGTTTAATCCCTCATGGTGCATCAGATGACAGACACAGGGGCTGTTCCTTTATCATTTCATGTGGGGACAGGCCAATGGTTCTATTAGCAGTGATTTGAATGGTCATCAGAACCAAGAAGGCAACACCTGTTCCACTTTAATCCAGTTTTCTCACTCAGTTTGGTAACTTTTTTCTGAATTGTCCATTCATCCTTTCCACTGGGCACAATGTCAAAGGATGTCTCTTCACACATTCCATTGCCCCAAAAGGCAATGAAAGTTTGAGACAAGCCTTAGCTTCTTTTCTCTTTGGCTTCCTTCCTTTCTTTGCTAAGTGGAGATACTAACAGAGGAGGTGATTCAAAGGATGACTCACTCTGGAGGGGTTCTTCACAATTCTTCATTATTACCCACAGAGTCCAAGGAATGAGTGCAGAGCACTCACAGTTCTGCTCTTGCCTGTGTATTTACTGCCTCTTTCTTAGAAGGATCTGTCGCTATCCTATGACCAGTTCTTCCCAGCGTCTTCGCTCTTTATCTCCCACCAAACAAAAGATCCAAGACCAACCTTGGTGTCCCTCACTAAAGAACCTCCTCCTCCAGTTCCATCATTGTAATTGGATGGCACACAATCCTTATCATCCATTACCTTCAACAATAACCCAAACAGGCTGAAAAGAAGAACTGACTACTCTGACAGAGTTGCTAAATGAAATACCTACAGCATAACAGTAAAAATGTCAACCAGGGCATTGCAATTAGTATCCAAGTACCTCAAAACCAATTCCTTAACAATCAACTCCAACACTTTCCCAACCACTGACTAGCCTATAATTTCCTTTCTTTTGCCATCCTCCCTTCTTAAAGAGTGGAGTAGCATTTACAATCTACCAGTCCTCCAGGATCATGCCAGAATCATGTGGTTCTTGAAAAATCATGACCAATGCAATCCGTTATCTCTTCAGAAAACTCTCTCAAGACTCTGGGATGTAGTCCATCTGTTTCCAGTGATTTATCCGCCTTAAGAACTTTGAGTTTCCCCAGCAGATTTTCCTTTGTAATAGCAATGGCACTCACTCCTGCTCCATGACATTTATGGACATCTGGCACACTGCTAGTGTCTTTCACATTGAAGACAGATGCGAAGTACCCATTAAGTTCATCTGCCATTTCTTTGTCCATGACTACCTCACCACCTTCATTTTCCAGTTCTCACTTTATCCATTTATCTGTCTCCTGTAGCCTTGGGTTAACTACTTCCCTGTAGTCCCTGTCCATCACTGCTTCACATTCTGTAACAAGCTGAAAGTCATTGAGTTGCAGCTCCAGTTCCCTAACAAGGCCTCCATGAAGCTTCATGTCGAAGCACCTGGTTCAGATGTGGCCATCGGGGAGGCTGAGAACCTCCTGGAAATCCCACATCTGACACCCAGAACAGAACAGTGGCTCTGTAGACATACCCACTATTCTCTCTGGAGTTACAGAGGAAATACCTAGCTGCCACCTATCTCGCTGAAGCACCATTGAGCCAAAGCCTTACTACTCTGACTCCAGACTACTCCAACAATGATTTCTCCCATGATTACCACTCCACTAGGTGGTATCTCTCTTTTACAGAGACTGTTTTTTAAAAGCTCTTTGTTGGACTTCCACAGGAAAGCATCTGTTGCATCTGTGTAGTACTCCAATGAATAGTCTTATGGTAACAGCTTTTTAATCCATTGTAATTTATTTTCACTAACTTCAGATCATGGACACAAATTGTCTTATTCATGGAAGTTCTACCTTACCACAGAATATCTGACAGAACAACTTCTACAGGAGGAATTGAGACAGGCTAGCCCCTACTGACATCAATGGAGCTGGGGTTGAGAGGGTGAACAGCTTTAAATTCCTCGGCATAAACATCACCGAGGATCTCACGTGGTCTGTACATACTGGCTGTGTGGTGATAAAGGCACAACCATGCCTCGTTCACTCAGATAGTTAAACAAGTTTGGTGTGGACTCCCAAATCCTAAGAACTTTCTACAGGGGCTCAACTAAGAGCATCCTGACTGGCTGTATCACTTCTTGGTACCTCCCTCAATCGCAGGACTCTGCAGAGAGTGGTGCAGACAGCCCAGCGCATCTGTAGATGTGAACTTTCCACTATTCAGGACATTTACAAAGATGTGTGTAAAAAGGGCTCGAAGGATCATTGGAAACCCGAGTCACCCCAACCACAAACTGTTCCAGCTGCTATCATTCAGGAAATGGTACCACAGCATAAAAGCCAGGAGCAACAGGCTTGGGGACAGCTTCTTCCACCAAGCCATCAGACTGATTAAATCATGCTGACACAACTGTATTTCTATGTTACATTGACCGTCCTGTTGTACATACTATTTATTATAAATTACTATAATTGCACATTGTACATTTAGACGGAGAAGTAACGTAAAGGTTTTTATTCCTCACTCCGAGATTTATCCTCCCATAGGCAGCCGTGAAACAGAGAAACATGTACCCATTCAAAAAGAACATTAAACCCCCAACATGCAAAAAGCATAACAAACAATGTGAAGGCAAAGAAAAAATTGAACGAAAGACACAGAATGTAAACATGCAACCACAGTCATCGAAACAGTCCAGGAATGTTCAGTTTCATCTCACATCAGTTCAATCTGTCACTTTTCCCTCAGAAAGTAAGGAGGCATGGAATCCAAGGAGACCTTGCTTTGTGGATCCAGAATTGACTTGCCCACAGAAGGCAAAGGGTGCTTGGAGATGGTTCATATTCTGCATGGAGGACAGTGAGCAGTGGTGTTCTGGGACCCCTCCTCTTTGCGATTTTTATAAATGACCTCGATGAAGAAGTAGAAGGGTAGATTAGTAAGTTTTCTGATGACATAAGTGTTGGGGGTATTGTGGATAGTCTCTGGAGGGTTGTCAGAAGTTACAGCCGGACATTGATATGAAGCAGGACTGGGCTGAGAAGCGGTTGATGGACTTCAAATATGACCTACCAAAATGAACCACTTCACACTTATCTGGGTTGAAGGCAGAATATAATGTTAATGGTAAGACTCTTGGCAGTTGGAGGATCTGAGCGATCTTGGGGTCTGTGTCGATAGGACACTCAAAGCTGCTGTGCAGGTTGACAGTGTTGTTCAGTAGGCGTATGGTGTGTTGGCATTCATCAACTGTGGGACTGAGTTCAAGAGTCGTGAGGTCACATTACGGCTATATAAGACCTTGGTCAGACCCTACTTGGAGTACTGTGTTCAGTTCTGGTCACCTCACTACAGGAAGGATGTGGATACTATAGAGAGAGTGCAGAAGAGATTTACAAGGATGTTGCCTGGATTGGAGGGCGTATCTTATGAGAATAGGTTGAGTGAACTTGGCCTTTTCTCCTTGGAGTGACGAAGGATGAGAGGTGACCTGATAGAGGTGTATAAGATGATGAGGGGCATTGATCGTTTCAATGGCCAAAGGCTGTTTCCCAGAGATGAAATGGTTAGCACAAGGGGGCATAGTTTTAAGGTGCTTGGAAATAGGTACCGAGGGGATATCAGGAGTAAGTTTTTCACACAGAGAGTGGTGAGTGCGTGGAATGGACTGCCGGCAACGGTGGTGGAGGCAGAAACAATAGGGTCTTTTAAGAGTCTCAGATAGGTACGTGGAGCTTAGAAGAATAGAGGGCTATGCACTAGGGAAATTCTAGACAGTTTCGACAGTAGGTTACATGGTCGGAACAACATTGGCGGCCGAGGGGCCTATAACGTGCTGTAGATTTCTATGTTCTATGTTCTATATAACAGCAATTGAGAGTGAGGGGTGCGCAGTCGAATGCAGGCACCTGTCACAGCAGTGAGAAAAACTGGTCAAATGCAGACAGACAGCGCTGAAAACCTGCTCACCTTCCAGTCTCCTCCTCATTGATTTCAATCTTTGATGCTTTAATCAATGAGATCAGTGAGAAATGAATTCAATCATGGGGTCACATCCTGTCTCCAGGCTGTATGCTTTGCTCAGAATATCACTGAACATCCTTGAACACAGCAAAGTGCCAGAATGCTCAACTGGCCTGAAAACACACCTCCAGAGTGTAGATCACAGGCTCAAACAGTAGCATTATCGTATTTAGGACCATAAGACATAGGAGTAGAATAAGTCTATTCGGCCCATCGAGTCTGCGGTGCCATTTCCCCTCTACCACCACTCTGCTCCGTTTAGCGGAATTAGTCCTTACTCTTAATAATTTCTCCTTTGGCTCCTCCCACTTCCTCCAAACTAAAGGTGTAGCTATGGGCACCCGTATGGGTCCTAGCTATGCCTGCCTTTTTGTTGGGTTTGTGGAACAATCTATGTTCCGTGCCTATTCTGGTATCTGTCCCCCACTTTTCCTTCGCTACATCGATGACTGCATTGGCGCTGCTTCCTGCACGCATGCAGAACTCGTTGACTTTATTAACTTTGCCTCCAACTTTCACCCTGCCCTCAAGTTTACCTGGTCCATTTCCGACACCTCCCTCCCCTTTCTAGATCTTTCTGTCTCTGTCTCTGGAGACAGCTTATCCACTGATGTCTACTATAAGCCTACTGACTCTCACAGCTATCTGGACTATTCCTCTTCTCACCCTGTCTCTTGCAAAAACGCCATCCCCTTCTCGCAATTCCTCCGTCTCCGCCGCATCTGCTCTCAGGATGAAGCTTTTCATTCCAGGAGGAGGGAGATGTCTTCCTTTTTTAAAGAAAGGGGCTTCCCTTCCTCCACTATCAACTCAGCTCTTAAACGCATCTCCCCCATTTCACGTACATCTGCTCTCACTCCATCCTCCCGCCACCCCACTAGGAATAGGGTTCCCCTGGTCCTCACCTACCACCCCACCAGCCTCCGGGTCCAACATATTATTCTCCATAACTTCCGCCACCTCCAACGGGATCCCACCACTAAGCACATCTTTCCCTCCCCACCCCCCTGCATTCCGCAGGGATCGCTCCCTACACAACTGCCTTGTCCATTCGTCCGCCCCATCCCTCCCCACTGATCTCCCTCCTGGCACTTATCCGTGTAAGCGGAACAAGTGCTACACATGCCCTTACACTTCCTCCCTTACCACCATTCAGGGCCCCAAACAGTCCTTCCAGGTTAGGCAACACTTCACCTGTGAGTCGACTGGGGTGATATACTGCGTCCGGTGCTCCCGATGTGGCCTTTTATATATTGGCGAGACCCGACGCAGACTGGGAGACCGCTTTGCTGAACACCTACACTCTGTCCGCCAGAGAAAGCAGGATCTCCCAGTGGCCACACATTTTAATTCCACATCCCATTCCCATTCTGACATGTCCATCCACGGCCTCCTCTACTGTAAAGATGAAGCCACACTCAGGTTGGAGGAACAACACCTTATATTCCGTCTGGGTAGCCTCCAACCTGATGGCATGAACATCGACTTCTCTAACTTCCGCTAAGGCCCCACCTCCCCCTCGTATTCCATCTGTTACTCATTTTTATGCACACATTCTTTCTCTCACTCTCCTTTTTCTCCCTCTGTCCCTCTGAATATACCTCTTGCCCATCCTCTGGGTCCCCCCCGCTTGTCTTTCTTCCTGGACCTCCTGTCCCATGATCCTCTCGTATCCCCTTTTGCCAATCACCTGTCCAGCTCTTGGCTCCATCCCTCCCCCTCCTGTCTTCTCCTATCATTTTGGATCTCCCCCTCCCCCTCCCACTTTCAAATCTCTTACTCACTCTTCCTTCAGTTAGTCCTGACGAAGGGTCTCGGCCTGAAACGTCGACTGCACCTCTTCCTACAGATGCTGCCTGGCCTGCTGCGTTCACCAGCAACTTTGATGTGTGTTGCTTGAATTTCCAGCATCTGCAGAATTCCTGTTATTTGGTGCCATTTCATTATGGCTGATCTATTTTTCACCTGAATCCCATTTTCCCACCTCCTTGCCATAATCTTTCATGCCCTCACCAATCAAGAACCTGTCAACCTGTACCTTAAATACACCCAATGACCTTGCCTCCACAGCCACCTGTGGTAATCAATTCCACAGAATCACCACCCCTGACTAATGAAATTCCTCCTCATCTCCATTCAAATTAGATGTCCCTCTCTCCCTCTCCCATTGCTCCCTCTCCCCCTCGCTCCCTCCTCCTCTCCCTCCCCCTTTCTCCCTCTCCCCCTCTCTCCCTCTCCCCTCTTCCTCTCCCCCCTCTCTCTCTCCCCCTCCCTCTCCCCCTCTCTCCCCCTCTCACCCCCTCTCCCTCTCCCCCCTCCCTCTCCACCCCCTCTCTCCCTCTCCCCCCCTCCCTGTCCCCCCCCCCACAGTGGGGTGCTCTCCTTTTCAGTCTATGCTTATGTAGAGCCTCCACGAGGTTACTTTTATTAGTCTCTGCAGTTTTTAAATCGGTGTCCCTTGGCCTTGTGCCTGTTCCTCTGGCAGGACTGAGTGTAACACTGAAGTTAGACACCAAAGGGTTAATTTCCACTCCTTTGCTCTAAACCATGAAATATCTTGTGCTGCTGAGTGAGCTGGAGAAGTTCTCAAGGATCGTCTCCCAGCCCACACTTTGGTATATTTGTAGTTACAGCACTCAATTGGGTCATGTCAGAAGGGATCGTATCACATCTAGTCCCTCTGGCTCTAGAATCTCCTGAACTCTCTCCATTACCACGGGCACCACTGGGGCAGCGGGTGCGGTATGTTCCCCTTTCTCCTGAAAAGATCCAGAGGGAGGAGGATCATCCTCACTATTATCGTGTGTCGCCTCATACACTGTCACCCCAATCAATATCACCATCATCGTCAGTCCTCACCTCAAATGCATGTAGCACTTCGCTCTGAGCTGAGAGTGAACTCTGCAGATTTATGATCTGTTTTAAACACTCGGTGCAATTAGGGCTGCCTTCTTCTCCGCTGCCAATTTCTGAATGACATTCACAGCAATCGTAAATCCTGACACTAACTTTTCCATTCCTCTGCTTCCATATTTGACTTTTACATTCCACTTTCCTTTTCTCTTGTCACACATTCACTCAGTCTGAATCTGACTCGTGTATCAAGTTCACCCGACCCTGATCGCTCAGCATTCCAATTTCAATCCTCTCTCTCTCTCTCCAGCTTTTTTTTATCTGTTACACAATTTCTCAGCCAATTTCTGGGTTTCTATTTGCATTTCAATTATATCTTCCAGCATACATCTCATTGTAACAGCTTTTGAATCCATTGTAATTTCTTTTCAATAACTTCAGATCACAAGACACATACTGCCCTCTTCATAAATATTCTATCTCACCACAGAACATTTCACAAACAACTTCTTCAGAAATAAGAGCAAAAGGTTCAAAAGTTCAAAGTACAATTATATCAAAGTATGTGTGCAGTATACAACTCTGAGATTTGTCCTCCTAGAGCCATCCATGAAACAAAGAAAACCATGAAACCTGCTCAAAGAAAAACATCAAACCCCCAACATGCAAAAAAAAAACAAATTGCACAAAGAAAAAAAGAGTGAAACGCAGAATATAAAACATCAAACCACAAAGTCATCAAAACAGTCTAGGAATCCAGGAATTTTCACTCTCAGCACAGTTCAGTTCAATCTATGCTGTTCCTCCAGGATCAGTGAGATAAAGAGAGAGAGAGACCGATGAATGCAGGCACCTTCCCCAGCAGCAGTGAGAGACATTGGTCAAATGCAGGCAGACTGCACTGAATACCTGCTTACCCTCCACTCTCATCCCTGTTGATTTCTATCTTCCTTGATGCTTTAATCGATTGAGTTTGGTGATAAATGGAGTCAATCATGGGCTTGCGCCCCATCTCTAGGCTTCTTAGCCTCCAGGTCATACACTTTGCTCAAGACCTCACCGAGCTCCCTTGGAGACATTAAAGCTCCAGATCACTCAATCAGCCCGGAAACATGCCATGAAAGTGCAGATCTCAGGCTCAAAGAGTAGCAGAATCACATTTCAGACTATAAGATGTGGGAGTAGAATAAAGCCAATTGGGCCATCAAGTCTGCTGCTCCATTTTATCATGGCTGATCAATTTTTCATCCTCCATCCTCCATCCATTCTGGTATCTTTCCTGTAATACCAGCAGCTCTCATCTTGGAAAGCAACCTCATGTGTAGCACCTTGTCAAATTCCTTCAGAAATTCCAAGTACACAACACCTACCAATGTTGTCTCTCCTCATTGTTATTTCTTCAATCTTGCTTGTTATTTATTCAAAGAATTCCAACAGAATTGTTGGGAATATTTTTCCCTTAAGGAAACTATGCTGACTATGGCCTATCTAATCAAGTGCCTCCTAGTACCCTAAGATCTCATCCTTAATAATGGACACCAACATCTCCCATCCACTGACAATGAGCTAACTGGTGTATAATTTCCTTTCTTCTGCCTCCCACCCTTTTTGAAGTGAGTTGACATTTGCAATTTAGCACCAGTCCTTTAGCACTATGCCAGAATCTAGTGGTTCTTGAAAGATGATTTCCAATGCCTCCACAATCTCTTCAACTACCTCTTTCAGAACCCTGGGGTGTAGTCCATCTGGTCCAGGTGACTTATCTACTTTCAGACTTTTCAGCTTCCAAAGTTGTTTCTCCTTTGTAATAGCAACTGCATTTTTTCTGCCCCCGGCACTCTTGAACTTCTAGCATACTGCCGGTTTCTTGCACAGTAAATACTGATGAAAAATGCTTATTTTTCAGTTCATCTGCCATTTCCTTGTCCCACAGCATCATTTTCCAGGGATCGATATCTACTCTCACTTTTCTTTGACTCTTTATATATCTAAAAATATCTCTTGGTATCCTCTTTGATATTATTGGCTTGATCACCTTCATCTTTCATCTTTTCTATCCTTATGGCTTTTTTGTCGCCTTCCACTGGTTTTTAAAAGTGTCCTAATCCGGTATCTTCCTGCTAATATTTCTCCAGTGTATGCCCTCCCTGTTGCTTTTATGTTGTCTTTGGTTTCCCTTGTCAGCCACAATTTCTTCATCCTGCATATGTAATACATCTTTGAGATGTATCTGCCCAGTGACTTTCAAAATGCTCCCAAAAATTCCAGCTATTGCCCTTCTGCCATCATCCTTGGTAGTGTTCCCTTCCAATCAACTTTGGCCAGCTGCTCTGTCATGCCTCTATACTTCCTTTCACTCTCCTGTAATACTGACAAATCTGACTTTAACTTCTTTGTAAATTGCACGGTGAGGTCCATCATTTTGTGATTACTGTCTCCTGAGGGTTCCTTTATCTTATTCTCCCAACTCAAATCCAGTTCATTACATAATGCCCAATCCAGAACACCCTCTTTCTTCGTGGGTTCAACCACAAGCTGCTATAAAAAGCCATCTCAAATATATTCTACAAATCCTCTCTCCTGGGATCCAGGACCAACTTGATTTCCCCAATCAATTAATTCAATACAAGTTTAATTCAACCATACATGAATGTTCATGAATATAGACAAATGAGACAGTGTTACTCTGGGTCCAAGGTGAAAAACACAGCACCAACAGTCACACACAGCACAAAGCATATGTAACATGAATAGGGCAGCCACTCTCTAAAATAATCCAAACTCAAGACACAAAAATATGCCGACAGCCACAACAGAGCTTGTCTTCTACCGAATGAACCCTGGAGGAGGTGGGGACAGCTCTGACTCCAGCATGGACACTAAACATCACTGTCCCCAGTGGAGCAAACTGGCTACAACTCCTCTCTTCTGGCAGCTTTAAACAGGTGACACCGCGACCAAAAGCCTAGTCCTCAAACATACAAGATAACAAGAACCTGTAGTATAATAGTAAATTCAACCGCACAATATATATAGTCCAGACCCCCAGTTCATTACCAAGTGAACACTGGGTACGGGAGGCAGCACAAATCCCGCCTGGATGCTGTGCCACACTGCCCCCAGTGGAGCACACCAGCTCCAATGCCTCTCTCCTGGTGAATGTAAACGGACGACATCATCATTTGAGGCTCTGAGTCCATTGAATGCCAGTGAAATCTGCTGTTGTCCACATCAGAGTATGCCCTCTGCTGACGGAACACTGGGGGAGGGGGCAACAGCCTGGCTGCCATGTGACACCGCCCCCAGTGTAGTCAATGTCTCTGAGGCCTCTCTCCCAGCGGCCGTAAAGAGGTGACATCTCCGCTTGAAGCCTCGTCCTCACGATGACTGAGACCACACGTCTCCTTTGCCATCCGACCCGGCAGTCCACCAATAAATCAGTAAATTCAACAGAAGGCATTCCACATTAACAATGTCCAAAGGGGTCTTGCAGTCACAAGAAAAGTGACCAAGACGGTCACTTGCTAGTTAACTGTACACCTCCTTCGACTCAGGCAGCAACACATTGTGCAGCTCCTTCATCTTCTCCATCAGTGAGCAACTTGCTGATGGGGTTGGCTGTGGTACTTTATATTCTTAATATATAGCAGAGTCTTGTGACTGTTGAAAATATGATTAAATATGACAGTAGCACCTCTTGGTGATCCCGTAGAAGCCACTGCTACCGAACGTGCTGTCATCTTATTGGAATTTGCCTGCGTATTGAAATCCCCAGTGACTATTGTAACATTCCTCTTCTGACTTGCCTTTTCTGTCTCCTATTGTAATGTGTAACTCACATACTGGATATTTTCAGAGGCCTTTATATAACTCCCAGCAGGCTGTTTTTAACCTTGCAGATTCTTCTGATCCTATGTCACCTCTTTCTAAGGATTTGATTTTATTTTCCACCAACAGAGCCGCACTACTCCCTCTACCTACCTGCCCATCCTTTTGATACATTGTGTATTCTTGGATGTTTAGCTCTCCGCTATGATCTTCTTTCAGCCATGACTTAGTGATGCTAACAGCGTCATACCTAACAATCTCTCACTGTGCCACAAGGTCATCTACCTTACAGATCTTGATCTCCATTCAAGTAGATCAACAGTAGGGGCCTCACTGTGTCCACTTTTAAGTGCTTTGATCCATGGGACAAAATTGGTCCTCTGGAAGACTAGAATGGTAATCCATGTGTGGAGCCAAAACAGCTGCGGAAGATCTTAAATAAATTCTTTGCATCTGTATTGACTCAGGAGACAGATACAGAGTCTATAGAAGTGAGGCAATGTGGCATCAATTTTACGGATGTAATACAGATTACAGAGAAGGACGTATATGCTACCTTGAGGCAAATCAAGGTGGATAAATTTCCAGGGCCTGACAAGGTGTTTTCTCAGACCCAACAAGTTTAGAAATTGCTGAGGCCCTAGCAGAGATACTTAAAACACCTTCAGTGATGGGGAAGTACCAGAAGATTGGCGGATAGTCAATGTTGTTCTGCTGTTTAAAAAGAGACTCTGAACATAAACCAGGAAATAATAGGCCGGAGAGTCTGACATCATTTGTGGGAAAGGTGATGGAAGGTATTGCCAGGGACTGGATATAGAGGTATTTGGATAGACATGGATTGATTAAGGATAGTCAGCATGGCTTTGTGCATGGTAGGTTACTTGGTATTCCGGATGATGTAGTAAATTGGATTAGACATTGGTTTTGTGGGAGAAGGCAGAGAGTGATAGTAGAGGATTGCCTTTCTGGAGGCCTGTGTCTAGCGGTGTGCCGCAGGGCCTTTGATGGTTGTTATCCATATCAATGATCTGGATGATAATGTGGTTAACTGGATCAGCAAATTTGTGGATGACACCCAAATTGGGGGTGTGGTAGACAGGATGACTATCGTGGTTTGCAGAGGGATTTGCAACAGCTGGTTTAATGGGCTGAGAAATGGTAGATAGAATTTAATCCAGACAAGTGCAAGGTTTTCCAATTCGGTTCGACCAACCAGGGTAGATCTTACAGTCAACACACTCAAAATGCTGGAGGAACTCAGCAGGCCAGACATCATTTCAGCCTGAAACATCAACAATATTCTTTTCTGTAGATGCTGCGTGGCCTACTGAGTACTTCCAGGATTTGTGTGTGTCATCAGTCCGCAGGACTTGTTTTCAAAATGCATCAGGCTTGTTTAGATGTTCCTTTGCAAACTTCTGATGCTGACTTTCATGGTGAGGATACAGGAAAGGTTTTCTTCTGATGACTCTTCATGAAGGTCATATTTGTGCAGGTATCGCTGCACAGTAGAACAGTGCACCACCTCTCCAGAGTCTGCTAAATCTTCCTGAAGGTCTTTTGCAGTCAAACGGGGGTTTTGATTTGCCTTTCTAGCAATCCCACAAGCAGTTCTCTTGGAAAGTTTTCTTGGTCTTCCAGACCTCAACTTGACCTCCACTATTCCTGTTAACTGCCATTTCTTAATTACATTACGAACTGAGGAAATGGCTACCTGAAAACGCTTTGCTAACTTCTTATAGCCTTCTCCTGCTTTGTGGACATCATTTATTTTAATTTTCAGAGTTCTAGGCAGCTGCTTAGGAGCCCATGGCTGCTGATTGTCGGGACAAGGCTTGAGGAATCAGGGTATTTATAAAGCTTTGAAATTTGCATCACCTGGCCTTTCCTAACAATGACTGTCAACAAGCCATAGCCCTAGCAAGCTAATTATGTCTCGGTCCGGTCAATTGATTACTCATTTCCCTTTAATTTCCTTTTCCCCATGTTCCACTGGGCTCCTTGATTAGGGCACCTGATCCTTATTCAAACCAGCAGCGTAAAACTTTGGCTTACACCTTCTCGCTGCTGGCTCATCACCGTTGCCAGTGCGGCTATGCTTGTCCCGGGGCATCCGAGAATTGTGGACTTTAAGTTGCTTTGGTGCCTGTGGCTGCTTAGTGAATTCAGTCGTTTTCGTGTCCAGCTGAATTGCTGGCCGCTTTGCCGCTGCTCTGAGTTAAGGTGCGTGTTCTGTCATTTTCATGTTTGGCTGAGATTTGCTGGCTGATTGTCCCCACTCTGAGCCACCAAGAATAAGACCGTCTTCCAAGCTGCCAAGAATTAGGGAACGTCTTCATGAGCTTCTCTGTGTCTAGATACAAATGGACTGTCATTGTTTGGGTTCTGTCGTCACATTTCCAGCTGAGTAGGTCCGGCCGTTTGCCACTACTCTGAATTATTCATTTCCAGCTAAGTGATTGCCGGCCATCTGCCACTTCATGAGCTACTCTGTGTCAAGATTCGCATTGTCAGTCATTGGTTGGTTTAGTCATCTCATTCCCAGCTGAGTAGGTCTGGCCATTTGCCGCTACTCCAAGTTTGGAATTCTGTCTCTTCATGTCTAGCTGAGAATTGCTGGCTGTTTGCCGCTCCTCCACGCCAAGATATGAATCGTCTGTCTTTGTTTGGTGTTATCATCTCTGTGTTCCAGGTCATGGCTCCGTGTTCCAGGTCAAGGCTCCGTGTTCAGTCCAGGTCCAGGCTCCGAGTCCAAGCCAAGTCAGGTTCCGAGTCCAAGTCAGGTTCCGAGTCCAAGTCAAGTTCTGAGTCCAAGACATGTCCAAATCCATCTCCATGCCTGTGTCCTGTACTTGGGTCCGCTTCATCCAGCCGCCCATTGCAACAAATTAAGATCTGAGACCTTGGTAAAAGTTATCTGAGAGCTCAAATCTCTTGGGGTGCCTGAACTTTTGCATGGTGCTACTTTCCTTTTTTTCACTCTAAAATTGTACAAAACAAAAATATACACTAATCTTGCTTAAAATGTTGAAAAAAATGTTTCATCTTTAACTTGATGACTTTTGAAGATCAGTTCATCTTCTACTCACTTAACTATTCGCAGTAACAAAAATTTTGACCAGGGGTGCCCAAACTTTTGCATACCTCTGTATCTACAGGGAAAGAAGTAAACAAGGCTGAACGAGTACATAGAAAATTTACAAGAGTGTTGCTGGGTCTGGAGCACCTGAGTTGTAAGGAAAATTGAATAGGTTTGGACAGAATTCTTAGGATATAGATGATTAAGAGGAGATTTGATGGAGGTATACAGAATTATGAGGGGTATATATAGGGTAAATGCAAGCAGGATTTTTCCACTGAGGTTCAGTGGGACAACAACCAGAAGTTATGGGTTAAGTGTGAAAGGTGAGAAGTTGAAGGGAACATGAGGGGAAACTTCTTCACTCAGAGGGTTGTGAGAGTGTGGAATGAGCTGCCAGCACAAGCGGTGCATGTGAGTTCGATTTCAGTGTTTAAGAGAAGTTTGGATAGATACATGGATAACAGGGATTTGGAGGGCTATAGTCCCAGTGAAGACCAATGGGAGTAGATAGTTTAAATAGTTACAGCATGGACTAGATGGGCTGAAGGGCCCGTTTCTGTGCTATACTTCTCTATGACTTGATGTATTCCTGAGAAAAAGCTGTTCATAATATGGTTCTCAAAATGTAGGATTCACATTTCACAATCTCACATTCCTTCCAGTAAAAGGCAAGAACAAAGTCATCGCAGTTGTCTATTTCCACAGTCCTCACCCACTTTGTATTTGAAGTGTCTCCTCTACTCTCAGGCTAGGTGCACGGGACCCTGGGAAACCACTGCTCCCATGGGAAGGCAGAATCTCTTTCTGGGATTGAGTGATATGGAAAACTATGACAACATCAAGGAGCAAAGATGAAGCCGACTTGTTGGAAGGGGAGGGGACACGAGGAGACTGAGCACAATGTCCACAGACTCACAGGGAAGGTGAAGGAATAGGAATTCGCCCGGAGGGCTGGAGGTCAACAACGTTCCCTGGTGAAACAATGCGACAGAATATTCTTGATGGAACAATGTGACAGAATTTTTAGTCAGTTTTTCAATGTTCGTCGTCAGCCGGGTCATACTGTCCGTGAACTCCCTGTCGGTTGCCTCCACACGCTCCTTTTTTTTAGTTTTAAGTCCTCCTGCGCGAGAGCCAAGAGCAGTTCCTTTTAAGTTTTTCTACTCTGTAACTGGACCAACGAGCAGTAAGTGTATCGTTAACTTTCGCTTGTTTTCTGTGCGTCCTGCGCATGCCCAGTAGGAGGAGATTCACCCAAATATGCGTGTTAGTGTGAACAGAGATATTTTAAAAACGCTTAATGTGGCCAAGGAATTTTCATTTTGAAAACGCCGGTTTCGTGTAAAAACGACAGGCGTACACACTAAGCGTTTTTCAAAATATCTCTGTTCAAGTTCGCGCATCGACCAGTCGCAAGCGAAAGTGAAAGTGCAAGCAAGAAATAGATTTGGATCCCGCAGGCAGAAGCGCGGTCAACACTCCGGCACCGAACACTGGGTTTACACAACGACAAACATGGGAAGCGGTGAGTTTATATCTTCCATCCGTTACAGAGACCACCCCTACCGGAGGGAAGAGGGAAAAACAAAGACATTAATACTTTCACATTGCATTTCAGAGTTTTCGAAGGACGGCTGTTTTCACTTTCCAACCATGGACAAACGGTAGGTTCTCATAATCAGGATGTGATTTCGTTAACCCGTTTCACCCAGACAGCTAATGCTCTGTCTCCCTGGCCTCTGGCAGGAATCTGGAGACTTTGAGGAACTACTTGTGTAACTACAAACCCCCTGTGGGCTGTGGAGACTGTATAAACATCCTGCTGGTCGGCCTGGTGGGGGCTGGGAAATCATCCACCGTCAACACGTTCCTCTCGGCTCTGGATCCACAAGGAACGACCATAACCTGTGTCCCGACGGGGATGAATCCCTGCATTGTCACAACAGAGGTACACACACTGCCGTCAGTTTAATATAAACACACAGGCAGTATACGTTGCTCAATTCACTGTGAATCCACCGCCCTTTCTCTGTCTCCCTGATGTCCCTATCAGAGGGAGTGAAAGGTCACCTCACTCCAATCTCTTGGCTGGAAAGCATCTTGGGAGGTCCCGAGGCTGGGAAAGGTGCATTTAAATCCAAGTCTCTGATATCAGTCAACAATTTACTGAGAAAGTAAGAGGGGAGAGGTGGGAGGCAAAAGACGTTATGCTGTATACCAATTAGCCCGAGGTCGGTGGTTGGGAAAATACTGCACTCCATCATAAGACCATAAGATATAGGAGAAGAAGTAGGCCATTCGGCCCATCGAGTCTGCTCCGCCATTCAATAATCCCCACTCCCCTGCTTTCACCCCATACCCTTTGATGCCCTGGCTAATCAAGAACATATCTATCTCTGCCTTAAATGCACCCAATGACTTGGCCTCCACAGCCTCTCCTGGCAACAAATTCCACAGATTTACCACCCTCTGACTAAAGTAATTTCCCATGAAGGATAAGGTTTTGATACACTTCCAGGCACATGACAAAATCGGGCAAAGTCAGCATGTTCTCATGAATGGGAATTTTTGTCTGAAAAATCTGTTTGGAATTCTTTGAGGAAATAACAGGCAGGATAGACAAAGTTGTGGATGTTGTTACCTTGGATTTTCAGAAGGCCTTTTACAAGGAATTACATACATAAAACTGCTAAACAAGTTAATAGCCCATGGTATTAAAGGAGAGTTACGAGCATTGACAGAAGATTGGCTGACGGGCAGGAGGCAAAAGTTAGGAATAGATGGGGCTTTTCCTGGCTGTCAGCTGGTGACTCGTGGTGTTACACAGGGATCGATATTGGGACTGCTTTTTTCATGTTATATGCCGAAGATTTGGTATATGGAATTGCTTGGTGGCCAATTTTGGGGATGATACAAATATAGGTGGAGAGGCAGGTAGTACTAAGGAAACATGGAGTCTGTAGAAGCACTGAGATAGATTGGGAGATGGCATTTGCAATTTTCCATTCCCTCAGAACCAATCTAGATTCTAGTGTTTTTCAAAGATCACTACTAATGCTTCCACAATCTCTTCAGAAACCCCTTTCAGAACCTGGGCTACAGTTTATCTAGTCTAGGTGACTTATCTACATTCAAACTTTTCCACTTCCTATCACTTTCCCCTTACTAACAGCAACTACACTCACTCCTAGTCCCTGACATTCTTGAATTTCTGACATACAGCTGGTGTCTTCCACAGTGAAGACAGATGTAAAGTACTAATTCAGTTCATCTGCCATTTCTGTGTCCCCCCCCCATTACTACCTCTCCAGGATTATTTTCCAGAGATCTGATATCCACTCTCACCTCTCTTTGACTCTATATACCTGAAAAATCTTTTGGTAGAATTGTTATATTCTTGGATAGCTTATCCCCAAATTTCATCTTTTCTCTCCTTATCGCTTTTAAGTTATCTTCTGCTGGTTTTTAAAATCTTTCCAATCCTCTAACTTCCCACTATTATTGCTATATTATATGCCCTCACTTTTGCTTTTCTGCTGACTTTGAACTTCCTTGTTAGTCATGGTTACCTCATTACGCTTCCCCCGAACCCATTTTTAGAATGCATCTTCCACATTGGGATGGATCTATCCTGCACCTTTTGAATTGCTCCCAGAAACTCCAGCCATTGCTGTTCTGCTGCCATCCCTGCTAGTGTCCCCTTCCAATCAACTTTGGCCAGCTCTTCTCTCATGCCTCTGTTATTCCCTTTACTCCACTGTTATACTGATATATCAAATGTTTGATTCTCTCTTCTCAATGTCAGGGTAAATTCAATCATATTATGGATCTTGTCTCTAGGTTCCTTTACCTTAAATTCCTTTATCAAATCCAGTTTATGTCATAACAACTAATCCGGAATGACCTTTTCCTGAGTGGGTTCAACCACAAATTCTTCCAAGAAGCCAAGTTGTTGGCATTCTAGAAATTGCCTGTTCCTTTCTCTGCGGATGCAGCCTGATATGCTGAGTATTCTCCACATATCTGCTCTCTCACACCAAGACTGTCCTTAGTAATTTGCTTTTTTTTTGGTGAACTGGAATGTTGCAGTTTGAAAGGGGAATCCAGAGATTTAAACACAGAAATTTAGGGTAACATTGCTGCAGTCGGAGTGTCTCTGGGTCTGTATACCAGGGATTCACCTGCCCTCTCAGGGGAATGTAAACAAGAGCAAGGAGTTCTTCCACAGATTGGAATGTCCCATCACTGAGGGCAAAGCAGGGAGTTTTCCTGTGTCCCAGTGCACATCTTTAGTCATCCGCCAACAACACACACCAGATCTTCAGTTGATCACCATTCTACTGTTTATGGGATTTTGCTGTGTAAACACTGTCTGCCCTGTGTTCTACATTACACAGAACTTCATCACTCTCCATGAAAGGTGCCATACAAATGCACTCTTTTTTGAAAATTTACAGCTCCGGTCCTACAGAGCAGGGAGCTTAAGGTTTTGGGATTCAATTGGATGGAACGCTCTGGCGAACACTGATCGGACAAAGAGAGTGTTATCGATGATCCTAGAAGGAAGAGTTCCCAAAGAAACAAACGTGAGTTTCCTTAGTTACTTCACACTTCTGATTTCCACCACCTATTAAACACTGAAAAACCTCAGAGGGAGAAGGAAGAAGTGGCTCCAAGAAAAGTTTCCAACAAAAGAGCCATGGTTCAGAAGTCTGGGTCCATGATCCGATTGGAATGAAGCTATAATATAGACTGAGGGAGGCACTCTGTACAATAAGTTATACAGAAATACCAAACAAAGAGTAACAAAGAATACAGGGACAGAGAGTAGTCCTGGTGTAAGAGACAGGGACAGAGTGATAGAGATAAGTCCCAGTGTAACACAGGGGGACCTAGTGACAGTGATTGGACCTGGAGTAACACAGGGGGACACAGTGACACTGATAGGTCAGGAAACTCCGCACCACTCTCCCTGGTGTCTCACTGCTGGCTGTCCCCACCTCATCTGCCCTCTACACATTGTTGGGACACGTTGAGCTCTTTTCCATGTGAGGGAGGACTGAGTGTTGTGCTGACATCCTCCACATGATGCAGGTCAGGAGACGGAGCAGTGATGGGGAAATGGATCAATCCCAGCAACACATGACCCCAGCATCCGCTCCACTGCTAGTGAAGGTCACAGGGTCACCTGCCCCGATGATGGTCCAACCCCTGCTCCAACTCACCTGGAGCAGCTCCTCCTTGCCTCCCATGTTGCCTTCTGCTGGCGTCCATTATGGACCAACCCCTCTACTGTGTGGGGTTTGATGTTGGAATTCTGTGTGTGGCCAAGAGATCATGTCTTACTTCCAAACTGATGTGAGAACAGACACTCAGGAGTCGATGGCCATGGGCCAACAGAAGAAGGGTGTTGAGGTCCAGACTAGATCAGTTCTGCTCACTGAATTGGAGGAGAAGGCTGGGGTTATTGGAGGATCGGCTGGGGTGGGGTGTGTTTGCTTCTGTAGGAATTTGTGAATAAAATATGTGAGAGTCAGTTCATGTGCTTGACAGGATTTGCAGTCCTTTACTTTCATTTCAGAATAAACGAAAGCAGTCACATTAATCTAATGTCATTACATCAGACACAATCTCTGAAAGTGAACACTAACTCAATGATGGTGTTTGTGAATCATGTAGAACAGTTTCTATGATGAACAATATGTGCCATCTGTCACCCATCACATTCCCCTACACTCTGTTCCTGTTCTTATCTCTCTTCATTCGTCAAAGCCACCATCCCCGGATCAGTCTGGTCAGCCATTGCTGCAATCCTTTCTTGGGGAAGGAATCCTGAACTGTGCACAAGCCTCACCAGGACCCGATAGAATTGGAGCGAGTCGTCTGTACTACTGTGTGACACAGTGATGGAGCAGTCAGTAGTGCTGCCTCACAGATCCAGTGATTCTGATTCCATCCCAGCCTCTGGAGCTGTCTGTGTGGTGTTTGCACGTTCTTCCTGTGATGATGTGGGTTTCCCCCTGATGATCCTGGTTTCCGGCTCCCACATCCCAACGACGTGCAGGTCATTGGGTCAGTCTGCTGCTGTCATTTCCAGTGGGTTGTCAGAATGGTGGAGAGCTGATGGGGAGATGAGAGATAGACTAAGGGCTAGCGTAGACTAGACTGGCAGAATGGCTGAAGGGAAATAACATGAACAAAAGCTTACTACGTACCTTCATATAACCTACTAACCTGGATACAATACACATAATTGTCTCTCCCACATTACTGATGGAGACTGAACAACTCACACTCTCCTCAGGATTAAATTTCCCATCAGTTTACACACTGACCAACCATCTGTATCATCCTGCAGTGTGAAGGACCAAAGAGTTTCTGAACCATCTGAAAACTTTGTTATCACATCCCAACATTTAAGTAAAAATGCTAACATATTAGACAGAGGGAGGGACTGAGTACTGAAGAGCTCAGAGCAAATTCTGAAACAGCTCATGGGGTCAGAGGGGACCCACAATGAAAGGAACTGAAAAGTAACAATGAACTGGACAGAGCAGCATTCCCAGCTGGAGATTGACAGGGACAGAGAGGTCCCACTGATCCCTGAAGCAAGAGTGAGATCGGGGCCGATCTGGATCTCAGTAGATCAGTGACCGTGACCACTGGACTTTGTCTGATGGGACTGGTCCCTCCAGTCAGTGTTCACCTCAGTGCTGAGTGATTGTGATCATCAGTGTTCTTGCTGCTTCCTCTGTAACCAGTTCTTCATTGTCTCACTTATTTACACAGTTTCAATCCTGACTCGGATGTTTCCAACTCTCCCGTTATTCCGGAAAATGTAATTCATGGAGTCGCATTCATATTTAATATCGACACCATAGGCTGCATCAGTGACAAGAATATGATGAAATTTCAGAAGTTACAGACGATGGTGGCACAGAAATGTAAGTGCTTTCTTTTGGTCTGTGTAACCATTGTCACCTCAGCATTGCAGCTTCATATTGATATCTGAATCATCTCTCTTTTCCAGATATTCACAGGGTTGTGATTGGCACCAAGTTTGAATTATTAGGGATACCAGAGAAACACAACGCATGGATTTATGAATATGAGCCACTGCAGAGGAAGGTAATAATCTGTAGAATCGGAGAAGTGATATCAATATGGTATTTTTACAGTGTAACGGTCCCACTTTGACACATCCACCATTTATTGTCCATCCTTGATCAGACTCGGACAGGTAACAGTGAACCATCATTTCCATGCCATTGTATTGATAACCACAGGAGAAACCTCAATTCAAAGTAAATTATTATTAAAGAATATAAATGTCACCATATACAACCCTGAGATTCATTTTCCTGTGGGCATATTCAATAATCCATAGAATATGAACCATAACAGGATCAGTGATTGACAGCACCAACCTGGGCAATCAGCCTCTGTGTAAAAGACCGTGAGTGAGGGCCTCCACCAGTCAGAGTTGACCATGGATATTGCATCCTCGCTGTCCAGATATGCAAGCCTTGGCAGTACGATATGGGGAACAAGCTGTTGCCCGTGTAGGATGCTCCCCCTCTCCATGCAACTAATAAACCCATAGTAATACCAGAGACCAATACAGATTGGTACCAGCAGCATTGCAGGAGTTTCAAGTCAACATTGAACTCAACGTAGGACTTCCTTAGGGACTTCAGCTCCCGATTTTTCACTCAGGAATTACTCCTGAAGCTTTTCCCATTAGTGGGTACAGCCGCAAAGCTGTGAAGCCAGAGATCAGAGTTTTCCTTCTTCTAGATGAGTTGCTAACCACGGCTGACGAGCCCCGTCTGCCCGAAGCGACTGGTTTTAATGCGCCAGTAACCTGCCTTTTCCCCTTGTCCTGTTAGTCGAAACGGTTCTGCTGGTTTACGAGCTAAGCCATGTGAAAGCCAGGAGCTGGACTTGCTTGTCAGAGGCTACGAGGCACACACCATTCACAGTATTTGATCGGTAGTGTGAGCTTGGCCTCATTACCACCCCTGGCTATAACAACCTCAGGAACAAAAGACAACAAACTGGGCAAATACTAAAAGAAAGAAATCATTATTTAAAAAACTAAGCAATAAATATCAAGAACATGAAATAAAGAGTCCCTGAAAGTGAGTCTGGAGAGTATGGGAATGTCTCAATGATAGAGGCAGGTGAAGATGAGTGACGGTATCCATTTTGATTCAAGATCCTGATGTTTGAGGAGTAACAACTTCCTGAACCGGTGGTGTGAACCTTGGGGCTCCTGTACGTTCTTTCTGATGGCAACAGCAAGGAGAGAGAGTGTCCTGGGTGGTGTGTGTACCTGATGATGCATCCTTCTTTCCAGTGACAGCACTCCACATAAATGTGCTCAATGGTGTCCAAGGGCTTTGCATATGTTGGACTGGGCTATATTTGCTTGTTTCTGTAGGATTTCCATTCAAGGGCATTGGTGTTTCCATACCAGGCTGTGATGCAGCCAGTGAGAATACAGGCCACTACCCAACCATAGAAGTTTGTCAAAGTTTTAGGTATCATACCAAATCTTCTCAAACCTCTAAGGAAGTAGAGATGCTGCTGTGCTTTGTTCATAATTGCTCTTAATTTTTGGGCCCAGAACAGGGCCTCTGAAATAGTAACACCGAGGAATTAAAATTGCTGAAGCTCTCCGCCTCTGAACCCTGAAGAGGACCGGCTGATGGACCTCTGGTTTCCTCCTTTGGAAGTTCATAGTCAGTTCCTTCTTGTTGCTGACATTGGTGTGGGAAACAAAGCACCCATCTGTTCATAGTACGATCCCACTGACAGCAGAGACGTAAACACAGGAGGTAGTAGGAGGTCATTGCGTCCCTCTGTCCTGCCCCATTCATTACGATTCGGCTGATCTGCCTCAGACCTCATCTGTTTCTGTCCCAGTTCCTGGCACCCTTAATCCCCCAACCTTCTGAACCAAAACTGCAGACAATACTCCAAATTATGCTTAGAGTCAGAGTCATAGAAAAATACAGTGCAGAAACAGACCCTTCAACCCATCTAATCTATGCTGAACCATTTAAACTGCCTACTCCCATTGACCTGCACCTGGACAGTAGCGCTCCATAGCCCTACCATCCATGTACTGATCCAGACTTCTCTTAAATGTTGAAATCCTGATCGCATGCACCACTTGTGCTGACAGCTCGTTACACACTCTCACGACCCTCTGAGTGAAAACGTTTCCCCTCATGTTTCCCTTACACTTTTCACCTTTCACCCTGAACCTGTGAGACTGCTCCGGCTGCTTCGCGTTTCGTGTCTGTGAGCTTCACTGTGATTTGTCCCGCTCTGTGATGAACTATGGGCCTTCTCCAGCTGCTCCGGGATTCGCGTCTAAATGTCTAAATCTAATACATCATTACCAAACCATTGCGTGGGTTTCATCTCCTAAGTTACAGAGAAAGGTTGAACAAGTTAGGTCTTTATTCTTTGGAGCGTAGAAGGTTGAGGGGGGACTTGACAGAGGTGTTTAAATTATGAGGGGGATTGATAGAGTTGACGTGGATAGGCTTTTTCCATTGAGAATGGGGGAGATTCAAACAAGAGGACACGAGTTGAGAGTTAAAGGACAAAAGTTTAGGGGTAACATGAGGGGGAACTTCTTTACTCAGAGAGTGGTAGCTGTGTGGAACAAGCTTCCAGCAGAAGTGGTTGAGGCAGGTTCTATGTTGTCGTTTAACGCTAAATTGGATAGATATATGGACAGGAAAGGAATGGAGGGTTATGGGGTGAGTGCAGGTGGGTGGGACTAGCATAGGATAAGAGTTCAGCACGGACTAGAAGGGCTGAGATGGTCTATTTCCGTTCCGTAGTTGTTATATGGTTATATGGACTCAATTTGATTTGGAATGCTGTCGCTTGCTTTCCTGGTTTACATGATCTGTGTGTTTTTCTCCTCTTTCTCTGTTGCTTTGCGACTGCCTGTAAGCAGACGAATCTCAAGGTTGTATAATTTATGCATACTTTGATAATAAATGTGCTTTGAATCCTTTGCATGCCCTAAGCTCAACCGCCTTTCCTACAATACTCTCTGCTTTGAAATATACAAAACTCATGCTCAACATTTTGATTCCTGATCTTGTGTGTTGGCTCAGCAACATCTTTCCCACAACCACTCCACTATCTGTTCGGGCGCTCTGGTTCCCATCCTGTGTAGTTCTAGATTAAACACCATCTCCACCCCATTACAGCACTAGTAAACCTTCCTGCTCGGATATTCATTCCCCTCCAGTTCAGGTGCAAACCATCCCATCTGTACAGGTCCCACCTTCCCTGGAAGAGATCCCAATGATCCAATAATCTGAAGCCCTCCTCCTCCTGCACCATCTCCTTAGCCACGTGTTAAACTCTATTACTCAGGCTTTACTTTGTGCTGCCTCATTTTACTGATATTTTCTGCCCGTCCTGCCACACTTTGTTTGTCAAATCCCCCCTCACTCCTCTGAGCCACCGGTCTCTCACTTCCTCTTCAGTTACTGAGCATTCTGCCCTTGGAACCCTCCCCTTTCTGTCTCGTCTGAAGCCTGGTTTACACAGTATTCACGTGATTCCCCAGGACACTGGCCACTACACAGTTCAGCTGAAGCCCATCCCAATGGAACAGCTCTCTCCGTCTCCGTTACTGCTACCATTGCCCGTGAATCTGAAGCCTGTGGAGTTTATAATTCCATTAATACCCTCTCTCTCCTTCCTTTCTCTCAGTTTGAGCTGTTGGCAGAATGTACTGGGATGAAGAGGCGTTCCATGTTTGTGGTTTCGAATCAGTGGAGAGGCGAACGGATCGAGATGATAAAATGCATCCTGGCCCTGTGTGTTCTGGATAATATGGTCAGAAACATTGACCAATTTCTCAAAGCACTGTAATGATCACAGCCGACCTTGTCCAGTGCCCATGCTGCAAATCTCCCCTCTCCACGCCACCGATGTTGTCCAAGAGAAGGGCATTAGGACCCATACAGCTTGGCACCGGTGTTGTCGCAGAACAATGTGTGGTTAAGTGCCTTGCTCAAGGACACACACGCTGCCTCAGCCAAGGCTTGAACTAGCGACCTTCAGATCACTAGACGAACGCCTTAACCACTTGGCCACATGCCAACACACAATCATACATATATACACACACACACACACACACACACACACACACACACACACACACACACACATATATATATATATATATACATACACACACATACATCTAATAAATAATGGATGGGGTACGAAGGAGAGGTGGGGCATTAGCGGAAGTTAGAGAAGTCAATGTTCATGCCATCAGGTTGGAGGCTACCCAGACGGAATATGAGGTGTTGTTCCTCCAACCTGAGTGTGGCTTCATCTTTACAGTACAGGAGGCCGTGGATAGACATATCAAAATGGGAATGGGATGTGGAATTAAAATGTGTGGCCACTGGGAGATCCTGCTTTCTCTGGTGTTCAGCAAAACAGTCTCCCAGCTTGTGTCGGGTCTCGCCAATATATAGAAGGTCGCATCGGGAGCATCGGACACAGTATATCACCCCAGCCGACTCACAGGCGAAGAATCGCTCACCTGGAAGGACTGTCTGGGGCCCTGAATGGTGGTGAGGGAGGAAGTGTAAGGGCATGTGTAGCACTTGTTCCGCTTACAAGGATAAGTGCCAGGAGGGAGATCAGTGGGGAGGGATGGGGGGGACGAATGGACAAGGGAGTCGTGTAGGGAGCGATCCCTGCGGAAAGCAGAAAGAGGGGGAAGGGAAAGATGTGTTTCGTGGTGGGATCCCGTTAGAAGTGGCGGAAGTTACGGAGAATTATATGTTAGTCCCGGAGGCTGGTGGGGTGGTAGGTGAGGACAAAGGGAACCCTATTCCTAGTGGGGTGGCGGGAGGATGGAGTGAGAGCAGATGTGCATGAAATGGGAGAGATACGTTTGAGAGCAGAGTTGATGGTGGAAGAAGGGAAGCCCCTTTCTTTAAAAAAGGAGGACATCTCCTTCATCTTGGAACGAAAAACCTCATCCTGAGAGCAGATGCGGCAGAGACAGAGGAATTGAGAGAAGAGCTTGGTGTTTTTACAAGTAGCAAGGTGGGATGAGGTACAGTCTAGGTAGTTGTGAGAGTCCATTGGTTTATAATAGAAATCGGTGGACAAGCTGTCTCCGAAGATAGAGACAGATCAAGAAAGGGAAGGGGAGCATCGGAAATCGAGAAAGGGAAGGGAAGAGTCGGAAATTGAGAAAGGGAAGGGAAGTGTTGGAAATCGAGAAAGGGAAGGGAAAAGTCGGAAGTCGAGAAAGGGAAGTGAAGCATCAGAAATTGAGACAGGGAAGGGAAGTGTCAGAATAAAATGGGAATAGCGTTTTTAGATGAGACAGAGTGGGAAGAGGTATAGTCAAGGTAACCATGGAAATCGGTAGGTTTATAAAATATGTCAGTCGAGGTTTGGCTCCAGGAATGAATTGAATTGAATTGAATTGGCTTTATTACTTACATCCTTCATATGCATGAGGAGCAAATATCTTTATGTTACATTTCCTTTCAAATGTGCAAAGTGCAATTTATGGTAATTTATAATAAATATTATGGAGAACAGGATAGTCAATATAACATAGAAATACAGTTGTGTCAGCATGAATTAATCAGTCTGATGGCCTGGTGGAAGAAGCTGTCCCAGAGCCTGTTGGTCCTGACTTTTATGCTGTGGTTCCATTTCCCAGATGGGAGCAGCTGGAACAGTTTGTGGTTGGGGTGACTCGAGTCTCCAATGATCCTTCGAGCCCTTTTTACACACCTGTCTTTGTCAGTGTCCTGAATAGTGGAAATTTCACAACTACAGATGTGCTGGGCTGTCCGCACCACTCTCTGCAGAGTCCTGCGATTGAGGGAAGTACAGTTCCCATACTAGGCAGTGGCTCAGCCAGTCAGGATGCTCTCAATCGTGTCCCTGTAGAAAGTTCTTAGAATTTGGGGGCGTCCATACCAAGCCTCTTCAACCGTCTGAGGTGAAAGACACCACACAGCCAGTATGTGCAGACCACGTGAGATCCTCAGTGATGGAGATAGAAAGATGAAAAATGGGAAAGGGGAGACAGAGAGATGAGAATTGGAAAAGGGCAGACAGATGAGAAAGGGGAGGGAGGTGTCAGAAATGGACCAGGTCAAGTTGAGAGCAGGCTGGAAGTTAGGGGCACAGTTGATGAAATGGATGAGCTCAGCAAGGGTGCGTGAAGTAGCACCAAACAAGTCAATGTAGTGGAGGAAGAGTTGGGGAGCATTAACTGGGAAGGCATGGAACATGGACTTTTCTGCGTAACCAACGAAGAGGCAGGCATAGATGAGGCCCATGTGGGTGTCCATGGCTACTCCGAGAGTTGGGAACAACTTTCAATGAGATGTGGGTCTTCCAGTTAGTGTTTGGCCTCTTGGTTGTGATGGAAAAGGTGTAGGAGAGATGGGGCAGTGTGGGAGGGAGAAAGATGTGTAAACTGACAAGCAAGTGGAAACTGAAGATGACAGAAAACAGAAAACAGTTGTCACATCTACACTGGGTGTCACTGATGGGGAGCAGGCCACATTACGAGGCCCCAGCATCAAAATCAGGTTTGTGATCAGTAACATATGTCATGAAATTTGTTACTTATTTCAAAAAGTGAGCAAAAGTGGTGTGGTCGTGTTCATTGTCTGATCAGAAATCTGACAGCGGAGGGGTATTTGTTCCTGAAACATTAAGTGTGCATTGTCAGGCTCCAGGTTCTCTTCTTTGATGGTGGCAATGAGAAGAGGGCATGTCCTGCTTGATGGGGGCCCTAATGATGGATCTCACCTTTTTGAATCATCACTTTTTGAAGATGTCCTTGATGGTGAGGAGACTCGTGTCCTCGATGGAGCGGCTGAGTCTATGACTCTCTGCAGCTCTTTCCAATCCTGTGCAGTGTCCTCTCCATACCAGACGGTGATGTAACCAGTTAGAATACTCTCCAGAGTACATCTAGAGAAATTTGCTAGAGTCTTGGTGACTGACCAAATCTCCTTAAACTCCTAATAAAATAAAGCTGCTGTTGTGGCTTCTTCATCATTTCATCAATATGTTGGTTTCCATGGTAACACTGCGGTTGGAATGACACTATTGCACCTTGGGGCTCTGAAGTCTGGAGTTCAACTCCAATGTCGACTGTAAGGAGTCTGTACATCCTCCCCATAGAATACATGGGTTTTCTCCAGCTGCTCCGGTTTCCTCCCACAGTCCAAAGACATACCTTTGAAAGGTTAACCAGTCATTGTAAATTGTCCCATCAGTCATTGTAAACTGTGCTGTGATTAGGCTAGGGTTAAGTCGGGGGATGCTGGGCAGCACAGTTCAAAGGGCGGAAGGGCCTATTCCCTGCTGTGTCTCAATAAATAAATAGATAGATAGATAAATAAACAAATTGCCAGGAAAGCCTCTTCCTCTCTCCGATCAGGTTTCTGATTGGACCATGAATCAGTATTAATGCCAACTTTTATTTCGCTACTTATCCAAGGCTGGCTCTCCTTGCCCTTATTGTCCTTGCTTTTCACTGGAATATACTCTTGTTGAGCATCATGAAAAATCTCTTTGAAAGTTTTCCACCGTTCCTCAATTGTCCCACTATATAGCCTGCGTTCCCAGTCTACACTAGCCAAATCCTCCCTCATCCCATTGTAGACTCATTGTTTAGACATAATACACTGGTTTTATATTGAATTATTACACCCTCCATTTGTATGAGAAACTCAATCACACTGTGATCACTCTTTCCAAGAGGATCCCTAACTATAAGCTCGCTAACTTTAACTGTCTCATTGCACAGGACCAGATCTAAGAAGGCATGAGAGTAGCTATAATTCATTGGGAGATTGAGGGGACTTGGTATGTCACCAATGACTCGAGCAAATTTCTACAGGTGTACTGTGGAGGACATTCTAATTGGTTGCATCACTATCGGGTATGGAGGGGGCTACTGTGCAGAATCAGAAAAAGCTGCATGAAGTTACAAAATTAGCCAGTGCCATTATGGGCACTAGCCTCCCAGCAGCAAGGATACCTTCAAAAGGCAAAGCCTCAAAAAGGCTGCACCCATCATTGAGGACCCTCATTACCATTCAGAACATGCCCTCTCCTCATTGTTACCATCAGGGAGGAGTTATGGAAGTCTGAAGGAACACACTCAATGGTTTAAGATCAGCTTCTTCCCCTCTGACATCAGATTTCTGAATGGACCATGAACCCATGTGCACTACCTCTGTTTTCTTTAGCTCTTTTGCTTATTTTTCACTACTTATTCAATTTAATAATAATATATATTCTTTATTGTAATTTATAGTTTTATATTATGAATTGCAATGGTCTGCTGCCACAAAACAACATTTTTCACGATATATGCCAATGATATCTAACCTTATTCTGATTCAGTTAGGTGATATCCACCATCTGGACCTTGGTTGCCCTCTTCTGAATGACATCTAACTCTTTCTCTTCTCAACAATTCAGGAAAGCCTCTTCCCCTCTTCCATCAAGTTTCTGATTGGACCATGAATCAGTATTCCTTTTTTGACACTATTTATGCTGTAATTTATAGTATTTTTATGTTTTTACCCAGTACAGCTGCTGAAAAACAACAAAATACTCAACAGCTGACAGCAGACACCGGTTCTCATTGAGGGATCAGCAACGGGAAGTGTGAGCAGTTTCAAGTTCCCGGGTGTTGATATCTCTGCAGATCTATCCTGGACCCAACATGTCGATGCAATTACAAACGTATGACAGTGATTCTAATTCCATTTCTTTCTCTTCATTATACATGTCCAGTAAATTAATTATACAAGGGGTGATTGATAAGTTCGTGGCCTGAGGTAGAAGGAGTCAATTGTAGAAAACCTAGCACATTTATTTTTCAACATAGTCCCCTCCTACATTTACACACTTAGTCCAGCAGTCGTGGAGCATACGGATCTTGGATCTCCAGAAAGTGTCCACAGCAGGGGTGATTGATAAGTTCGTGGCCTAGGGTAGAAGGAGATGAGTTATACAGCTCTCGTTACATGGACATGCAGTTCAACTCTTTCAGTGATTATGCAGAAAGTTTGAAGTTAATAACTCATCTTCTACCGTAGGCCATTAACTTATCAATCACCCCGATGAGTTATTAACTTCAAACTTTCTGCGTAATCACTGAAAGAGTTGAACTGCATGCACAGGTAACGAGAGCTGTATAACTCATCTCCTTCTACATTAGGCCATGAACTTATCAATCACCCCTGCTGTGGACACTTTCTGGAGGTCTAAGATCCGTATGCTTCACGACTGCTGGACTAAGTGTGTAAACGTAGGAGGGGACTGTGTTGAAAAATAAATATGCTAGGTTTTCTAAAATTGACTCCTTCTACCTTCGGCCACAAACTTATGAACTTATCAATCACCCTTCATAA
Source organism: Mobula birostris (assembly GCF_030028105.1). NCBI lineage: Eukaryota > Metazoa > Chordata > Chondrichthyes > Myliobatiformes > Myliobatidae > Mobula > Mobula birostris. The sequence goes on from NC_092377.1 coordinate 118,996,749, forward strand.
TTTATATTAGGACAGATAAGTCCCCGGGGCCTGATGGAATATTCCCCAGGCTACTCCATGAGGCGAGAGAAGAGATTGCTGAGCCTCTGGCTAGGATCTTTATGTCCTCGTTGTCTACGGGAATGGTACCGGAGGATTGAAGGGAGGCGAATGTTGTCCCCTTGTTCAAAAAAGGTAGTAGGGATAGTCCGGGTAATTATAGACCAGTGAGCCTTACATCTGTGGTGGGAAAGCTGTTGGAAAAGATTCTTAGAGATAGGATCTATATGCATTTAGAGAATCATGGTCTGATCAGGGACAGTCAGCATGGCTTTGTGAAGGGCAGATCGTGTCTAACAAGCCCTATCTGCTTTCCAGGAGGGAGATTTTGGAAAAGGCAGCTTGCAGGGTGGGTTGTGTCCAAAATGATTTTCCTCACTGCTTCTTTGTCCCAGACACATACAAGTCATGCAATGATGGTAGACTGCAGCCAATAACCTTTTCTGCTGACCTGATAGTTCACTATAACTTTTGTAGAGTGTGAGAGGATGAAACAAAACAACAAAGGCTGGTGTGAGGCTGCTCTGTATTTAAACAGGAGCCCATGGTATTACAGGAAAGGTACTACCATGGATAGAGGATTGGCTGACTGGCAGGAGATAAGGATTGGGAATGAAGTGTGCGTTTTCTAGTTGAATGCCGGTGGCCAGTGATACTCCACGGGGGTTGGTAATGAGACCACAACTTTTCATGTTATATGTCAATGATTTGAATCAATGGCTTTGTGGCCAAGTTTGAAGATGATATGAAGGTAGGTGAAGGGGAAGATAGTGTTAAAGGAGTCTGCAGAAGGGCTTAGACAGATTTGTAGAATGGGAAAGGCGGTGGCAGATTGAATATAACGTAGGTGATACACTTTGGTGGGAGGAGTAAAGGTATAGACTGTTTTCTAAATGGGGAGAAAATTCAGAAATCAGAGGTGCAAATGGACTTGGGAGTCCTCGTGCAGGATTCCCTGAAGGTTAGCATTCAGGTTGGGCTGGTGGTAGGAAAGACAAATGTAATGTTAGCATTCATTTTGAGAGGACTCGCATATAAAGGCTAGGATTAATGTTGAGGCTTTATAAAGCGTTGGTCAGACCACACTGGGTGTATTGTCATCAGTTTTGGGCCCTTTAGGAAGAATGTGCTGGCATAGGAGAGGGTCCAGAGGAGGTTCACTGGGAATGAAAGGGTTAATGAATGAGCAGCATTTGATGGCTTTGGGCCTGTACTCTCTGGAGTTTAGGAGAATGATGGGTTATCTCGTTAAGACCCATTGAATATTGAAAGGCCTAGATAGAGTGGACGTGGAGTAGATGTTTCCCATAGTGGGGGAGACTAGGACCAGAGGACACAGTGTCAGAATAGAGGGATGTCCATTTAGAAAACAGATAAGGATGAATTTCTTTAACCAGAGAGCAGTGGAATTCATTGCCGCTGATGGCTGTTGAGGCCTTGTCACTGGATATGTTTAAAACGGAGATTCATAGCTTCTTGATTAGTTAGGGCATCAAAGGTTACAGGGAGAATGGGTTGAGAGGAATAATAAATTAGCCACAATGGAACAGAGGAGCAGTATCAATCGGCCAAATGGCCTAACTCTACTCCTATGCCTTGTGGTTGTTTGTATGATGGCAGCGTAGATTTTCACAGTATGTTCTGGGAGGGTGGAATTTCACCAACATATACAGTACTGTGGGAGAACGTTATACCAAACCAGATAGTATAGACTGATGTAAAGACGCTCTCTCTGATGGTAGCGTAGATTTTCACAGTATGTTCTGGGAGGGTGGAATTTCACCAACATATACAGTACTGTGGGAGAACGTTATACCAAACCAGATAGTATAGACTGATGTAAAGACGCTCTCTCTGATGGCAGCGTAGATTTTCACAGTATGTTCTGGGAGGATGGAATTTTACCAATTGCCGCAATAAGTGTGCCTTCTGCTGAGCCTTTTTGTTAATGCAGGAGATGGTTCTCCCACATGGGGTCGGTCCTGTGGAATAATGATGTTCTGGAACCTGGATACTGTAATATTGATGTGACTCAGACAATGCTGTAGATTGAAGAACCTCAAACAACAGGAATTCTGCAGATGCTGGAAATTCAAGCAACACACATCAAAGTTGCTGGTGAATGCAGCAGGCCAGGCAGCATCTCTAGGAAGAGGTACAGTCGACGTTTCAGGCCGAGACCCTTCGTCAAGACTAACTGAAGGAAGAGTTAGTAAGAGATTTGAAAGTGGGAGGGGGAGGGGGAGATCCAAAATGATAGGAGAAGACAGGAGGGGGAGGGATGGAGCCAAGAGCTGGACAGGTGATTGGCAAAGGGGATATGAGAGGATCATGGGACAGGAGGTCCGGGGAGAAAGACAAAGTGGGGGGGGAACCCAGAGGATGGGCAAGGGGTATAGTCAGAAGGACAGAGGGAGAAAAAGGAGAGTGAGAGAAAGAACGTGTGTATAAAAATAAATAACAGATGGGGTGCGAGGGGGAGGTGGGGCATTAGCAGAAGTTAGAGAAGTCGATGTTCTTGCCATCAGGTTGGAGGCTACCCAGACGGAATATAAGGTGTTGTTCCTCCAACCTGAGTGTGGCTTCATCTTTACAGTAGGGGAGGCCGTGGATAGAAATGTCAGAATGGGAATGGGATGTGGAATTAAAATATGCGGCCACTGGGAGATCCTGCTTTCTCTGGCGGACAGAGTGTAGGTGTTCAGCAAAGCGATCTCCCAGTCTGTGTCAGGTCTCGCCAATATATAGAAGGCCAGATTGGGAGCACTGGACGCAGTATATCACCCCAGCCGACTCACAGGTGAAGTGTCGCCTCACCTGGAAGGACTGTCTGGGGCCCTGAATGGTGGTGAGGGAGGAAGTGTAAGGGCATGTGTAGCACTTGTTCCGCTTACAAGGATAAGTGCCAGGAGGGAGATCAGTGGGGAGGGATGGGGGGGACGAATGGACAAGGGAGTTGTGTAGGGAGCGATCCCTGCCGAATGCAGAGAGAGGGGGGGAGGGAAAGATGTGCTTAGTGGTGGGATCCCGTTGGAGGTGGCGGAAGTTATGGAGAATAATATGTTGGACCCGGAGGCTGGTGAGGTGGTAGGTGAGGACCAGGGGAACCCTATTCCTAGTGGGGTGGCGAGAGGATGGAGTGAGAGCAGATGTACGTGAAATGGGGGAGATGCATTTAAGAGCAGAGTTGATAGTGGATGAAGGGAAGCCCCTTTCTTTAAAAAAGGAAGACACCTCCCTCGTCCTGGAATGAAAAGCTTCATCCTGAGAGCAGAAGCGGCAGAGATGGAGGAATTGCGAGAAGGGGATGGTGCTTTTGCAAGAGACAGGGTGAGAAGAGGAATAGTCCAGATAGCTGTGAGAGTCAGTAGGCTTATAGTAGACATCAGTAGATAAGCTGTCTCCAGAGACAGAAACAGAAAAATCTAGAAAGGGAAGGGAGGTGTCGGAAATGGACCAGGTAAACTTGAGGGCAGGGTGAAAGTTGGTGGCAAAGTTAATAAAGTCAACGAGCTCTGCATGCGTGCAGGAAGCAGCACCAATGCAGTCATCGATGTAGCGAAGGAAATGTGGGGGACAGATACCAGAATAGATACGGAACATAGATTGTTCCACAAAGCCAACAAAAAGGCAGGCATAGCTAGGACCCATACGGGTGCCCATAGCTACACCTTTAGTTTGGAGGAAGTGGGAGGAGCCAAAGGAGAAATTATTAAGAGTAAAGACTAATTCCGCTAGACGGAGTAGAGTGGTGGTAGAGGGGAACTGATTAGGTCTGGAATCCAAAAAGAAGTGTTGAGCTTTGAGACCTTCCTGATGGGGGATGGAAATATATAGGGACTGGACATCCATGGTGAAAATAAAGCGGTGGGGGCCAGGGAACTTAAAATCATCGAAAAGTTTAAGAGCGTGTTAAGTGTCACGAACATAGGTCGGAAGGATCCTTTGGATCCATTTTGGATCTCCCCCTCCCCCTCCCACTTTCAAATCTCTTACTAGCTCTTTCTTCAGTTAGTCCTGACGAAGGGTCTCGGCCTGAAACATCGACTGTACCTCTTCCTAGAGATGCTGCCTGGCCTGCTGCGTTCACCAGCAACTTTGATGTGTGTTGATTGAACAACCTCGTTTATTCACCAGACTTTCATTTTTTAAACCTTTCCCACGTCCTGACGTCATACGCACTCTGACGCTACGAATACTCACACAATACATTACATTCCCCTTCTCAAGATTTTTTTTTACAACACTGTAAATTACCAAAACAATGCCTCTAGGTGTGCCCTTCTTACAGTGCAACAACCACAACAAAAACTAAAATAATCTTACCTTCTTGTACTGTATTCTGCACTGTATCTTACAATACTAATCGCAGTGTATTTTCTTTTACTAACATAGACTAATACACCTTTAATTTCACACCTTGGAACTTATGACATGTGTGACTTTGCCTCAAACTGTATGTCTAGTCTCTGTATCTAGCTGGAAGTTTGACTTGTCTCCCAGACCGTGTGTGATACAACTGTGACTGTGCTTGTCTTTCATCCGTGTCAGTCTCTCGAGTCACCTCTGTGTCTTTGTGGTCTGCATCATTCTTGGTGTCGTTTATTTCCATGTCTGTATATGAGTAAATGTCCTGTGCATCTGTACGTGGAAACTCCCTCTCGCCTGTCTTCAGCAGATGCTTCCTGTTCCTCCTGTAGACTCTTCCATCCGGTGTGCAAACTATGAAGGATCTTGGTTGCTGATGTCTATTCACAACCACAGCTGGTTGCCAAGTGTCTCCTCTCTGTATTCTGATATTTTCACCTGTATGCAGATCTGGCAACTGTCTTGTATGTCTGTCACAGTAACTCTTTTGCTTTATTTGCTTGTACTTTTGCTTGTCATGTACTTGAGCATTACCTTCAGGAGTCAGTAGAGTTGTGCATGTTGGCAGTTTGGACTTCAGACAACGTCCCATCAACAGCTGCGCAGGAGAGAACCCCACACCCTCAATCGGTGTGTTGCGGTATTCAAGCAAAGCAATGTAAGGGTCACCGTTGCTGCTTTGTGCCTTCTTGAGCATGCTCTTGACAGTTTGTACAGTTCTCTCTGCTTGTCCATGAGACTGAGCATGCCCTGGACTGGAAGTAACATGTTGAAATTCCCAGCTTTCTAAGAACCCTCTGAACTCACCACTGGTATATTGTGGACCATTGTCACTAACGACAATATCTGGAATACCGTGTCTTGCAAATGTTGACTTCACTGCGGTAATGACACCTCGACTGGACGTGTCACTTAACTTGGTGATCTCTGGATATTTTGAATAGTAGTCCACACAAAGCAGATATTCTGTAGCATTGTAGTGAAAGAGATCTGTGCCAATCTTCTCCCATGGTCTTCCTGTTAGTGGGTGGGGAAGCAGAGGCTTTCTTGGATTGCTGTTTTTGTTTTCATTACAGACAGCACACTGAGACACAATGTCTTCTATCTGAGTTGACATGCCTGGCCAATAGAGAATGTCCCTTGCTCTTTCTTTATATTTCACTATCCCCAGGTGTGATTCATGAATTCTGTTGAGCATTTCCTGTCTCATTTGGTTTGGTATGATGAGTTTTGCCGTTTTGAACATTAGTCCTGATGCACAGCTGATTTCGTCTTTAGATGTCCAGTATTTCTGCATTTCGTTTGGAACATCTTTTCTTTCTGTTGGCCATCCATTCATTGTAATGTCTCTTAGTATTTGCATTCCAGGATCATCTGCAGTCACTTACCTGAACATGTTCAACTTCTCCTCAGAGATGGGTAGCTGAGGTGTAACCCAGTTGACCTCCAGCTCTCTTCCTCGCAACTCTTCCTTTTGCTCTTTGAGGTAAGCAGGGCTCAAAGCATCAGCGATGTGCAGTTCTTTTCCTGGCTTATAGGTGACTGTGAGAGTGTACCCCTGTAGCCTGAGAAGCACCCTTTGCAGCCTCATAGGAGCTTGGTGGAGTGGCTTTTTGAAGATGCTCTCAAGTGGTTTGTGATCACTCTCAAGCTGGATTTCTTTGCCATATACATATTGGTGGAACTTCTCACACCCATAAACTATGGCGAGTAATTCCTTCTCGATTTGAGCATATCGGCGTTGGCAGTCCGTAAGTGCTCGTGATCCATACGCCGCAGGCCTCCCATCCTGCAGTATAACAGCTCCTATTCCCTCCAAACTGGCATCCACAGACATCGTCACTGGTTTATTGACATCATAGAACTTGAGTACTGGTGCATTGGTAATCAACTGCTTTAATGTGTCAAAACTTTTCTTTTGTTCGTCTTCCCAATGCCATTCAGTGTTGCTCTCTAGTAGCTTTTGGAGTGGAGTGCTAACCTCTGATAAGTTGGGAATGAATTTGGCAAGATACTGTATCATGCCCATGAACCTCAATAGTTCTTGCTTGTCTTTGGGTGGTGGTAGCTGTACCACAGCTCTGACCTTTTCATCATCTGGTTTTAGCCCATCAGCACTGAGTACATGACCTATGTATTTGATCTCTGTAGTTCTGATCTTACATTTACTTTTGTTCAGTTTTAGGTTGTACTCACGTGCTCTCTCCAGGAGCTTCCTCAGTCTCTGATCATGTTCCTCAATTGTATCACCCCACATCAGCAAATCATCAATGATGTTAACCACCCCATCCAGGCCTTCAATCATTTGTGCCACGGATCTCTGGAATACCTCTGATGCAGAAGAAATCCCAAAGGGTAGACGCAGGAAATGATATCTCCCTGTGGGCGTCTTGAAAGTACATAATTTGAAACTTTCTTCATCCAGCTTGATCTGCCAGAAACCTTGATTTGCATCTAATACTGAAAAGTATTTTGCATTAGGCATGTGGGAGACAACCTCTTCAACCGTGAGCAGTGGATAGTGCTCTCTTTTGATGGCTTGGTTGAGATCTTGTGGATCCATGCAAATCCTTGTCCTTTTTTCTGTGACCACTGTCACCATACTATTCACCCAGTCGGTCGGTTCTATTTGTCTTGTTATGACTCCCATCTGTTCCATTCTGTGTAGCTCCTCCACCACTTGATCCCTGAGAGCTACTGGAATCTTTCTCGGGGCATGCACGACTGGTACAATAGTTGGATCAATTTTGATACGGTGTTTCCCTGGTAAACATCCTAATCCAGAAAACAAGTCATCAAAGCTTTGAGAATGTCATTTTCTTTTTCAACACCATAGATTCGCTTCACCAGGCCTAGCTTTGTGCATGTTGCTTTGCCCACTATTGCTGAAACATGTTGCTGTACTATTTCAAACTCGATCTTGTATTTTTGACCTTTGTTTACACAGGTGAGTGCTTTTTTTTTGCCCAGTGGTGCCATCTCGTGGCCGAAATATACAACAAGCTTGCAGGTGGATTTTTCCAGTCTTCCTCTGATCTCCAGTGAGTTGAATGTTTCTGCCGACATTACATTGCACTTTGCCCCAGTGTCAAGCTTAAATGTCACTTTCCTCCTGCTTATTATCAGATCTTGGGTCCAATCATCTTCATCCTCCATCTCTGCATTGTCAATATTTTTGATGCATACCTCCTGTTCCACTTCAACTGTGCCAATGAACATGTCACTGTTGCCCTCACTCTGTTCCACAGCGTGCATTTTCCTTGTGTGCTCCTTCGATTTGCATATCTTTGCAAAGTGATTTCTTTTCTGGCATAACTTGCATGTCTGACCAAAGGCTGGACATTTTCTGTATTCATGTTTATAAACATATCTATTGCAGTTAACTTCCTTTTGATTATCCTGTGGAGCTGGCTTTGTCCTACTCTTGTTAGTTTTCACAGTTTTTATTTTGTGCACTTCAATCTCTTCATTGAGCACTTTGACCTGACTTGACGTGATCTCGCTGGCACGGCAAACATCAATCGCCTTTTCTAATGTAAGATCCGCCTCTCTCAATAGCTTGCCTCTCACTCGATCACCTCGTATGCCGCATACAATCCTGTCACATATTAAAGAATCATGCAGTTATCCGAACTCACAGTCTTTCACCTTGCTCTTCAAATCTGTTACGTAGGCGTCTATGGTCTCCGTTGGTCCTTGAGTCCTCGTGAAAAACCACTGTCCGATGTACGGTGGGTTTTTTCTCAGTTCGCAGTAATCTTGAAACTTTTTTTTCAACACTTCAATTTTTTCTTGCTCATCATCTTGGAAGACAAACGTGTTGCAAACCTTTATTGCCTCTTCCCCCGCCACATGCAGAAACGTAGCACATTGCACTTTCTCCGTCTTTTCAGCTACGCCGCTAGCGGAGCAAAACAGCTCAAACTTCTGGATCCATATTTTCCAGTTCTCAGCAAGATTACCTTGTAGGCTTAAACTTGACAGTGGCTGTAACTGTGACATCTTTTACGTGTCTTCTCTTCCTTTTTATTTTTTCCATTTTCTTCTGACACCATGTAATATTGATGTGACTCGGACACCGCTGTAGATTGAACAACCACATTTATTCACCAGACTTCCATTTTTTAAACCTTTTCCACATCCTGATGTCATACGCACTCTGACGCTACGAATACTCACACAATACATTACAGATACTGACTGTAGGGTTGGCGGTGATGGAGAAGAGACACATTTCTCCTGAAGTCAGTAGGCATCTCCATGGTCTGCTGAGCTCTTTTGTTAATGCAGGAGATATGGTTCTCCCACATGGGGTCAGTCCTCTGGAATAATGATGACCTGGATACTGACTGTAGGGTTTGGGATGATGGAGAAGAGACACATTTCTCCTGAAGTCAATAGGCTTCGCCAGGGTTTTGAGTCACTCAGCCCCAAGTTGTTGTGATTTCACTGGGACAGCCTGTTTACTTCCTGATGGGACTAGGATTCGTCACCTCTGGTAATTAGTCCAGTGACAGTGGTGTCATCTGTAAACTTTCTAAGATAGATGACTGGAGACTCCGTCATTGGTGTCGAGAGAAAATGGGAGGGGGGAGAAAACACAGCTTTGTGGAACACCAGTGTTGAGTGAGTGGGATGTGGAGATGTGCTTGCCTAGTCACACACTGCCTCTTGTCAAAGTTTGTGACCCATTAGCTGATGCGACCTGGTACGTTAAATTTGGCGAATTTCTTTTGCAGAAACTCTGGGATGCTTTTTTCTCCAGTCCTATTGAAGGGTTTTGGCCTGAAACATCAACTGTACTCTTCTCCATTGATGCTGCCTGGCCTGCTGAGTTCCTCCAGCATTTTGTGTCTGTTACTTGAATTTCCAGCATCTGCAGATTTTCTCTTGTTCGGGATGGTCATTTTGATGGATGATCTGAAATCAATTTAAAAAATCCTAAAATATGTACTGGGGAAGTCAAGGTGCCGTGGTATGAAGCCCAGACCCATCATAATTGCATCATCCACAGATCTATGGGCTCTGTAGGTGAACTACAGTGGATCAAGAACAGTTAGAGTTATGGATTTGATAAGTGACATGACCAGCCTTTCCAAAGGCTTCATTATGACTGCAGTGAGTGCAACTGGCTTATATTGCACATTGGTAAATTATTCTTGTGTATATTATCATTCTGCACTTTATTATTAGTTAAGTGCACACTGCTAAGTTTAGTAAATGTTGTTACTGTAATGAAAGAATTTCCCGCTTGGATCAATAAAGAACTTATTATTATTATTATTATTGTCATTGTGTCCAATGATGTTTGATTTTCTGGGGATTGGAATAACAGATTTCTTGAATCATGCTGAAACAGTACATAATTTAAGAGAGATCGAACATGTCTGTGAAGGTTGTAGGCAGATGATCAGTAGTGCAGTAGTGCAGGGGAGACAGAGTCAGGGCAGCAGCATTCTTGATACTTTGCTTCCTGAACGGCTTCCTCATCTCCTCTTCCCTGACAACAGAGGGTGTGGGGCATTGGTGATGAATGACCATTACCGGGGGTGTTTGAAGTGTGATTGTGGGTCAAGAACCGCAGAAGAACTCATTTAATCGGTTTGGGAGGACGGTATCATCAGGACAGTGGGTGCTTTCTTCTTGTAGTTGGTAATGGACTGAAGAACCGTCATTTGCAGAAAACTGTTTTTCAAGTTTGACTGAATGTTGGTAATTGGTAGATCTGACTGCATTCTCCAGCTTGTGCTCTTGAAGGCCCCCTTCTTCTCTAGACACAGATGTCAAAGCTCTGCGTTGTACCAGGGTTTACTATTGCTCCAGCTGCTGAGGTTTCAGTGGGGATTCAGGCATCTTCACTAAGCTGATAGAGCAGGTGCACGTTTCAGTGCTGTCGGAACCAGTTTTACTGATGATTAAACCAGTGGAATCAAAGCAATCTCTTAGCATTTCTGTGGTTTTATAAGACCATAAGATACAGGAGCAGAATTAGGCCATTTGGCCCATCGAGACTGCTCTGCCATTTCATTATGGTTGATCGACTTTTCCTCTCAGACCCGATCTCCTGTCTTCTCCCCGTATCCCTTCATGCCCTGACCAATCAAAAACCTATCAACCTCTGCCCTAAGTATACATAAAGTCTTGGTCTCCACAGCTGCCTGTGGCAAAGAATTCCACAGATTCGCCACTCCCTGGCTAAAGGAATTCCTCCTCATCTCTGTTCTAAATGGACATCCCTCTATTCTGAGGCTGTCTCCTCTGCTCTTATCATAGCATATATTACATCTCTATTAGTAGACTTCACAGTTTTCAGATTTTGCCTGTATGCAGGGTGAGATGTACAAGGAGGCTGTGGAACGCGGCATGATAGGCATCTTTAATCAGACTGTAGCAATGGTGCATGATGTTACCTGCTGTAGTAGCACATTTAATGTGTCAGTGACAAAAGTGAAATTCCTGTTCCAAAGTAGCCAGGTTAAAATCACCCACGACAAGTCCTGTTTCCATCTCTGTTTGCTGAGTCTCACAAACTTCAGCTTATGTGCTCTGATAATCCCTTTTGGCCTTCGAGTTTCTACATGTGCTGTTTGGACTGAAAAATGCAGCACAGAAATTCCAACAGCTGATGGATTCTGTATTGAAAGACTTAGATTTTCTTTTCGTTTACCTGGATGGTATACTTGTCACCAGTGCGTCCAAATCTGAACACGTACCTCATCTCCACACGCTTTTCAAGCTTTTAAGCCAACATGGATTGATTATTAACCCTGCTAAATGCCAGTTTGGGTTATCAACCATTAACTTTCTTGACCATCATATTTGCACAGAAGGTGTGAACCCCTCCTGTCAAAGATAGCCGCTAACAAACAAGAGGAAATCTGCAGATGCTGGAAATCCGAGCAACACACACAAAATGCTGGAGGAACTCAGCGGGCCAGGCAGCATCTATGGAAAAGAGTACAGAAGGTGTTTCAGGCTGAGACCCTGGAGAAAAAAAGGTCATCACTATTATGGATTTCCCACCGCCAAAACTATTAAAAAACTACAGGAGTTTTTAGGTATGGTGAATTTCTATCACTGCTTCATTCTGTGAGCTGCTAAACTTATACTCCCCCTGTGTAATGTGCTTCAAGGTAACACCTGGACATGACCTGGGCATTTGATGACACTAAATGAGCTCTACCGCCATCCCACTGGCACGCCCGCTCCCCAGTGCACCCACAGCCATTACTACTGATGCCTCGGGCTACGCTGTGGGTGCTGTGCATGAACAGTTGGTCAGAGGCGTATGACAGCTGCTTCCCTTCTTCCACTGGTAGCTTCGTCCCCCCTGAAAGGAGGTTCAGCACGTTTGACTGTGAACTTCTTGTCTCCATCTGGCTTTCCACCATTTTCGTTTTCTTTTAGAGGGTCCCCATTTCACAGCATTCATTGACCACAAACCTCTCGTGCACCTGGCCTACATTTTCAAGTTCACAATGCATATACAACACATCAAGGGAAAAATAATGCCTCTTACGGCCAGATGTTGAGGTTGACTATGCTGGCATGACAGCTTGATCCAGTTACCTACCCCAGAGGTCTAGGCTTACCAAACAGCAGTCACGGGCCTGCAGTTGGCCAAAATTGAGTCTGGAGAAACTGGGTTTTTCATCCTGTACGTTGTCTCAATGAGTGACCCTTGCTCCATCATGCCTGCAAACTGGAGACAGACTGTTTTTGACTCCATACATGGCCTCTCGAATCCAGACCAGAGGCCTCACAGAAACTGGTGGCACTGAAGTTTGCGTGGCACAGCCTCAGAAAGGACGTGCGTGATTGGACTGCAGCCTGTGTGGAGTGCCAGTGGGCAAAAATTAACCATCATGTCCAGGCGCCATTGGCGCCTTTTGAGATCCCTGAGTGACAGTTTGACCATGTCAATGTGGACCATGTCGGTCCTCTTACCTCACCCACCCCCCGCTGCAGTTTCACACACCTTCTTACCATGGTGGACAGTACCACCAGGTGGCCAGAGGCCATTTCTCTAGCATCAACGATGGCGGCAGATGTGGCTCGAGCATTCATCAGCACCTGGGCTGCCCGGTTTGGCACCCCATCTGATATTTCCTCTGACCATGGTCCCCATGACCTCTGGGCTGCCATGGTCCAGAAATTCGGCAATGGGTTACATCACACCACAACGTATCACCCACAGTCCAATGGCCTAAGCAAGCATCTTCACTGCTCTGAGGGCTTTCCTGACCAATGAGTGTTTGCATGATCATCTCCCATGGGTCCAGCTGGGGCTTAGAACAGGTCCAAAAGAGCATCTGCAGTCAGCCATGGCAGAGTTGGTATATGGGCAGCTGTCCTGAGTGCCAGGTGACTTCATTCCTGATGTCACGACCATCTGGTCAGCATCTCAACAGCGTCCCACCCTCCTCAGTAAATTCAATTCCTTTTCACACATTCCTACTCCCATAATGGCATTCAGCACTCTTGGGTCCCTGTTGACTGATATCCTGCCTTGTTTGCTTTCATCCAACGTGACACACACCGTATCCCCTTAGACCCTCTTAGACTGGCCCTTTCCACATTTTGGAATGGGGAGAACAGACTTTTATCTTAGAGACTGGGTAAACCTGAACATATTTCGGTAGATGGCCTTAAACTGGCCCACCAAGATTTGCGAATTCCACTGCCATGCCCCTGACATTACAACATGACCATGAGCATGTCAACTCATCTCTGGACAAGCCACCCATGCAACACAGGACACAAACTGGCCAGTTCGTCAGAGCTCCACACAGGCTCACAATCCGGTTTCAGTGAATTCTGTGGGGGGCCTGTGTAGGGTAATGTAACTGGCAGAAATGTACATCATTCACAACCACCAACATTGAGTTGGGGTTTTCATTTTAAGAAGCTGGTCTGAGGTGATGACATTATTATGTAAAGATTTTTAGTTTTTTAGATTATTGTCATTTACCATCATTCCAAATAAACTGATTCCTAAGCTCCGGAACCTGGGCCTTAGCACTGAGATCTGCAGCTGGATCTTCAACTTCCTCACAGACAGGACCCAGGCTGTAAAAATAGGGGACAAGCTCTCCTCTACAATCACTCTGAGCATCGGTGCCCCACAAGGCTGTGTACTCAGCCCCCTGCTGTACTCACTGTACACCCATGATTGTGTAGCCAAGTTTCCATCAAACTCAATATATGAGTTTGCTGATGACACAACAATTGTAGGCCGGATCTCGGGTAATGATCAGTTTGAGTACAGAGAGGAAATTAAGAACCTGGTGGCATGGTGCGAAGACAATAACCTATCCTTCAATGTCAGCAAGATGAAGGAATTGGTTGTTGACTTCGGAAGGAGTAGCAGACCGTACGACCCAATTTACATCGGTGGTGCGCAAGTGGAACAGGTCAAAAGCTTTAAGTTCCCCGGGGTCAATATCACAAATGACCTGACTTGGTCCAACCAAGCAGAGTCCACTGCCAAGAAGGTCCACCAGTACCTTTACTTCCTGAGAAAACTAAAGAAGTTTAGCCTGTCCCCTAAAACCCTCACTAATTTTTATAGATGCACCGTAGAAAGCATTCTTCTAGGGTGCATCACAACCTGGTATGGAAGTTGTCCTGTCCAAGACTGAAAGAAGCTGCAGAAGATTGTCCTGTGTTTCTTGTGATATGATTCTGGAGGAACATTGTATCATTTTTTTAATGCATGCATTTCTACTTTATACTTTATTGTCGCCAAAAAATTGATACTAGAAAGTACAATCATCACAGCGATATTTGATTCTGCACTTTCTTGCTCCCTGGATTACACATATTAAATATTAAAAATATTAAAACCTGATTATCCTGGCTGCCAGGATAATCAAGGACACAACCCACCCAGCCAACACACTTTTCATCCCTCTTCCCTCTGGGAGAAAGCTGCAGAAAGAAGCGGGAAAAGACTAAGGAGCTGGTGGTAGACCTGAGGTACCAGTGACCCCTGTTTCCAACCAGGGGGTCAGTTTGGACATGGAGGAGGATTACAGATACCTGGGGATATGAACTGACAATAATCTGGACTGGTCAAAGAACACTGAGGCTGTCTACAAGAAGGGTCAGAGCCGTCTCTATTTCCTGAGGAGACTGAGGTCCTGTAACATCTGCCGGACGATGCTGAGGATGTTCTACGAGTCTGTGGTGGCCAGTGCTATCATGTTTGCTGTTGTATGCTGGGGCAGCAGGCTGAGGGTAGCAGACACCAACAGAATCAACAAACTCATTCGTAAGGCCAGTGATATTGTGGGGATGGGACTGGACCCTCTGATGGTGGCGTCTGAAAAAAGGATGCTGTCCAAGTTGCATGCCATCTTGGACAATGACTCCCATCCACTACATAATGTACTGGTTGGGCACAGGAGTACATTCAGCCAGAGACCTCATTCCACCGAGATGCAACACAGAGTGTCATAGGAAGTCATTCCTGCCTGTGGCCATCAAACTTTACAACTCCTCCCTTGGAGGGTCAGACACCCTGAACCAACAGGTTGGTGCTGGACTTATTTCCTGGCATAATTTACATATTACTATTTGACTATTTATGGTTTTATTACTACTTAATTATTGTGGAGGGTTCTTAAAGCCAGGATTTCCGAGCACTTGGAAAAGCATAGTTTGACTTGGGATAGTCAACATGGCTTTGTGAGGACAGGTCATGTCTCACCTGCCCTCACAATTAAATTCTTTGAGGAAGTGACAAATCGATGTGATGTAGATGGATTTTATGCTCATTCAGAAAGTCAGGAGACATGGGATCCACGAAAACTTGGCTGCAGGGATTCAGATTGGCTTGTCCACAGGGGGCAGTGGGTGGTGATAGAGGAGCGTATTCTGCTGAGAGACTGCTGACCAGGGGTGTTCTGCAGTGATCTAATCAATAACCCCATGCTCTTTGACTTTCATAAATGATTTAGATGAGGAAGCGGAAGGGTGAGCTGACAAGTTTGCAGATGACACAAAGCCTGGTGGTGTTTTGGATAGTGGAGAAGCTTTTTTTGGGACATTTATAGGACACAGAGCTGGACTGAGAAGGGGTAGATGGAGTTCAACCCAGAAAAGTGTGAAGTGATTCACATTGGAAAGTTGGACTTGAAAGCAGAGTCCAGTAAGTTATATTCTGCAAATTAAATGATATACTAACAGATAAATACACATGGCTAAGGATAAAGTATAATTCATTTCTTTTAATGTCAATGGGCTGTTAAATCCAATCAAATGCAGTAAAATTGTATCAAAAATGAAAGAAGAACAAGCCCATGTAGTATATTTACAGGAAACTCACTTAAGTGATAATGAGCATGGAAAATTAAAGAGAATGGGCTTCACTAATTTGTTTTTCTCCTCATATAAATCAAGACATAGAAGAGCAATTGCTATTCTCATCTCAAGCAAGCTAAATTTTGAAAAAGTATTTGAAATAGATAAGGAGGGCAGATATATGCTGGTAAGGGGGAATATAGACGGAAATCCAGTTACTTTATTAAAAATATACGCACCCCCAGGAAGTGATATTAGTTTCTTCCAGGAAATTACTAATATTATGGTAATGGAAACAGAAGGTCTCTTGATATGTGGGGGAGACTTAAATTTACAATTACAACCAAAGTTAGACTCCTTCAATAGAAAAACTTATGAAACAAAGTCCTTACATAAGAAAGTTAACACTCTTTTTGAGGATGTTGATCGAATTGATATATGGAGGGACCTTTTCCCTGACAGAAGGGATTCTGCACCCCGCCCCCCCACCCCCGTGCCATTCCGTATATACAAGAATAGACTACTTCATAAAATTTGGAAAAGATAAAGACAAAATAATCACCTGTGGAATTGGGACAATAGATGTAAGTGACCATGCACCTATATATTTATCTGTTGATTTTGACCTACAATCAAAGAATACTATTTGGAAACTAAATTCAAGTCTACTGAGTGATCCCTATTTTAAAGGAATAAATTAAAAAAGAAATTGGTCTTTACTTAGAATTCAATGATAATGGAGAGGTTTCACATCCCATTCTATGGGATACTCTGAAGGCTGTCTTAGGAGGGGAAATTATAGCGATATCTTCATATAAGAAAAAAATACGGAATAAAACATTAGAGGTATTACAAAATAAACTGAAGGAACTAGAAAAAAAACAAATTGAGTTTGGCACAGGATACACTAGAGGAAATTAAAAAATTAGGAATGAAATTAATAGTTTGGCTACACAAGAAATTAGCAAAAATTTAATGTTTCTGAAACAGAGACACTATGAAAGTGGATCTAAATCTATGAAAATACTGGCCTGGAAACTGAAAAAAAAAAAGCTGAAAATACAATTCATAGGATAAGGGATCCAAGAACAAAAGTGATAAAAAAAATAAGCTAAGTGAAATTCAAGAAGCTTTTGAAATGTTTCACAAAACTCTATATTCCAAAGTTCCAGGGGGAAGCATAACCCAGATTGACACCTTCCTGAATTCTTTAGAGTTACCCACTTTAAGCAAAGAACAAAATAGAACAATGACTGCTGACATAACTTAAGCTGAACCAATAACTACAATTAGTAGGCTTAAATTAAGCAAGTTACCAGGATCAGATGGATATGTGGCAGAGTGGTATAAAGACTTTAGAAATGAGTTAATTCCTATTTTACTCCCCACACTGAACTGGGCTCTAAGAAAGGTGCAAATGCCACCCAGCTGGAAGGAGGTGATAATCTCAGCTATACCGAAAGAAGGCAAGGATAAAATGGAATGTGGGTCATTTAGACCAATATCTGCTCGTAATGTGGATTATACAATATTTACCTCCATCACGGCCAAAAGATTAGAAGAGTTTCTACCCACACGGATACATAATGATCAGACAGGTTTTATACAAAAACGCCAAACACAAGACAATATACGAAGACAACAGGAATTCTGCAGATGCTGGAAATTCAAAGTTGCTGGTGAACGCAGCAGGCCAGGCAGTATCTCTAGGAAGAGGTACAGTCGACGTTTCGGGCTGAGACCCTTCGTCAGGACTAACTGAAGGAAGAGTTAGTAAGAGATTTGAAAGTGGGAGGGGGAGGGGGAGATCCAAAATGATAGGAGAAGACAGGAGGAGGAGGGATGGAGCCAAGAGCTGGACAGGTGATTGGCAAAAGGAATATGAGAGGATCATGGGACAGGAGGCCCAGGGAGAAAGACAAGGTGGGGGGGAACCCAGAAGATGGGCAAGGGGTATAGTCAGAGGGACAGAGGGAGAAAAAGGAGAGTGAGAGAAAGAATGTGTGTATAAAAATAAATAACGGATGGGGTATGAGGGGGAGGTGGGGCATTAGCGGAAGTTAGAGAAGTCAATGTTCATGCCATCAGGTTGGAGACTACCCAGACGGAATATAAGGTGTTGTTCCTCCAACCTGAGTGTGGCTTCATCTTTACAGTAGAGGAGGCCGTGGATAGACATGTCAGAATGGGAAGGGGATGTGGAATTAAAATGTGTGGCCACTGGGAGATCCTGCTTTCTCTGGTGGACAGAGCGTAGGTGATCAGCAAAGCGGTCTCCCAGTCTGCGTCGGGTCTCGCCAATATATAGAACGCCACATTGGGAGCACCGGACGCAGTATATCACCCCAACCGACTCACAGGTGAAGTGTTGCCTCACCTGGAAGGACTGTCTGGGGCCCTGAATGGTGGTGAGGGAGGAAGTGTAAGGGCATGTGTAGCACTTGTTCCGCTTACAAGGATAAGTGCCAGGAGGGAGATCAGTGGGGAGGGATGGGGGGGACGAATGGACAAGGAAGTCGCCTAGGGAGCGATCCCTGTGGAAAGCAGTGGGGAGGGGGGGGAGGGAAAGATGTGCTTAGATGTGGGATCCCGTTGGAGGTGGAGGAAGTTACGGAGAATAATATGTTGGACCCGGAGGCTGGTGGGGTGGTAGGTGAGGACCAGGGGAACCCTATTCCTGGTGGGGTGGCGGGAGGATGGAGTGAGAGCAGATGTGCGTGAAATGGGGGAGATGTGTTTGAGAGCAGAGTTGATGGTGGAGGAAGGGAAGCCCCTTTCTTTAAGAAAGGAGGACATCTCCCTCGTCCTGGAATGAAAAGCCTCATCCTGAGAGCAGATGCGGCGGAGATGGAGGAATTACGAGAAGGGGATGGCATTTTTGCAAGAGACAGGATGAGAAGAGGAATAGTCCAGATAGCTGTGAGAGTCAGTAGGCTTATAGTAGACATCAGTGGATAAGCTGTCTCCAGGCATAGAGACAGAAAGATCTAGAAAGAGGAGGGAGGTGTTGGAAATGGACCAGGTAAACTTGAGGGCAGGGTGAAAGTTGGAGGCAAAGTTAATAAAGTCAACGAGCTCTGCATGCGTGCAGGAAGCAGCGCCAATGCAGTCGTCGATGTAGCGAAGGAAAAATGGGGGACAGATACCAGAATAGATACGGAACATAGATTGTTCCACAAAGCCAACAAAAAGGCAGGCGTAGCTAGGACCCATACGGGTGCCCATAGCTACACCTTTAGTTTGGAGGAAGTGGGAGGAGCCAAAGGAGAAGTTATTAAGAATAAGGACTAATTTCGCTAGACGGAGCAGAGTGGTGGTAGAGGGGAACTGATTAGGTCTGGAATCCAAAAAGAAGCGGAGAGCTTTGAGACCTTCCTGATGGGGCATGGAAGTATATAGGGACTGGACATCCATGGTGAAAATAAAGTAGTGGGGGCGAGGGAACTTAAAATCATTGAAAAGTTTCAGAGCGTGAGAAGTGTCACGAACATAGGTAGGAAGGGATTGAACAAGGGGGGATAAAACCGTGTCGAGGTATGCAGAAATGAGTTCGGTGGGGCAGGAGCAAGCTGAGACAATAGGTCGGCCAGGACAGGCAGGTTTGTGGATCTTGGGTAGGAGGTGGAAATGGGAAGTACGAGGTGTGGGAACTATAATGTTGGTAGCAGTGGATGGGAGATCTCCTGAGTGGATAAAGCCGGTGATGGTGTGGGAGACATTGGCCTGGTGCTCCTTAGTGAGGTCACGATCGAGGGGTAAATAAGAGGAGGTATCCGCGAGTTGTCGCTGTGCCTCGGCACAATATACGAAGGACACTTCACATTATGGACCATATAAAAAAAATGAAATTGAAGCAATAGTGATGTGTGGATGCTGAAAAGGCATTTGACTTGGTTAATTGGAATTTTCTTTACAGCGATTTACATAGATTTGGTCTACATGACACAATTATTAAAACTATACAGGCATTATACGACAATCCTACTGCTAGGATTAAATTGAATGGATATTTATCTGATAGTTTTACCTTAGAAAGAGGCACGAGACAGGGTTGTGCATGGTCACTGCTACTCTTTGCATCACTGTACATCTGGAACCATTAGCTCAATACATCAGTCATCAGACATAAATTGGCCTGTTACGTGGATGACATTTTGATCTATCTAGAGCAACCAACTTACTCTTTACATAAATTGATGCAATCCTTTGAACAATATGGCCAATTATCAGGATACAAGATCAATATAGATAAAACCTAACTACTTTCATGTAACTATAGCCCACCAAGAGAAATTGAAAGTAGATATCATTGGGCATGGCAGAGTCTGTCAAATACTTGGGCATCATTATTCCAAAAGATTTGGCAAAATTATCAGTATGCAATTATTAGCCTATATGTAAAAAATTAAGGAAGATGTAACAAGATGGAACCTAATTTCTTTTCTTTGTCTCAGTTCAAGTATTGAATCTATTAAAATGAATATACTGCCCAGACTCCTTCAGACCCTACCAATAGAGATTAATCAAAACCAGTTCAATAAATGGAACAAGATGCTATCAAGATATATATGTCAAGGTAAAAGGCCGAGGGTTCGTCTCAAAACTTTGCAATTAGCCAAGGAAAAGGGGGGGGGGGGGGGATGGGGCCTACCTTCTCTTAGAAATTATTATTTTTCAGCACAGTTGAGAGCTGTGATATGCTGGTGCAACCCATCATATGACGCTCAATGGAAAAACATTGAGGAGAGGATACTTTCCATCCCCATACAGGCAATTTTGGCTGATAACAACCTACAAAGTTACATAAATAATATTGACAACCCATGGGTGAAATGGACTCTTAAAATATGGAAAACTAATATAAAAGAATATAAACTAAAGAGAAATATTGCAATTCCTAAATGGTGTGCATATGACTCAGATTCTACGCCAAATAAACTGGATGCTAGATTTAAGGACTGGACAGCTAAAGGGATAACAGCTATTTGCAATATAATGAAAGAAGGAACACTGTTCAGTTTAGAAATGCTCGAAGAGAAACGCTTATTAGAAAAACAAGACTTTTACCGGTTTTTACAGATGCGACAGTATGTTAATAGGACGGTTAAAAATGTAAGCAACGCAAGTAGATGTCTGATAGAGCTATTTAGAAAAGCATATAATTCAAGCAATGGTAGTAGAATCATTTCAAGCGTGCATAAGGGTTTGTCAAATCTTAAAACACATTCGACTTCATACATTAAAACAAGATGGGAGAAGGAAGGAGGGATAATAATATCTGAGGAAGAATGGACAATAATACGGAGGTATCAATGGAAGTGTACCAGTTCACAGAAATGAAGGGAGTTTGTGTGGAAAAACTTGATAAGATATTTTATTACACCCTCTCAGAAATCACATTATGATAGTAACCTCCTTGTTTGCTGGAGAAATTGTGGAAATCAAAATGCAAACCATTGTCATATTTTCTGGGAATGCCCCGTTATCAAAGACTATTGGAGTGGGATACATAATGCCCTACAAGACATCTTTAAATGTGAAATACCCTTAGAGAATAAGACCATGTATTTTGGGTTTATACCTCAAGACTGGTTGAAAAGAGATAAATAGTTAATGAATATACTGCTGGTGGCTGGTAAAAAGACCATTACTAGGAAATGGTTATCACAGGAGAGCCCAACTTTAAATGTATGGATGGAAATTACAATGGACATTTACAAAATGGAGAAGATAACAGCATCTGTTAATCATAAGTTGGAACAACTTAATTCCTACTGGGGAAAATGGTTTAACTACACAACACCTTATAGGCCTGATTTTATTCTCACAAGTCAATGAATATGTTGTAAAAAGAAAAGATCACTCCCAACTTTGTACATAGTTTTCCTCTTTTGATTGTTCTTTCTTTCCTCTCCTTTCTATAAGAGTATACCTCAGATAAATATTATGTGGAGATTTGTGACAAATATGATTATATGACATATACGTACAGTATCTGAAATACATCCTACGGAAATGTTTGATGATGAACTTCAATAAAAAATAAATTACAAAGAAAAAGAAAGCAGAGTCCAGGGTTAATGGTAGGGTTCTTAGCAGTTTGGAGGAACAGAGGGATCTCTGGTTACACATCCATAGATCCATAAAAGTTGTCGTGCAAGTTGATCGGGTGATTAAGGAGGCAAGTGTGTGTTGACCTTCATTAGTTGGTGGATTGGGTTTAAGAGCTACAAGGTAATGTTGCAAGTCTGTGAAACCCCGGTTAGACCACACTTGAAGGAAATATTGTGTTCAGTTTTGGTCACCTAATTATAGGAAGGATGTGGAGGCTGAGGATATTTACTAGGATGCTGCCTAGATTAGAGGGTATGCCTTGTGAGGATAGATTGAGCAAGCCAGGGGATTTTTTTTGACATGGAGATGATGCTTCCATTAATGGGAGAGTCCAAGACCAGAGGGCACAGCCTTAGAATAGAAGAATGTCAGTTCAGATGAAGTGGAATCTATTTAGCAAGATGAAATTTGGACTACTTGGCACCAACAGCTGTGGAGGCTATGTCATTAGGTATATTTAAAGCAGACATTGATAGGTTCTTGATTAGTAAAGACAGAATGCAGAGGAATGGGGTTGTGAGGGTCAATAACTCATCCATGGTCAAATGGTGGAACAGTCTCAATGAGCTGATTGGCCTATTTCTGCTCCTATGTCCTATCGTCTCTGCATCTCGGGGCCTTGAGTAGTGACAATATCTGTCAGCATTGCCAGTGATGTCTGCAGCCCCTGATCGAGTACATGGAATAGTGAAGATAAGTATCCTTGGCCAAAAGGTTACGCAGGGCAGATGAGTTCAATGAATCTCATGAAGGTGATCAAAAGAAAGAGAAGTGATCTTGTGGAAACATGGGAGAGTCTATAAGGGTGGATGCTGAGGGTTCAGTCATCCATTGGAGGATTTGATCACAGAATTGGCTGGACAGGACAAACAAACATATACAACCTGCTGAATGAAATCTGTGTAAGCTATCAGCTATATGACTGCATCATTAACCACTTACCTGATACTAGTCCTCCCAGGGGCCACTCTTTTCTCGCTCAATGGCCATGGAAGAGTACATTAAAATGGCTTTGGCCTTGGGGTCCATCAACCTCAACAGCAGAAGTGGGCTTCTATATTGTGAGCAAGAAGGATGGCAAGCTGTCCCTACATTCATTATCACCATGAGGAACTGCTACCCTCTTCCTCTGCTTGCCTCTGCATTTGAGCATCTCCAGGGGGCAGCCATATTTTCCAAGGCAGATCTGTGCAATTCTTATTATCTGGTTCATATCAGAGAAGGGGATGAGTGGAAGACAACTTTCAGCACCTCCACTGGCCAAAGGAGTAACATTGCCCTTTGGTCTATTGCTTTTGCTGTTTTTCAGGCCTTTGTCAATGATGTGCCCAGGGACACGTTGAATCAGTTTGTTTTTGAGTATTTAAATATTCTGATCTATTTCTGCTCTCACCAGGAATATGGCCAGCACATCCAGAGGGTTCTCAGATGGCTCGTCAAGAATAACCTATATGACAAGCCAGAGAAGTGTGAGTTCCATAAAGAGCAGATGTCATTTTTGGGCTATATACTTACCCCTTCCAGTGTTCAAATGGACCCAAGTAAAGCTCAGGCCCTTACAGAGTGGCCCAAACCAACTATGGTCAAACAGATACGGCGCTTCGTGGGGTCGGTGAACTTTCATCGCTGCTTCGTCTAGAATTTCAGCTCTATCACGGCCCCATAAATGCCCTCACCAGGAAGACCAATGCAAGATTCCATTGGACAAACGAAGCTGACCAAGCATTCTTGGAACTAAAACAATGCTTCACAACTGTCCCAGTGTTACAATACTCAGACCCATCATGGCCATTCATTCTTCAAAGGTCAACTTGTTATCATAGTATGCAACTCTGAAATTCTTCTTCTCCAGATTGTCGAGGTGGATGCAACGGATGCCAGCATTAAAGCTGCACCCTTTCCCAGCACTCTTCCATGGATAGTTGGCTGCATTCTTGTGCCTTTCTTTCCCGTCACTTGACTCCGGTCCAAAGTAACCACAATATTGGGAACTGGGAGCTATCGGCTCCCAAGGAAGCCCTGGAGGAATGGCGACACTGGCTGGAGGGGGCAGATTGTCCTTTTTTGTTCTGGACAGATCACAAGGACCTCTCCTACATTCGGGAGGCAAAAAGGCTCAACTCCCATCAAGCCCGGTGGGCTCCCTTCTTCACCCAGTTTAATCTCATCCTCACCTATTGTCCCAGCAGCAAGAGTACTAGGACCGACGCTTTTTCCCGAAAGTTCAATGGGCCTGGGGATAAATCCAATCCTGAGCACATCCCTCCTCACTCATGCTTTGCTGGTCTGGTGATTCAGGGAATAGAGGCAAAGGAGAGGGCTGCCCAACAGCCCAGGTGGGGTGCCTCCCAAATGGCTGTTCGTCCCTGCTACAGTGAGCTCCAAAGTGTGGAATGACATCATCACTCCTCCCATCTGTTTGGCCATCCGGAATTCAATGGACCTAGTTTATTGAGAGATGATTTTGGTGGCCATCTACAGTATGTGTGATGAGAGTCCTCGACAAGGATGGCTTGGATGGCTGGAGCATCCGAGGCTAGGATTGAGAATCAGAGGAAAAACAAATACTGGACAAATCACGAGTAGGTTTACAATTGAACACCAAAACTCAGTTCAGGTGCTCCTTAAATGCTCAATCCTTGGTGCCCAAAACATGATTGCCAAATAGAAGGAATTTCTTGAATCTTTAAGGGGGCCACTCCAGCTATCCATACTCCGGGAAGTTGGAGTGTCTAAACTTCAGAAGCTAACGTGGATGGGTAACAGGACCTCCTCTGCTCCTATGGCCAACTTCTGACAGCCCTGGCTGCTCAGGAAGATGATGATCGTAGTCTGGATGAGAGCTGGATCTGAGATGTCTCTCTTAGGCACCCAACACCTGTCCCCGGCTCCGAATCCTCCCCAGTCCACAAGCTATTGCTGAACACTTCAAACATCATGCGAGTCAAATATTTCTCTCATGGTGAAAACCTATTCCCCATTAACAAACCAGGGTGTAGGTAGGGCCAATGGGCTGGTGTTCACCGGCTTTAACTTGGAAATGTGGAAAGTGGGATTGATTTTGTGGGTCTTGGGGAGCTACACGGTGTAGGCCACCAGGTTTATTTTCCTGAGAATCCTGAAGGGTCCAATGAAATTGGGCACCATTCGGAGTAGCAAAACATAAGTAAACAGCCAGACCTGTTGCCCAGGCTGTAGAGTGGGTCCCTGTCCTCCCTTTCAGTTTGCCTTGATGCCGCTTTCCTGGTAGAGCCCAGCAAAATCTCTCTTGCCCTAATCCATTTTTGCTTGCAGCCTTAGACAAGATTTTTGGCCAAAGGGTCTCCAGCCTCTGACTTTTGTTCTGGAAAGAGTGGCAGAAAATACCCAAATTGGCATTAGAAAGGAAAAATCCCATGTGCAAAAAGCCATACAGTGTGGTGCGATTTCTGCCCACATCAGATGGTCACTCCACTCGTCCGGTCTTTCAGAGGTCAAGCACCTTAGAGTTCATTCCAGATCTTGGTTCACCCACTCCGTCTGGCATCGGACTGCAGGTGAAACCCAGAGGAAAGACGCACTGTTGCCCCAATCAGCTTGCAAAACACTCTCCAGAATCGTGATGTGAAACGTGCACCGGAAAACCATGGACCCTGAAGGACCTGGTGCAGGACAGTCTCGACTGTCTCTACAGCAGATGGTAGTCTGACCAAGGTGATAAATTTGCAGGCCTTCGAAAAAGGATCACAATTACCATGATAACAGTCTTCCCCATGAAAGGAGGAAGACCTGAGATGTGCACCTATAGTCTGTCCGGAACAGGTGGGGGGTGGAGAAGCCCTTGAGGTCAGATACAGGGCTCCTTGTTCCGAGCACACACCTCGCATGCCTGCACGTACTACCAAACCTCCTTCATCATTCCGGGCTGCCAATACCTCCTCTTGATAAACTCGAGGGTCCTGGCAATCCCTGAGTGAGTGGTCATTCTCAATGAAAGTCCTCATTGGAGTACCTGGGACTGGACGGAACTTGGAACAAACAGCCGACCCAGAGGACTGCTCTCCCCTTGTGCTTGGGCCCTGCAAACAAGAGGGTTGATTCCCCAATGAATTGGCACTACCACCTCGGCTTGGGGCGAGAAAGTGGTTACATGAAATTCAGACTTCTCCAGTTTGACGTAAAGTCCATGATCAAGAAGCCTCTTTGGGATATCCCTGACGTGAGCAACATGCTCCTCCATGGATTTCAAGAAAATCAGGATGTCATCCAAGTATACAAAGTCATACTTATGCAGAGCATCCCGGAGAACGTTGTTTATAAAAGCCTGTAAAACTGCTGGCACATTCGCAAGGCCAAAGGACATGACCAGGTTCTCACAGTGCCAAGTCACTGGGCTGAATGCCGTCTTCTACTTGTCACCCTGCTTTATGAGAACCAGACTGTACACACTCTACAGGTCTAGCTTTGAGAATACTTTTGTCTGTTGGAGAGTCTCGAAGGCAGTGTTCATGAGTGGAAGAGGGACATGATTCTTGATTATTTTGCATTTCAGCTCTCTATAATCAATGCATGCACAGGCTCCTGTCCTCTTGCTGTACAAAGAAGCCAACATTGGCTGGTGAGGTGGAGGGCCAAATGAATACCAGGGCAGGATGGGAATCCTCCTTGATATACTCCTCCATAGTGCTTCTCTCTGGTCCTGAGAGCGTGTATTATCAATCCTGTGGAGGACAAGTACTGAGCAGTAGATCTGTAACGTACTCATCGGGTTGGTACGGTGGAAGAGTCGAGGCCTTTCCTTTACTGAAGTTTTCCAAATCCTTGTAGATGGAAGGGATTTCATACTGACTTGGGTGCTGTAATTAGCCCCGAACCTTCCTCCAAAGATGACTCCTGAGACTCCATCGGTATCAGGGGTGATTTGGCAGACCCCAGAGTCTCCCCCATATGTCCACAAGAGTCCTTAGTGAAAACTGAGGCCAAATCACAGTCCAACTCCTTGCCTGTCTCCTCAGACCTTGGCAGCGAGATGTGACAAATGGTCCTTGTGCTCCTGGGACTTTGCTCCAAGGGTGTCCATTTTGGACTCTTCCCCTCAGACAGGATCTGGCACTGGGGCCCTTTGGTTTATCTACTGGACCTCCATACTGCTTGGGCACCTCCTTGATTTGCTCCTGAACTAGAGATCTAGTTCCAGTACACCCCTGACAGGACAGGGTCGGGACTCTCCCAAGCCTATTGGCTGGGGCCAGCTTGTATTCCCATGAAGGCAGGACCAGGTTTCCTGAAGGCTTCAGGTTACCCTGATCAGAATGACTGCACCATGCAATGATCCCCCTTCCTTCCAGTTCACGGAAGGGTTATGTTGGGGCAGCCAAGGGTGCCCGAGGATCAGGGGTGTGTGAGGAGACTCAATGATACAGAAACTAATGTCCTAGCAGACTGGCAGGCCATAGTTTGTGTGGCTTCAGAGCTGTATCAGACATGGGGCAGCACACGGACTGTATTGGCTCCCCTCCTGTTTACCCTGTATAGCTCAGACTTCAGATACAACACTGAGTCATGTCATCTGCAGAAATTCTCTGATGACTCAGCAATAGTTGGGTGTATAAAGGGAGGAATGGATGATGAATGCAGGCCCCTGGTCAAATGTTGCAAGCTGAATCATCTGCAGCTCTACATCAGTAAGACAAAGGAGATGGTGATGGACTTTAGGTAGACTAAGCCTGCACTACTCCCTGTTACTGCTGATGGTGAGGACAATGATGTGGTGAGGACCTATTAGTACTTGGGGGTGCACCTGAATGACAGACCTGAGTGGAGCACAGACACAGAGGCTAGAAACAAGAAGGGCCAGGGTCGCCTCTACTTCCTGAGGAGACTGAGGTCCTCTGGAGTATGCAGGCCTCTTCTTCACAGGTTCTACCAGTACAATCTTCTGGTGAGGACAATGGCATCAATGCAGATGATGTCAACAAGCTCAATAAACTGACTAGAAAGGCTGGCTCTGTTATAGGAGAAAAACTGGACATTCTGGAACAAAGGACCCTATGGAAAATCCTGGTAATTCTGGACAACGTTTCTCATCCTCTGCATGCCACCTTGGCTGAACAGAGGAGCGCTTTTAGTAACAGACTAAGACAACTGCACTGCTCCAAAGAGTGCTATATGAGGTCATTCTTACACTCCTCCATTAGGCTCTATAATGAGTCCATTTATAGCCGGGGAAGTGATGACCCCCTCCTGTTAGACTGTTTGTGGTAACTTATTTTAATTCTTTCTTATTCCTCTTCTAATATTTGTATATCTGTGCACTTGTAATGCTACAGTAAGACAGTAATTTCCTTTGGGATCAATAGCGTATCGAGCTATCTACCTACCTGCCCTACACGTGATCCTCTATCTTCATCCACAAGACAATGTCTGCTGCTGGACCTGCCCTGAACCAAGTGGACGGCCATTCAAAACAGCTGTAGACAAGAGCTAACTCAACTCCTGCAGTGGTATGTTGAGCCAACAGCAGCCAACAAGTACAGGAAATTTCCAGCTGCACCACAGCCCAAAAAAGCACTTGCCTCTCATCAGTTCATAACCTGTTTCTTCACACTTCTGACTTATACCACAAGGATATTAATAAACACTGAACAACCTTGGAGAAAGAAAGGACAATCCGTTCAGGAAAAGGCTACTTATAAAGCTATGATTTAGAAAACGCAAAAACCTGTCCTGACTGAAAGGATTTTAGATCTAGGTCGAAGGGTGGTGCGTCATGCGAATGAGCAGGATCCTAATCAACGTGTAACACACAAGGACACAGTGATAGTGATTAGTCCTAGAGTAACACACAGGGATACCATGACAGAAATTAGACCTGAAGTGACACAGGGACAGAGTGACAGAGATTGGTCCTGGAGTAACACTCTGGGACACGGTGACAGAGATTAGTCTTGGAGTAACACACGGGGACACAGTGACAGAGATTAGTCCCAGAGTAACACACTGGGACAAGATGACAGAGATTAGTCCTGGAGTAACACATGGGGACAAGCAAGAGATAATGCTGAGCCTTTATAAGACTGTAGTCAGGCCACACTTAAAGTATTGTCAATAGTTTTGGGCCTGATATCTCAGAAAGGATGTGTTTGCATTGGAGAGTGTCCAGAGGAGGTTCATGAGGATGATTCTGGGAATGAAGGGATTAATGTTTAAAGAGTGTTTGGCAGCTTTGAGTCTCTACTCACTAGAATTTAGATGATTGCAGGGAGATCTCATTGAAACCTAACGAATGTTGAAAGGACTAGATAGGGTTGTTGTGGAGAGGATATCCAGAACTAAAGCACTCAGCCTCAAAATTGAGGGCCAACTCTTTAGAGACAACCACTCTTCATACAGAGATCAAGATGTCCAGAGAAATCCAAAAACCAGAATCGGGAAACAGGCAGAGTCAAAATTCAGACAGACAGAGTACAGATATGAATGCTGGAAAGGCTCTGGAAAATTCACTGGCACAATCTGGCAATAAACAGGTGAAAACACAGGACTGAAATACACTGAGCAATAAACAGAGAGGCAGGTGATAGGTGGAGCACAATGAGACACAGGTGACAGCAATACAGGTAATAATGAGAAACAGATGAGAGACAGAGTACTCAGTAATACAGGGGCTGGAGTAGAGCAGGAGCAGGGACAGGAACACATGGCAATACCAAACCACAGACTGACAGCTCAGGGGAAACACACAAAAAGACAGAGTTCAACTGGAGGTACTGACACTTCCAGATATTTACAGAGTTGTGATGGAGCAATACAAGGGAATTTATGAGTGGATTTGTGAATGCAGGCCACTGCAGGACAATGTAACACTCAGTAAAATTAGGAGTGGTGAGATCAGAACAATGACACAATGTATTGATCCCATTGCTGACTCATCCTTCATTTATTGGAATCGTCGGTATAACCTCATACAGGAAACAGCAGCTGGAATTTCTGGAACATGCACTAGGGAAAGAGAAGCTTGAATATCTTGCAGTGATGGAAAAACTGATGGAAGAACAAGTCACGGTTGACGTTGAGTTACATCAAGGGATGGATAGGCAAAAATTTTGAAGAAATTATCTATAATTATCCGTAAAGATTCAAAAAAATCCTGAGGACTCTTCAGCCAAAAACGGTACAGTTCAGAAATCAGGTGAACTTCAAAATATTTGGTGCAAGAGAACTCAGCCAATGACAGAGACACAGAGGACTGAAGATGCAGGAATCTGGACCCATTCCTGACTTGGTTTGGACCTGAACTGTCAGCAATTCTTTTCCCTTCAGATGCTGCCTGACCCTCTGAATAACTCCAGCAGTCTGTGTTTTGGACCAATCAAAACATTGAATACATTCAGCTGCCTGAGTTTCTGAGAAATAATGGACGTTAGTCAAAGAGAGCTGAGTGAAGCCACAAGAACATGACTAACCAATGGCAAGGAATTCCTGGGGTCAAGGGTCACTGACTTGGCCTCCAGTGTTGTGTACCGTTCAGCCTGCTATCTCTCTATGGGTTCAGCTGAATAATATTAAAGTTAGTTCACTCTTCATGCAAGATTTTGGTACTCCTATGTTGAAAAACCCAAGCACGATAATCTAAAAGTGGCCATTTCCAGAGGCTGGATGGTTCTCAGCAATGAGTGTGTGGTAGAAATGGCTAAAGCTAGTATATGATGGGATACTTGACTATTCTGGAGCTGCTGGGCTTGGATGATAAGCACAGTTCCAGGAACTCCAATCAATAAGATACTAAGCTCCTGGAACCAGGAGGGAAAATGCATCTGGGGGTAAATTGTAAGTCCTGATAACAGGAAGCAGGAAGAACTGTTAGATTTGCCCTGAGAGATACTTTACATGACTTCTAAATGATTGCTCATGTACTGACTCTTAAAATAAAACTCAAGGTCACTCTGGTGTTCTTAGTTAGCGTTTCCACAATAGAATTTGGCGACAAGGATGAGATCGCCATTAAGCGAGGTCCGATAAAAGGCTAACTAAGAGGGCCGAGTTAAATACGGGCCTGCCCTAACTGAAATGGGGGTAGAGCCCTGATTAAATTAAGAGACTACCCTAGCTGAAAGGGGTAGCGTCCAGATTAAATAAAGGGACTACCCTAGCTGAAAGTGAGTAGCGTCCGGATTAAATTAGGGGACTACTCTAGCTGAAAGAGGCAGGGGTGGGCAGAGTCCAAATGGAACTGCTCTAGCTGAGGGGGGGGGGGGGGGTAGCTGCCAGAGACCTCCCTGGGTCCCTGGGAGAAGGAAGGGCGGTCGGTAGCCTAGGGTCCGCCGGTGACTCAGAGTAAGCCAAGACGCCTGCACGGCTGAGGCTGGAAAAAGACCTGAGAAGAAAACAGGCTAGGGCTACAAAAAAAGGGAAAAGAAAGAAAAGCGTAACTACGGGGAAAGGTAGGAGGAGACTTCGAGGTTAGTAGATGGAGATTCAGTGAACGCTCATTGTGTACATAGTGCGTATAAAAAAACTTACTGCTGATTTAACTGAAACTAAAATCCTAAACAGGAAAAGTGGGAAGTGCTGACAGTCGATCGGTTGGCGCTGATCCTGCCAATAAACCGAAGAGGTCCGGGGGTAAAACGAAAGCTTTGAACACTCAACTGCAGGTAGGTAAAAAGACCGCCAAAAATATTAGAAATATCAAACGGCACCACCAGCAAATAGGAGACCCCTTAGTCCCGCCTGGATCTCGGGCGGCTATGGTGATCAGAGAGACCGGAGATGATCCTTATGCGGTTACATTCAGTAGTGATTTGTATGAATGGTCACATGGGGATTGGCCGTGCGGGGGATGTTTTAATTTGAGAGTAATCCAGAACTGGGAGGACGCCACCCGAAATGGAGACGGCGACCCAAGTTGGGATGCTGATTACATGTAAAGACGTTTTAAACGATGGAAAAGACACCAACCTCCAAAGAAAAGGGAGAGTAAGCAGCTTGAAACGGAAATGGCTGGGGTTGAAACAAAACCTGCCACGGGACTTTATGCCTGCTCCCCGTACAGGACAGTGCCCCAGTGGCACCCAAAAGTTAAATAGCCGATTTAATGATGATGACGGCTGCCTTGGGACAACCGGCACCCTCTCCTTGCAACCCCCATTGCCAGAAGTTCAGGCACCTGACACCCCCAGGAGAGCAGACATCACTGTAACGAGAGAAGAGTCTCAGGAAAGAGGAATTGAAGCCGAGGGAGCTGAAGGAAGTGTTACAGTACTAGCTATGACTCAAAACAAAACACCCGAAAAGGCAGGAAAAGGGAAAAAGAGAATGAAGGAAGGAGAAGAGGAACTGGGAATGAAGGTATTGCAGGCCCCGCACATAATGATTGGCGATGTTCCCGGGTTAAAACCATGGACACCCGCAGAGGAAGAGCCATTGCAGTGGAGGACCTGGACCCATTAAACAAACCCATTGCGTTTCATAATTGGCTTCTACAGATGTGTACTAGCTACACGCCCTTGCCCGGGGGTGTGCAACTGCTATTAAAATGTGCATATGGAACCTCCTGGCCCTCCCTGAAGGACGGATTTGTCGTACCACCTGGCGAAAACGGAGATTGGAGAAAAAATGACGATCTAGCAGGTAATGGAACTGAGTCTGTGGACCACTGGCTGATAAACTGGGGAAGGGAAGCTATAATGAGTGAGGCGCGAAAACACAGCGATAGAGGGGAAGTAACCCGCTGCCTGCAAAATAAAAGGGAACCCATTCCAGACTTTGTAGCTCGTTATAGAAATGCAATAAGTGGGAGGCGCTGCTGGAATACCCCTGGCTGAGAACGGGCCGCTAGCCATTCAGACTTTACTGAATTTTATGTTACTCCAGCAGGCGCCACCATATAAATTGGCGAATTTAAACTGGCAAAAGGAGGACTCGAACTGCTTTCATGAAGACGGAAAAAGGGTTATTCCCTTCCCGGGGGGGAAATAAACCAAAATTGGCAGGGCAATTCTATCAGAAGAGGGGAGGTTTCTCCCAAAGGGGCGAAGCCGGCCGTGGAAGAGGAAGATGCAGAGGACAGTTTCCACGCCAGGATAGGCCCCAGGATCAGTGCAGGAATTGTGAAAAATGGGGTCACTGGGCCAGAAATTGTAAATTCGTGACTATCCCCGAGGCGGAAGCTTATATTCAGAACAGGCCCCGACGCCCAGAGCGTTCCCAGCTCCGGCTATGGGGACAGAACCTTTTCCTTTTAGCTGCCCTAATCCGTCAGCCTAGGGGTGCCGCGGAGAAAAAGTGGTACAGGCGACGGTGATCAGATTGTCCAAAAGTATGAAAGAAGAACCCATGACCACCGTAAGAATAGGGAATAGTTATTTGGACAGTCTGACTGATACCGGTGCCACTATGTCCTCTGAACACACGCCCCGCGGCCATTCCCGTGAGTGATACAACTGTTAAAACCATTGGAATAGCCAGTAATTCCATGACAAAGCCTGTCTCCAACCAGCCCCTGTGCAGGTGGAGGATAAGCTTTTAACAGACACCTTCATTATATCTAAAACAGCCCCGCTTCCCCTGCTGGGTCCGCAGACCCTTTGTAAATTAGGGGCAACACTGCACTGTACGGCTGAAGGTATATACATGCAGCTTCCTTAACTGGGGTCCCTCACTCAAATGTTAAAATTAATGAATGGGCGAGAAAAGGAGAGTTCAGAACCCATACTATACTGTTGGCAGCTGGATAGCAATCTCTATGCTTGGCAAGTTCAGACACTGTATGACACATTGATAGGACGAACCAACCTCTACATACAAAATCTGCAATACTTAATTAATAGCAGCCGAGAAAAGAAGCATCTCCACTGTACCGCCATTAACACTTTACAAACTGACCCACAACATGATCAAGCTGTGCACCCTTATTTGAACGGTAAAGAAAAGCTGAAGGCAACACCGTATCTGTATTTGGGTCCCGAAGGATTAGGGCTCCTGGTAGATTTAGCGGAAGGTCAGGAAGAAAGATTCCGACTAGGGGACTCCCCAATGTCTTATTTGATAGTGGCCGTAAAACCACCAGCAAAACCCAGAGATATCGGGACGATGACAAAACGATTAGTGAAAGAAACCAAGATTGTTTGTATTATAACTTTGCCAGTGCTGGGACAGAGAGCGCGAATAGAATTCTTTAACGAAAAGGAGGGGAGAATTATGTTAGTCTGGGAGCTGGGAAACAACCTTTGAAACGCAACAACCACCAGCAGAAGACCCTCTACTTCCCCCAGAGCCTTAGCGCGGGTAGCAGGGAACCTGTGGGTCCAACATAACAATCATGTGGGAAAGGCCCAAACAGCTCCGGAGCATAAAGTTACTCTAAAAAAGAATGTGCCACTGCCCCGTGTTAAACAGTACTGTACAGCTACTGAAGCTGAAGAAGGTATCGCTCCAGTAATTGCCTCATTATTGCAGCAAGGGGTGCTGGTGAAGACTCAAAGCCCGTGGAACACCCCTATATTACCTATTCCAAAAGCGGGCCGGAGAAATCCCTTTCGCTAATCAACTGTCCAGCTCTTGGCTCCATCCCCCCCCCCCCTCCTGTCTTCTCCTATCATTTTGGATCTCCCCCTCCCCCTCTCACTTTCAAATCTCTTACTAGCTCTTCTTTCAGTTAGTCTAGTCCTGACGAAGGGTCTCGGCCGGAAACGTCGACTGTACCTCTTCCTAGAGATGCTGCCTGACCTACTGCGTTCACCAGCAACTTTTATGTGTGTTGCTTGAAATTCCAGCATCTGCAGATTTCCTCGTGTTTCCGGAGAAATGGGTGGCGTTTTGTACAGGACCTAAGAGCCATTAATAAGATAGTCATCCCTATCACTCCGCTGGTGCCGGACACCAACATTATACTTACCTCTATACCTGTGGGAGCCAGTACCTTTACTGTAGTCGATCTGTGCTCAGCGCTTTTCTCCATACCTTTGCACGAGGACAGCCAGTATTTATTTGCCTTTACCTATAAGAATCAGCAATATACGTGGGCACGTCTGCCCCAGGGGTATACCGAAAGCCCCGCAGTTTATGCAGCAGTTAAAAATGATTTGGACGAATTCCAGCTGTCCGAATATTCCACGCTGATTCAGTATGCAGACGACATCCTGACGGCTTCTGCTGCAGGACCACAATGTCTGACAGATTCTTTAACACTCCTTGAATATTTGGCGGGAAGAGGGCACAGGGTGTCTGTGGAGAAAGTGCAGTTTGCCAAGAGACTGTCCAGTACCTTGGATTCCAGCTCAGTAAAGGTTGGCGAAGTTTGGGAAGGGATCGAATAAAAGCAATAAAGCGGGTCCCAGTCCCCAGAACGAAAAGGGACATTCTTTCTTTCCTGGGCATGGTAGGGTATTGTCGACAGTGGATTCCCGAATATCGGGAGAGGGATACAGTATTGCGTTCTGCTACGTTGTAAACGGAGCCCCTCATTGTGGAATAGACACCCGAAAGGAAGAAAGCCTTCCATGAGCTAAAGCAGGCTTTAGTCACAGCTCCCACGCTAGGATTGCTTAGCCATAACAAGCCTTTTCAACCATATGTGAATGGATTGCGAGGGCTTGCCACGGGCATCCTATGTCAAGAGCACCGGGGAGGAAAGATACCAGTAGCTTATTATTCCGCGGCATTACCGCCTGTTTGCGTGCCGTAGCCGCCATCACTGTAATGGTAGAAATTACAGTACTATTGTATTGGATCACAATACAATACAATACTATTGTATTGGATCACAATACAATACAATACTATTGTATTGGATCACCCGTGTACTGTGGTAGTACCCCATTCCGTAATGCTACTGTTGAATTCAGCTGCTACTCAGCATTTTACCACAGCCAAAAGGATAGACTATAAGGTGATTCTTCTCTCTCGATCCAACTGTACGTACAAAAGATCTCCGGCTATTAATCCAGCTACTTCCGTTCCATTACCATCTGCACAGTAGAATGGGGATGACCATGACTGTCTGCTCGCAGTGGAAGCCACTACTACTCCCCCACCAGATCTGAGAAGCGAACCTATTGATAACCCTGATTTAATAATTTTCACAGGTGGATCTCCGCATCGCGCAAGCGATGGTCTGTTGCTGGCAGGGTATTAACTCCCCACGAGGTAGTAGAAGCTTACGCCTTGCCAATAGGAACATCAGCTCAGGCGGCAGAAATCTGTGCCGTTATTCATTTTGGCCGAAAGAAAAACTGACAATATTTATCCTGACTCGCGTTATGCGTTTGGAGTAGCACATGACTTTGGGCAATTGCGGAAAAAGAGAATTATCATCTCGTCAGGGAAAAGGATAAAACACACCTCCTTAGTACTTCCTTCCTAGCGCGTCGCACCAGACAGTCAGCCATTCTTGTCTGGCGCGTAGTGTCAGGATTGGTCTCCTTTTAGATTAACCGGGTCACGATATGAACGCTCCTGACTCGACTCTTGTTTTTTACGAGGCCGAATGGCTAGTTCGACGCTCAGCCCGGCACGGCTGAAAAGCGTGCTCGGGGGTGGCCCGACTTGGATTCGAACTCGGGAGCCTTCGCTCTGAAGTCCAGTGCTGATGTCACTGCGCCTCCTTAGTACTGAACCCTTTAGAAACTAGACAGTTGCCACACGCTTTAACAATAATTAAGTGCGAGGCACACACCTCAGCCGAGGGTGAGGTCTCCAAGGGAAATCGGTTTACAGTCTAGTAGCAAAACAGGCGGCTCGTCAGCAACAGCCTGTGCTACAAGCCCCTCGGGTTGAATCGGGAGGGAAGGAGCAGCCTGTGATGCCCAGCAGCTGCAAGAAACCCAATATCTTGCCTCACAGCAAGAGAAATGTACTTAGAGCAAATCTGGATGCTACCAGGTGTGACGACAAACCAAGTTATCAGAAGATTGATGCTGATGAGAGAGATAAGGGAGACAATGAAGAAACATTCAAAATGCTAATAAGACAGAAGAGAGAGATTAACGAGAAAGAAACACATTTCAGATATTGACAGACCGATTGCTTTGAACCTGAACTGTTTGAAGTTTGATGGACAGGCGATACCCCAGCAGGGGGATAAAAAGAACGGGTTCGCTAAGGCACCACACCACGAGATCACGAGATAAAGAGACCCTGGAAGAGCGGTGTGCCCCCACAAGTTGGTGGGAGTGTAGACGTCTGGTCGCGGGAACCGACCATAGACGCACAGGGTGAAAAGGTACGATCGACGGGATCCTGGTGTGTGTGTCCGCCCTTGCCTGGGTGCCGGGTTCACCGCGGAAGAACGGTCGTATCCGGAACGGAGGGGTCACAGTCGGTGACCACAGAAGACATAAAAAAGGATCCGCCGGAAAGCCAACTGCGAAAAACATCAAAGGTCTGCTGAATCAGATTTGCATCTCTCTCTCTCTCTCTTTCTCTCTCCAACGGCACAACAGCGATTACTGCGAACTGTACTAAGCTGAACTGAACTCTGCGTCACTTGAGACTGATCATTTTACCCCTAGACTGCGATAGAGCTTGATTGATTCCTATTATCCTAGTTCTGCTTACATGTGTGTTTTATCTTTGCTAATCTGTTGCATTTATCTCCTTACGATTAGAGTACCGTGTTACTTATTTCTTTAATAAAACTTTATTAGTTTCTGTTAAACCAGACTCCAACTAAGTGGTCCATTTCTGCTGGTTTGGCAACCCAGTTACGGGGTACGTAACACAGGATACCGAGCTATGGCGTCACCCAGACGGCCGAGTAGTGTGCCCGTGTAGTTTATTTTTGCCCCTGGCTCGCCTGGCACATGGCCAGGCTCACATGGACGAAGGAGGGATGCAGCATGCCATCACTCAACAGTGGTACACCCCAGGGATAACAGTAACTATCGAGAACTTGTTTAGTTTACCGTTAAAACAGTAGAGGAAAAACACCGGCTAGATTTGATCATCTGCTGTCCCAACCGGAAATATCTTTTGAAATCTTGCAAATTGACTTTGTACATATGCCTGCTGAAAGGAAGTTTAGGTATATATAGGTAACAGTAGACATGTTTTCCAGAGGGGTGGAGGCCTATCCAACTAGGAAGAATGACGACAGAGCTGTGGTGAACATATTGATGAAAGAAGCTATACCTAGGTTTGGAATTCCCCTAGGGATAAATAGCGACAGGGGAACCCATTTTACAAATAAATTAGTGCAGAGACTGAAAGGGATCTTGGGGTTCCAGTGGAAATTTCATGTCCCCCACCAGCCCCAGTCCTACATATAGTGGAAAGAGCAAATGGGGAGATAAAAGCGGCTTTGACAGAAGTTTGTCAGCAAAATGGCCTCGGATGGTCAGAGGCACTGCTTTCGGTAATGTACACTCTGCGAAATCAGAAGAATAGAGATACAGGACTTACCTCCATGGAATTTTGATAGGGCGGCCTATGACAACAGGAACTAAGCCTCCCATGACCCCAGAAAAGGTAGCGCTAATATGGAATGATGGGAAAACACTGAAATACGCACAAGCATTGCGCCAGGAGGAAGGGA
This sequence comes from Mobula birostris, assembly GCF_030028105.1. Classification (NCBI taxonomy): domain Eukaryota; kingdom Metazoa; phylum Chordata; class Chondrichthyes; order Myliobatiformes; family Myliobatidae; genus Mobula; species Mobula birostris. Next base: position 119,035,084 of record NC_092377.1, read on the forward strand.
AATTGTATGACAGGGTCCGGCAAGCCCAGGCACCTTTAGCTGTAGGTAACGTGCATCCGTTTAAGCCGGGAGATAGAATATATGTGAGATCAATGAATAAAGATTCTTTCTCTCCCAGGCGGAAAGGGCCTACCTAGTGCTGCTGATGACCCGTACAGTTGTTAAGGTGAAAGGGAAGCCTGATTGGATACTTATCACCACGACGAGGACGAAATAAAACACTGAACAAGTGACATCTTCCCCGAGAGAGAGGAACGGCACTGAGAACTAAAAACCAATTGTTATTGAGAGATTGAAAAAGAAATCTATTCTAACCTGTAGCTCATGTTGTATATATAGTGACTGTGATTATTAACAAAATATGTACTGGATAGAGGACTAACATGAAGGAAGTCATGGTAATAATCATACTGGGGGTAGGATTGATTAATTGCCAAACAGCGCCGGAGGGCAAATACAAAGAAATAGGGAAGTGGAGAAGAAGTTTTGAGTATGTGAAGGAAGGACAGGGTCACCCACACTTATACAATACTTGGTGACAGTTTGCTTATTATACGGCTTACCACACAAAATGTAACAAACTATTATGTTTGTGTGGCAGTTCCCCATTCCACACAGAGTCCTGTAAATCATAAACCCCTGTCTATTGGAAGAGAATCCTCACTATACATATTGGTAGGATTACAGGCCGATACTATTTCAGGCAGTGAGTCTGCTCGAAATTGTCTTGACTCTGTAAAGTATCTGGTCTTGAAATAGTCTTAAGTTATGGGGAAGTACCATCACTAACTTTACAGCACTGTGCTCCTCCTATTGTCTCCAAGATCAGGCCTTAGATAATATCTCCAACACTACCACTGTACCAAGAGAGGTGTCAGGGCGCTGAAGCAGGGACCCAATCGCAGACCAAGTACTGTGTGCACTGAGTACTTACTGAGTAGCAAATCCAGAGGGGCATCAAAGTCGGTGTCAAAGTTTAGGTGGAGATCAAAAATTCCAGAGAAATCCAAAAACCAGAATCGGGAAACAGGCAGAATTGATACTTGGACATACAGAGTTCAGATACGAATGCAGGATAACTCACTGGCACAATCTGGCAACAAACAGATGAAAACACAGGACTAAAATACGCTGAGCAATAAACAGAGAGGCAGATGATAGGTGGAGCACAATGAGACGGAAGTGGCAGAAAAACAGGTAATAATGAGAAACAGGTGAGAGGCCGAGTACTCAGTAATACAGGGGCCGGAGTACAGCAAGAACAGGGACAGGAGCACATGGGGCATGAAAACAAACAAGAGTACATGGCAAAACCACAGATTGATGGCTGGAGGGAAAACACACAAAAAGTCAAAGTTCAACTGGAGGTAATGACAAGAGGTATATGTAAAAACACACATAGCCCTGGCTCCAGTCTGTATGTATTCTGGATGAGGGTCTAAGGACAACTGGTTTGGATTTTCCTTGTGTGATACCTCCTTCGCACCCCTAATGCAGTGGCCTGATCAGCCCAACAATGTGACCAGCAGAGAGTATTGGACAGGTAAAAATTAGGCTAATGTTACTGTTTACCACTCCTATAATCTATAGACGGCAAAGGGAATATATGGGGTGCCCAGGGTAAGCTGGATTTGTGGGTCTAGGGTGTATCCGTGGCTCCCTAGGCAATGGGCTGGCTGCTGCTATTTGGGAAAATTGTCTTCCTCTTTTACAACTATAGTCCCGCCACTCATTGTTTCTCATGCAGACCAATGACACTCACGAACTAGACGTAGTCTTCAGATTTCTGTGGGGAATAAGATTTTGGCAGTATTACTCCCCTGGTGGGGTGCAGCAAATAATGCTCATACAAGAGACAATATAAGTTTTGAACTAGAACAGTTGGCCAGTGAGACTCTAGAGGGATTTTCCATTCTGAACCAGGAAACGCAAAATCTTTGACTGGTGACCTTACAGAACAGAATGGCCCTAGACTATGTATTAGCCAGGGAAGGAGGTGTCACAATGGGGCGCATTGCGAACGGACCCAAATGCAAGCCACAGACACTGAAGTACAAGGAACAGGACTTGACTAGAGTTGGGACGTGACAGGATACAGACAAGGAGCAGGGACAGAAATGCAGACTTGGGCTAGGGCATGGACTAGACAGGGAACCCGGACAAGGAACTATGAACTAGGAGCCTGGGCTTGAACCTGGAGCCAGAGACCAGACAAGGACCCAGAACCTGGGTCTTGCCTCGGGCTCGGGCCCCAGGGCCAGGCAAGGACATGACATGACTGCAGGACTGGAGGCTGGGGTCTTGAGGCTAGAGACTAGGAGATAGGCTTGGGGTCTTGAGTTTTGAGGCTTGAAGACAGGCATGGGGTCTTGAGGTTTGAGGCTTGGAGACAGGCTTGGGGTCTTGAGGCTTGGGTCTAGCGTACTTCGAGGCTTGGGTATGAACTCAGAGCCAGAGACTGGGCAAGGACCCAGAACCTGGGACTTGCCTCAGGCTCGGACTCCAGAACTAGGCGAGGACAAGACGAGGCTACAGGACTGGACATGGCTTGAGTGTGGAACTCCTGGGTAGGGCGAGACACCAGGACAGGTAAAGGCACATGGACAGGACTCACATAGGACTGGACTAGGCAAGGACTGGACGAGGGCCTTCAGGAGCACGGAGCCTTGGACTAGAAGAGACGGGAGCATGGAACACAGAGTCGGGACCCCTCCTTGGGAACAGGACGTAGGGCTGGGACTCATACACAGAACGCTGAACATGAAGAGACGGATCCCAACACAAGGTGGCGGCAAACGGCTGGACCCACCTAGCGAAGGCGAGGACACAGAGACAATTTCCCAATACTAGGTAGCAGCAAACGGCCGGACCTACCTAGCGAAGGCATGGACACAGAGAGACAATTCCACACAATGAAAGATACTGCCTTATCTTGACCTAACAAGGCTCCAGTCTTGCTCCAGCAGTAAAACTTCAGCGATACAGGCGGGGTATCCAGGCTAGGTGAGCAGGCAGAGAGTCAGGTGAAGCGTCCAGGCAGAAGGTCAGGCGAGGGGGGAAAGACAGGGAGGGGAGCAGAACAGTCCAGCTGGGAATCCCTGGTTTGCAAATGTATTTATGTCTTAGCTCCAAAACGAAAATCATGTGCCTACAACAGAAACTGGGGAAAACCAGAAACCCTGGAAAAGGAACTATGGACCGGACTGTGAACTGGAATACAGACTTCATGGACCGGACCGTGACAGGAGGGGTCTGTGCTTTGCAGCGAAAGAATGTTGCAGCTACATACATGATGCTTCAGAAAATATGACCCATGTGTTAGAACATATGACCCAGTTGTGAGATGAAATACATAGACTGAACTCTCAAGCCCCTCCAGAAGGCTGGGATTTCTTTAGGAGGGTTAAATTAATGTTCGGAGAAGGAATACTTTCCTGGTTACAGCCCCTCTTTTACGGTCTCATTGCTCTGGTCTGCTTAGCGTTGCTAGTTCATTCTGTTATATAACTATGCATTCGTTGGGTCTGCGCACATACAAAGTCAAAGACAGGGGAGACAGTAGCATTACTCTATGTGCAATCTCACATCATGGGAGATGGGAAAGAAGAGGATTGTTACGATAAAGAGGAATGTTTAAGAATGCACCCTTACCCAGTGTGTTATGAGCCCCCTTTTCAGAAAGAAGGGAATAGGAATCTTTAAATGTTGATCAGAAAGATCAACAAGGAGGGATTTGTGGTAGAAATGGTTAAAACTAGTGTACAATGGGATACTTGACCATTCTGGAACAGCAAGGCTTAAGACTGCTGATGCTTGTCGGGAATAACCTTGGATGATAAGTGCAGTACCAGGAACTCCAATTAATAAGATACTAGGCCCCTGGAACCAGGAGGGAGGATGTGTCTGGGGGTAAATTATGACCCCTGATAACAGGAAACAGGAAGACATGTCTTTTAAATGATTGATCATATACTGGCCGTGGGACACCAAAGCAAGTTATGTGATGTTGTTCGTCTTGCTGTATCAATATGAACTCGATATAACCTAAAAATCAGAGTTCTAGTGACGGTGGAGACTGCTGCAGACTCTCTATGATATCATGCTAATAAACTCTTAAAATGAAACTCGAAGTCATTCTAGGTGTTCTTAGTTAGCATTTCCACAACAGAGTGAAACTTCAAATTTCCAAATTCAGTCTTATTAAGGCAAAAAACAGATGTACCTTCGTCATAGCCATTGAGTGTATCTAGAACACAGAAGACTACAGCGCAGGAACAGGCCCTTCTGCTCGCAATGTGATGCCTGCTCAATTAAATGGCTAACTAAACTAATATTTTCTACCTACACAATGTCCATATCTTTCCTTGTCAAAAAATCAATCAAGTTAGTAAGACATGACTTGCCCCACACAAGACTATGCTGGCTCTCCCTTATTAATCCATGGTTTAAATGCTCATAAACCCTATCCCTAAGAATTCTCTCCAGTAACTTCCCTACCTCTGATGTGAGTCTCGACAGTCTATAGTTTCCAGGATTATCTCTGGTTTACTTCTTGAATAATGGGACAACAGTAGCTACTCACCAATCATCCAGGACTTCGCCTGTGGCTAGAGAGGACACAGAGATAATAGTCAAGGCCCCAGCAATCCCTTCACTTTGTCTCTCTCAATAACCTGGGTTTATTCCATCAGGCCGTGTGATGTGAAGTACTCATTAAGGACCTCACCCACATTATCATCGTCCAAGCTAATATTCCCCTGTTAATCCTGGAGTCATCCTACACATCCCTTATTATCCTCTTTCTTTGATGTATGAATAGAATGCCTTGAAATTCTCTTTAATCGTACTTGCCAAGGAAAGACATTTCATGGTCCCTCCTGGCTTTCCCTCTTGAGTTCTCTTCTGGCTTCTTTATAATCCTCGAGGGCTGTGTGATTCCATCTTCCTAAGCTTTACGTACTTCTTTTTTTTCTTGACTAAATTTGTCACCTCTCTTGACATCCAAGGTTCAAGGTTCTCTTACCTTGCCATCCTTGCCTTTCCTCCTTCCTAGAACATACCTGCCCTGTACTCTGTGGAGTTGGACTTTAAAAAACGTCCACATGTCAGATCAGACACCTAAAAAGAACTGCTCTCAATTAACTCCCTTGTTACAGACTACTTACTGTTCTCATAATTTTCCATGCTCCAGTTTAATATTCTCCAGCAAGGTCCATGCTCATCCTTATCTATACATGGCCAACTAAATAAATCCCTTCTTCTGACACAATGTCAATGTCCTTCCTCATCAAGAACTCAATCAAGTTAGTAAACTACGACTTGACCCACACAAAGTTATGCTTCCTTACTGCCCGCTGCACTACAAGTGTTTAGGTTGGTATTGAAGATCCTCCATCTTCGTCTGTCTTTCACACAGATATAGAAAGATTCTTCATTACTGGTTCTGCAATATTTCTCTTGACCAGTCAGGGTCATTAGACTTGAGCTGAACCTGAACCTGAAGGACTGGTGGACCACTCAGTCTGGCCAAGGAAGAAAGCCAGAGATGGGTACTTGATGGTTGGCATCACAATGCTGACTCTGTTTCCATGCCAATATGACCCCTGGACAAAAATCCTTCTTCCCCAAATCCCTTACAAGTCGGCATCTCAAATAAATATCCTGGTCCAATTTTCAAAAGAAACCAACCCTTGTCTAAACATCGAAATTGCTCCAACCTGCATTTACATTACATCAACCTGCCTTTCCTCATCCATTCCCCCATTAAAATTGTTATATCCCTACAGGGATGTAATAACCAGAAATGGACAATCTCAAAGATCAAAGAGTCAAAGTACATTTATTATCGAAGTATGTATTCAATGTACAAGCCTGAGATTCGTCTTCCCACAGGCAGCCATGAAACAAAGAAAACCTGTTCAAAGAGAAACATCAACGTCTGGAAAAAAAGAGCAAAAACACAACCATCAAAAAATGAGTGAAAAGCACAAAATATAAAACATCAAACCACATTAAAAGGCTAACTAATCTAATATTTAGTCAGCAAAACAGCCCAAGACTGTTTAGTTTCAGCTCAGTTAAGCTTAATATAGAGCTGTGTTGTTTGTTAACTGCAGCCGCAGAGCAAGTTCCCTCAATCTAAAACTCACAAAAATAGCAACAAGAAAAGATGCAAACAGAAACCATAAAAACAACAGAACAAGAACTACAGAGCCTAGTCCACAAACTGTGTCAATTAAACCTTGGCATCATCCTCCAGCAGCAACAAGCAAGAGGGAGAGAGACACTGACCAAATGCAGGCACATACCTCTGGCGTCAATGAATGAGAGATAGAGAGAGACATCTGCCATCTGCCTGAAGGAATGACAGGCAGGATACTGAAATACTCCTCTTGCAGGATGTGGGAAACCAGGGTGGCCTCCAGTGTCACTGACATCTAAAACTGCCAGCAGTGCATCCAGCTTCAGCTTCTAACACTCCATGTTAAGAGATTGAAGCTGAAACTGTATGAACTCTGGGTCATTCAGAAGGGGTGATAGATAGGACATATGGAGAGGTAGTTAGTTACATACAAAGTGCAGGACATAGGAAGCTGGAAGACAGTCAGAAATAGGAAAGGTTGTCATAGTCCGGTCCATGAAGTTCATGTTCCGGTTCATGGTCCGGTCCATGGTTCCTTGTTCCGGGGTTTCTGGTTTTCACCAGTTTCTGCTGTAGGCACATGTTTCTCGTTTTGCGGCTGAAACATAAGTACCTCTGCAAACCAAGGATTCGCTACTGGACCTATCCTGTTCCCCTCCCTGTCTTTTTCCCCCTTGCCTTACTCGCTGCCTGCTCCCCTAGCCTGGATACCACGCCTCTATCGCTGAAGTCTTACCGCCGGAGCAAGACTGGAGCCTTGTTAGGTCAAGGAAAGGTACTGTCTTTCATTGTGTGGAATTGTCTCTCTGTGTCCACACCTTTGCTAAGTGTGTCCGGCCGTTTGCCACCACCTAGTGTTGGGATCTGTCTCTGTGTCCACACCTTCACTAGGTGGGTCTGGCCGTTTGCCGCCACCTTGTGCTGGGATCCGTCTCTTCAAGTTCAGTGTTCTGTGTATGAGTCCCGGCCATATGTCCTGTTTCCAAGGAGGGATCCAGGCTCTGTGGTCCTTGTTCCTGTCTCTTATAGTCCAGGGTTCAATGCTCCTGAAGGCCCTCTTCCAGTCCTTGCCTAGTCCAGTCCTATCCGAGTTCTGACCATGTGCCTTTACCTGTCCTGATGTCTCGCCCTACCCAGGAGTTCTACACCCAAGCCACGTCCAGTCCTGTAGCCTCGTCTTGTCCTCGCCTAGTTCTGGAGTCCGAGCCCGAGTCAAGTCCCAGGTTCTGGGTCCTTGCCCTGTCTCTGGCTCGGAGTCCATACCCAAGCCTCGAAGTACTCTAGACCAAGACCCCCAGCCTTTCTCCAAGCTCAAACCGCAAGACCAAGACCCCAAGTCTGTCTCCAAGCTCAAGCCTCAAGACCAAGTCCCCCAGCCTGTCTCCAAGCTCAAACCCCAAGATCAAGACCCCAGCCTGTCTCCAAGCTCAAGCCTCAAGACCAAAACCCCCAGCCTGTCTCCAAGCTCAAGCCCCAAGACCAAGACCCCAGCCTGTCTCCAAGCTCAAGCCCCAAGACCCCAGCCTCCAGTCCTGCAGTCATGTCATGTCCATGCCTGGTTCTGGGGCCCGAGCCCGAGGCAAGACCCAGGTCCTGGGTCCTTGTCCAGTCTCTGGTTTGGGGTCCAAACCCTAGTCTGCATTCTTGTCCCTGCTCCTTGTCTGTATCCTGTCATGTCCCTACTCTAGTCAAGTCCTGTTCCTTGTACTTCAGTGTTTGTGTCTTGCAGTTGGCTCCGTTCCCAACGCCCCTTTGTGACAAAGGTGTTAAGGAGCCAACGTAGAGTATATCTCGTGGCTATCCCTCTCAACAACAGGTATACTACTTTGCATACTGTTGGGGTGGGGACAAGGGGGATGATCTAACAGAAAAGAGTCACAGTGGTCGGATCTCTGCCTCTGTGACTCAGAAGGGGAAGTGGGGGCGAACAGACATGCTGTGGTGATCACGGATTTGTTAGTGACGGGATAGAGTAGAAGGTTCAATGGGCGAGAATGAGATTCCTGGATGGTATGTTGTCTCTCGGGAACCAGAGTCTGGGACATCTCTGATCGTGTCCTCCGCATTCTTCAGTGGAATGGTGAGCAGCCAGAAGTCGTGGTCCATGTAGATACCAAAGACATGGGTCGGACAATTCGTCAGGTTCTACATAGGGAGATGAGGGAGTTAGGTGCTGAGTTAAAAGGAAGGACCTCCAGGGTTGTGTTATCAGGATTGCTACCCAGGATACATGCCAGTGAGGCCAGAACTAGGAAGATTATACAGTTTAACAGGTGGCTAAGGAGTTGGTGTCGAAGGGAGATCATAAGATTTTAGGATCATTGGGATTCCTTTGGGAGAAATTGGGACCTGTAAAGAAGGGACAGTTTGTATCTGAGCTGGAGGGGGACTAATATCCTAGTGGGAAGGTTTGCTAATGCTGCATGGTGAAGTTTAAACTAGAGTTGCAGGAGGATGGGAACCAGAGTGTCAGAACAGTTGGTGGAGAGGGTGTGGAGGCAGCTGTTGGTAAAACTTCAGACAAAGTTGAGAATCAAAAGGTTGAGCTGTATATATTTCAAGGCAAGAAGTATCATAGGAAGGGTAGATGATAGTGCGAAAGATGACATAGCTGGTTTACAAACAGAGGCAATGTGTAGTGAGGAGAGGCTCTTGACTAGGCAAAACTGCAGTCAACAGGATGAGTTGCAATGTAAAAGCGGTCAAATGGAAAAGAGTGAATACAGGACTGAAGGTGTTGTATCTGAATACGTGCAATATATGGAATAAGGTAGATGAACTTGCAGATTGGTAGGTATGATGTTGTAGGCATCACTGAATCATGGCTGGAAGATTGTAGATGGGAGCTCAGTGTTCAAGAATGCACATTGTACCAAAAGGACAGGCAGAAACACAGGGGATGGTGTTGCACTGTTGGTAAAAAAATGAAGTTAAGTCATTAGAAAGAGATGACATAGGGTTGGAAGGTGATAAACTTCATTTGGTGATAAATCATTGTGAACAGAGCTAAGGAAAGGCAAGGGTAAGAAGACCCTAACGGAAGTTATATACAAACTCCCAAACAGTACTAAGGATGTGGCCTACAAATTACAATGAAGGATAGAAAATGCATGCCAAAACGGCAAAGTTACTATAGTCATGGAGGACTAATTCTTACCCAATTCAGATATGGCCCAAGTGCAGAGTGAGAAACACTGAAGCGGGTCGATAGTTCACAGACTTTAATGTTAAAGGGAAAAGAAAACAATAAATTCTGGGCCAAACAGAGCCATTAACTAAAATTCTCAAATGCAAAACGAAGCCTACACTGCCGCTGAAAAGAACAACTGAGAACAAAACGAATACAGCTAGTCGTCAGAGTCAGTTGAATTGACAGTCCAATTTCTCAGGCATGGCAGAATGCAAACAGGCAACGAGGCGTTGCTGTGCCGTATCCAAGTCTCGTCAACAACAATGACAGAATGAATGGAGTTAAATACTATCACAATGGAATAATAATTAGCTGACACTTGCATATTCACGAGCGCAATTGCCGTATTTGTTGTGCTGCTGAATCCGTGTTTGTGACACTAATATAGCATGCAAGTATTATCACCTTTTTTCTTCTGGCATCTTCCAGTCCTGAAAAAGTGTCTAGGCCTGAAAATCAACTGTTTATTCATTTCCACAGATGCTGCCTGACCTGCGGAGTTCTTCCTACATTTTGTTTATGTGGCTTTGTATTTAACCATTGCCAAAGAATGTCACTGTTAAACAAAGCTACCACAACCTTTGAGATTGTTTCCTATGTAACTGGCACCTGATGTCATGGTCCCGATCGTTAATTCCCTATCTTTCTCCTAATTTCCTTTGATTGTGCCACAGTTCCGACCATTGATTTCCCATTTGCTTCTAATTCTCTTTGATGACGGCACACCTGGTTTTCTTCAAGGCCTCCAGCATAAGAACCCCGGCGTTACAACCACTAGTCGCCAGATCGTTGGTTTTGCCTGTGTGGTAATCCACGTTTCCCGGCCACTTAGGACTGTGCCTCCTAAGTTTTGTTCCAGTTTCAAGGTTGACCTATAAAACTCCGTCTCTCCGTGTCCAGATCCCTCCTGTTTGCTGTTCAACGTTCAGGTCTGCGTAAGCATCATAACTCAATCTCCGTACCTGTGTCCTGCACTCGGGTTCGCTTCATTCGCTCATTGCAACAGAACGATCTGGCCACAATGGACCCAGCGGACACGAATACCCTGCAACAAGCCCTCGCCAGCCAGGGCTCCCTACTGGGTCTGCACAATCTACTTCTCCGGGATGTCATGGAGAACCTTCTTTCCCTGTCTGCTAATGTAACGAAGATCAGTGATCAGGTGGACCGTGTATCCACTCATTTTACCCCACCCAGTCCTGGTACTCTGTCTAACCAGCCCAGACAGCCTGTAGTGGCAACCCCCTATGTGTCAGCAACACCCCCGCCAAGAAGGCCGCACATACCTGAACCGGAACACTGCGCTGGGCATTTGGGGAAGTGCCGGGCCTTCCTTCTGCAGTGCTCCTTAGTGTTCGAACAGCAGTCATCCACGTACTCCACGGATAAGTCGAAGGTTGTTTATACCATGGGGTTGTTGTGGGGATGTGCCTTAGCGTGGGCTACAGTTGTTTGGGATAATCAACCGGATATCAGCTCTTCATTCCCCACCTTTATCGCGGAAATGAGGAAGATCTTTGACCACCCCGTCCGTGGTGAAGATGCCGCTAAGCGTCTACTCACTCTCCGTCAGGGCTCAGGCAGTGTTGCCGAACATTCCGTGGAGTTCCGGACGTTAGCGGCCGACTCGGGGTGGAACGATGAGGCATCCAAGGGGGATTTCGGAATGGTCTCAGCGACATGGTGAAAGACGAGTTGGCGGCAAGAAACGACACCAACAGCCTGGACTCCCTGATCTCCCTAGCCACCGGGTTGGACAATCGTCTTCGAGAACGCCATGGGGAAAGAATTAGTCGTCCACCACCTTTGGCCACACCACGGCACTCATTACCATCTCCCACCAGCACACGCCTCTCTTCTCCTCCTGCTCCTAGAATAGCTCCCAGCCCGGCTGTTCCCACCGCCCCGGGGAGAGGAACCCATGCAGCTGGGACGGAACCGCTTTTCCCCCACAGAACGGCTAAGGAGATAGAGAGCGGTGAGTGTCTATATTGCTGCCAGTCCGGCCACTTCCGTGCTACCTGACACCTTCGGCCAAAAGAGAAGGCACCAGTAGAAAGGGGGACCCTGGTGAGCCAGACAACATTCCCTTCCGTCCCCCGAACCGATGCAGATCCAAGCTACTTTACATTACAATTAACAGTCCCTGCCTCTGTCAGCTCCAGTGGACTCCGGAGCTGAGGGAAACAAAGCTTCCCGGGCCGGAATTCCTCGGAAGCCGTTGAGTACCCCTCTGGAAGCCCAGGCACTGGACGGCAGACTCCTAGCCTGAGTCACACACTGCACACCACCCCTGTCTCTTATTCTCTCCGGGAACCATCGGGAACAGGTACGATTTAACCTAATTTCCTCTCCTCGAGCTCCTATAGTTCTTTAGTACCCCTGGTTAAGTCGCCATAATCTGCACATTGACTGGACCACCGGGAAGATAGTCAGCTGGAGTCCACTCTGTCACTCCACTTGTGTACAATCGGCCCTTTCCCCTGTGAAAGTAACCGCGACCTCGTTTGCCGCTGAAACCCCCGACTTATCCAAGGTTCCAGCAGAGTATCACGATCTGGGAGAAGTGTTTAGCAAACAACGGTCTCTTTCCCTGCCTCCACATCGCCCTTACGATTGCGCAATTGACCTTCTCCCCGGGGCTTCTCTACCCATCAGCCGGCTGTATAACCTGTCCAGGCCAGAAAAGGAAGCAATGGAGGCTTACATAAATGACTCTCCCGCGGCGGGCATTATCCGACCCTCATCTTCCTCTGTCGGAGCAGGTTATTTCTTTGTGGGGAAGAGGGACGGCTCACCACGCCCCTGCATTGACTACCAGGGCCTGAATAGCATCACCATAAAGAATAAGTATCCCCTGCCCCTTATCAAATCTGCTTTCGAACCCCTTCACGAAGCCACCATCTTCTCTAAGTTGGACCTACGAAGTGCCTACCATCTGGTCAGGATAATGGAGGGAGATGAGTGGAAAACAGCTTTTAACACCCCTCTTGGTCACTTCGAATACCTGGTTATGCCATTCGGCTTCACCAATGCCCCCGTTGTCTTCCAATCCCTGATACACGATGTCCTTAGAGACTTTGTTAACCATTTCGTTTTTGTTTAATTGGACATCTTAATTTTCTCCGGCAGTCTTCAGGAACACACCCACCATGTCCGTCAGGTTCTGCAGAGGCTTTGGGAGAACAAACTATTCGTAAGGCAGAGAAGTGCGAGTTTCATGTCCCTTCTGTCAGTTTCCTGGGGTACATCATTGAGAGCGGGCAAGTGAGGGTGGATCCTGAAAAGATCCGGGCGGTGGCGGAGTGGCCAAAACCTATGACGCTCAAACAACTCCCAACGATTTCTGGGGTTCACAAACTTCTACCGTCGCTTCATCAGGGATTACAGCCGGGTGGCAGCGCCCCCTACTCGACTCACCTCTCCTGCGACCCCTTTTCACTGGGACCCTGAAGCGGACTCAGCATTTTCGGAGCTGAAGAGGCGTTTCACCTCCGCTCCCATCCTGGTCCAACCAGACCCCTCTCGCCAATTCATCGACGCCTCCGACTCTGGGGGGGGGGGGGAGCGGTCCTCTCCCAACGCTATGGTCCACACCAAAAAAATCCATCCCTGCGCCGCCTTTTCTCGCCAGCTATCCCCCGCCGAACGGAACTATGACGTAGGGAACCGGGTGTTACTGGCCGTCAAACTCGCTTTGGAGGAGTGGAGGCACTGGCTGGAGGGAGCAGAACATCCATTCATCGTCTGGACAGATCACAAGAATCTCGCATACATCCAAACCGCAAAACGCCTGAATTCCCGCCAAGCCCATTGGGAATTATTTTTTGGCCGTTTCAGATTCACACTCACCTATCGCCCGGGGTCCAAGAACAGGAAGCCCGATGCTCTCTCCCGTCAATACGTCTCCGAAGAGGGCCTTCCCAACCCCGAGACCACCATACTGTGTAGTGGCTGCCCTCACCTGGGAGATCGAGTCCATAGTCAAAGAGGCCCAACAGACTCAACCTGACCTGGGCAATGGACCCTCCAATCGCCTCTTCGTGCCGGACTCTGTTCGGTCTCAGGTTCTGCAGTGGGAGCACACTTCTCGTTTCGCCCGCCATCCCGGAATCGATCGAACTCTGCCCCTTCTGAAGAAACATTTCTGGTGGCCCTCCATGGACGCGGACACCCGTTACTTCATCCCTGCCTGTTCTGTTTGTGCCTGCGGAAAAGCCTCCCACCGACCACCTGCTGGGTTGCTTCGTCCCCGACCTGTCCCTAGCCGCCCCGGTCTCACATTGCGCTGGATTTCGTTACTGGACTAACCCCTTCACATGGAAACACTGCCATACTCGCGGTGGTGGACCGCTTCCCCAAAGCTGTGCACTTTGTAGCCCTTCCCAAACTCCCTACAGCCCGTGAGACGGCCGACCTCCTTGTTTATCACGTCTTCCCCCTTCATGGGATTCCCTCTGACATTATTTCTGACCGGGGTCCCCAATTCATCTCGCAAGTCTGGAAATCCTTTTGACAAGTCCTTGGAGCCTCAGTAAACCTGTCTTCTGGCTTCCATCAGCGGAGTAATGGTCAAACAGAACGAGCAAACCAGGATTTGGAAGCAGCACTGCTCTGCTTAACCGTCATCCTGGAGCATCCGTGAATCGTTTTGGTCGAGTACGCCCACAACTCCCTGGTCAGCACCGCCACCGGAACATCTCCCTTTGAATGCTCCCTCGGTTACCAACCCCCTCTGTTTCCCGCACATGAAGATGACATTGCTGTGCCTTCTGTTCAGACCATCTCCGCCGGTGCCGCAAGATCTGGGAAGACACACACGCGGCCCTGCTCCGCTCAGCCGACCGCAACCGGAGGATTGCCGGTCGCCATTGAATTCCTGCACGAAATTATCGGCCTCGGCAGAAGGTTTGGCTGTCGTCAAAAGAAATCCCCCTCAAGAATGAACCCAAAAAAATCGCCCCTCGCTACGTGAGACCATTCGAGATTGACCATAAGACTATAAGACCCGAAGACAAAGGAGCAGAAGTCGGCCATTCGGCCCATCGAGTCTGCTCCGCCATTTTATCATGAGCTGATCCAAACTCCTATTTAGTCCCACTCCCCCGCCTTCTCACCATAACCTTTGATGCCCTGGCTACTCAGATACCTATCAATCTCTGCCTTAAATACACACAATGACTTGGCCTCCACTGCTGCCCGTGGCAACAAATTCCATAGATTCACCACCCTCCGACTAAAAAAAATTTCTTCGCATTTCTTTTCTGAATGGGTGCCCTTCAATCCTTAAGTCATGCCCTCTCGTACTAGACTCCCCGATCATGGGGAAACAACTTTGCCACATCCACTCTGGCCATGCCTTTCAACATTCAAAATGTTTCTATGAGGTCTCCCCTCATTCTTCCAAACTCCAAGGAATACAGTCCAAGAGCAGACAAACTTTCCTCATATGTTAACCTCCTCATTCCCGGAATCATTCTAGTGAATCTTCTCTGTACCCTCTCCAACGTCAGCACATCCTTTCTTAAATAAGGAGACCAAAACTGCCCACAGTACTCCAAGTGAGGTCTCACCAGCGCCTTATAGATCCTCAACATTACATCCCTGCTCCTATACTCTATTCCTCTAGAAATGAATGCCAACATTGCATTCGCCTTCTTCACTACTGACTCCACCTGGAGGTTAACTTTAAGGGTATCCTGTACGAGGACTCCCAAGTCCTGTTGCATCTCCGAACTTTGAATTCTTTCCCCATTTAAATAATAGTCTGCCCATTTATTTTTTCTGCCAAAGTGCATAACCATACACTTTCCAACATTGTACTTCATTTGCCACTTCTCTGCCCATTCTTCCAATCTATCCAAGTCTCTCTGCTGACTCTCCATTTCCTCAGCACTACCGGCCCCTTCACCTATTTTCGTATCGTTAGCAAACAGCCACAAAGCCATCTATTCCATAATCCAAATCGTTGATGTACAATGTAGAAGGAAGCGGCCCTAACATTGACCCCTGTGGAAAACCACTGGTAACCGGCAGCCAACCAGAATAGGATCCCTTTATTCCCACTCTCTGTTTCCTGCCAATCAGCCAACGCTCTATCCACATATGTAACTTTCCCGTAATTCCATGGGCTGCTATCTTGTTAAATAGCCTCATGTGTGGCACCTTGTCAAAGGCATTCTGAAAATCCAAATATACAACATCCACTGCATCTCCCTTGTCTAGCCTACTGGTAATTTCCTCAAAAAATTGTACTAGGTTTGTCAGGCAGGATTTTCCTTTAAGGAATCCATGCTGAGTTCTGCCTACCTTGTCATATGCCTCCAGGTACTCTGTAACCTCATCCTTGACAATCGACTCCAACAACTTCCCAACCACCGATGTTAAGCTAACAGGTCTATAATTTTCTTTTTGCTTCCTTGGCCCCTTCTTAAATAGCGGAGTAACATTTGCAATCTTCCAGTCTTCCGGAACCATGCCAGAATCTATCGACTTTTGAAAGATCATCACTAATGCCTCCGCAATCTCCACAGCTACCTCCTTCAGGAAACAAGGGTGCATTCCATCTGGTCCAGGAGATTTATCTACCTTTAGACTATTCAGCTTCCTGAGTACTTTCTCTGTCGTAATTGTGACTGCGCACACTTCTCTTCCCTGCCACCCTTGAGTGTCCAGTATACTGCTGATGTCTTCCTCAGTGAAGACTGATGCAAAATACTCGTTCAGTTCCTCTGCCATCTCCTTATCTCCCATTACAATTTCTCCAGCATCATTTTCTGTCGGTCCTATATCTACTCTCACCTGTCTTTTACTCTTTATATACTTGAAAAAGCTTTTAGTATCCTCTTTGATATTATTTGCTAGTTTCCTTTCATAGTTAATCTTTTCTCTCTTAATGACTCTTGGTTTCCTTTTGTAAGGTTTTAAAAACTTCCCAATCCTCTGTCTTCCCACTAATTTTTGCTTCCTTGTATGCCCTCTCTTTTACTTTAACTTTGGCTTTGACTTCTCTTGTCAACCACGGTTGCATCCTTTTTCCACTCGAAAATTTCTTCTTCTTTGGAATATACCTGTCTTGCACCTTCCTCATTTCTCGCATAAACTCCAGCCACTGCTGCTCTGCTGTCTTTCCCATCAGTGTCCCTTTCCAGTCAACTTTGGCCAGTTCCTCTCTCATGCCACTGTAATTTCCTTTACTCCACTGAAATACCGACACATCAGATTCCGGCTTCTCTTTTTCGAATTTCACAGTCAACTCAATCATGTTATGATCACTGCCTCCTAAGGGTTCCTTCACCTCAATCTCTCTGATCACCTCCGGTTCATTACACAAAACCCAATCCAGTACAGCCGATCCCCTAGTGGGCTCAACAACAAGCTGTTCTAAAAAGCCATATCGCAGACATTCTACAAATTCTCTCTCTTGAAATCCAGTGCTGACCTGATTTACCCAATCTACTCGCATGTTAAAATCCCCCACAATTATCATAACACTGCCCTTCTGACAAGCCTTTTCTATTTCCAGTTGTAATTTGTAGTCCACATCCCTGCAGCTGTTTGGAAGCCTATAAATAACTGCCATCAGGGTCCTTTTACCCCTGCTATTTCTTAGCTCAACCCATAAAGATTCTGCACCTTCCGATCCTATATCACCTCTTTCTAATGATTTAATATCATTTCTTACCGATAAAGCCACACCTCCCCCTCTGCCTACCTTCCTATCCTTCCGATACACTGTGTATCCTTGGACGTTCAGCTCCCGGAGACAAGCATCCTTTAGCCAGGTCTCAGTGATGGCCACAATATCATACCTGCCAATCTGTAGCTGTACAACAAGATCATCCACCTTATTCCTTATGCTGCGTGCATTTAAGTACAACACCTTAAGACCAGTATTTGATACTTTTCGCTTTGATTTCACTGCAACTTTATTGCACTGCAACTCATCCCAATGGCTACAAATTTGCCCCATCACCTGCCTGTCTTTCGTGACATCTTTACTGCTCACTATCTTAGATTTATTTCTGTTTTCCCCTTCCTCCGCTCTATCATTCAAGTTCCCATCCCCCTGCCAAATTGGTTTAAACCCTCCCTAACAGCTCTATTAAACCTTCCCACCAGGATATTGGTCCCCTTCGGGTTCAGGTGTAACCTGTCCTTTTTGAACAGGTCATACTTCCCCCAGAAGAGATCCCAGTTATCCAAGAATCTGAAGCCCCGCCCCATACACCAGTCTCTCAGCCACGCATTCATCTGCCTGATCCGACTATTCTTGCCCTCACTAGCACGTGGCACGGGTAATCCTGAGATTACTACCCTGGAGGTCCTGCTTCTCAGCTTCCTTCCTAACTTCTGGAAATCTCTCTTCAGGACCTCCTCCTTTGTCCTATCTATGTCATTGGTACCAACATGTACCAAGACAACTGGCTGCTCACCCTCCCCCTTGAGAATATTCAGGACCCAATCCGAGGCATCCCGTACCCTGGCACCTGGGAAGCAACACACCATGCGGGTATCTCTGTCAGGCTCACAGAATCTCCTGTCTGTTCCCCTGACTATGGAATCCCCCACGACTACCGCATTTCTCTTCTCCCTCCTTCTCTCCTGCACAACAGCGCCAGGCTCAGTGCCAGAGACCCCGTCACCGTGGGTGTCCCCTGTCAGGTCATTCCCCCAAACAGCATCCAGAACAAGATATTTGTTGCTGAGGGGGACAGCCACAGGTCTGGTCTCCACTATCCGGGCATTTCCTTTCCCTCTCTTGACAGTGACCCAGTTTTCAGACCCCTGTAGCCTAGGGATGACTACCTCCCTGCAGCTCCTGTTTATCACCTCCTCACTTTCCCTGATAAGCAGTAGGTCATCAAGCTGCAGCTCCAGATCTCTAACATGATATCTGAGGAGCTACAACTCGGTGCACCTGGCGCAGATGTGGCCATCAGGGAGTCTGGAGGTCTCCCAGGATTCCCACATCTGACACCCTGAACAAAACACTAACCCTGCAGGCATGCTATCTAATTCTACAGGAATGAAACAGGAAAAATAAGTCTACTGACCCACTTACCTTGCCAAACAGATGAACTTTTTAAATCGTTAGCTCGTACCGTTAGCTGTGAGAGCCCTGCTGTTCCTGTCTGTCCAGGCCAATTTGCGAAAAGGGTGGGGGGGGGGGGAGAAAAAAAAAGAGTTGGTGCTTTGCTCTCTCTCCTTCCCATTTACTGCCGAAGCCCGTTGAAGCCAAAGCCCTACACTCTGCTCCCACTCACTCCGCTGCCCGCTCTGACATCTGCCCGCTGTATAGGGTGGTCTCCTTTTTAAACTCTCCGTGCGGTCCTGTTGATGTCACGCATCTGCGCAGTCTCGCCCTTCTTGCACTCGAAGAAGTTTTTTAAAAAACTGCCTTCCTTCGGAATTCAGCCCCCACAATGCTCTGTAGTCCCAATCCAAAAGAGTGCCGATTGAGAGTGCCATCAACTCCTTGGTGGTCAGACTCAAACTGCCCGGATCCTCCATGCACATTCATCCCACATTCCACGTCTCCCAACTGAAACCTGTGTCTGTCAGCCCTTTGTGCCCTCCTGCTGAACCCGCTCCACCCGCCCGGATCATTGACGACCACCCGGCGTACACTGTCCGGCGAATTCTGAATGTGCACCACCGAGGCAGGGGTCTCCAGTACCTGGTCGATTGGGAGGGATACGGCCCTGAGGAGCACACCTGGATTCCACGCTCCTTCATCTTGGACCCTTCCCTCATCCGTGATTTCCATCAAGACAAAACCAGACAAGCCTGGTGGCTCCCATTGAGGGGCAGGGTACTATTATGGTCCCGATCATTAATTCCCTATCTTTCTCCTAATTTCTTTTGATTGTGCCACGGTTCCGACCGTTACTTTCCCATTTGCTTCTAATTCTCTTTGATGACGGCACACCTGGTTTCCATCAAGACCTGCAGCATAAGAACCACTAGTCGCCAGATCGTTGGTTTTGCCTGTGTGGTAATTAACGTTTCCTGGCCGCTTAGGACCATATGTCCTAAGTTTTGCTCCATCTCTCTGTGTCAAGGCTCCGTGTCCAGATCCCTCCTGTTTGCTGTTCAATGTTCACGTCTGTGTAAGCATCCTAACTCAATCTTCGTGCCTGTTTCCTGCACTTTGGTTAGCTTCATTTGCACATTGCAACTCCTGAGAAATACTTTTTATTTTAAATTTCCTGCCTCAAATGATCAACACTGAATGTTGCATCTGTTGCTCTTGTTCATGCTAGTATTTGCTCCCCAGCTGCCTCTCGTCTTGTCCATACTGCACCAACCGCCGCCGCTGTAAACATGCAGGAGCAATGTGTGGTTAAGTGCCTTGCTCAAGGACACAACACACTGCCTCGACTGAGGCTCGAACTCACGACCTTCAGATCCCTAGTCCAACGCCTTAACCTCTTGGCCACGCAACTATTTAGGTATCATCACCCACCCCTAGTTCACAACATCCCAAGTGACACAATCGAAGTGAGCTCCTTTTCCCTCCCTTTTGTACATACTGTAAGGGTCACCCACGAACTCAAGTGCAGGAATCCCAGAGACTTCAATAATCCAAACTAAACAAAAGATTTATTGCCGAAATTACCAGCAAAACTAACAAAAAGTCGGGCAAACTCTACAGATTCCTGAAGAACTGAAATCATTCATGATACACAGATGAGCTCGGTTTGAGTTTCACCACACAAGGATCATCATACTAACTTTAAAAAATAACCCTTAGTTGTGACAGCCCCACCCCCACCCCTTTCTAAAACCGACTCCTGGCGGCTTAGGGCTCTCGGGGTTAAGCCGATGAAAATCAGTAATCAGGTTAGGATCAAAAATACCCCGGACCGGAACCCAACTCCTCTCCTTCGGGCCATACCCCTCCCAATCGATGAAATACTGGAACTGCCCCATACTTGTAGGGATTCAAGCAATCTGTGGACAATGTAAACAGGTGTTCCGCTTATCATTCTGGGGAGGGGGGCTTCGGAGTAGGAGCTAAAGGACTACAGCGCAGGGGTTTAAGTTTAGAGACAGGAACGGAGGGATGGATTCAAAGAGACCTGGGATGCTGTAATCAATAAATTGAAGGATTGATACTTTTTTTCTTCAATAATTTTTATTAATTTCTACATAGAAGAATACAGAGTACAAGAAGATATATGTTGTAAGTCAAAAAAAGATAAAATAATACCAAATACTTTATATTTGAATCACGCTTGTGATCTCATTACCATATATTCATGTAAATTAAATTAATATTGAAATATGATAATTTATTATACAAAAAAAAAGAACTTAAGCTCACTACCAAGATCGAAGCTGTTTGGTAAAGAAAGGGGAAAAAACCTTATCATAAAGTGAAATATGTTATTAGCCAACTTCTGTACTTTAACAGCAAATCAAAGGTTTTGAAAATAGTTCAAAAATGGTCCCCACAATGTTTGAAAGTCTTGGCTAGATTCAGAAATTAAACAATGACTCTTCTCTAAATTTAAGCCTAACATAACATCACGTAACCATTGAGCATGACTAGGCAGAACAACATCCTTCCATTTAAGCAAGAGCGCCCTCCTAGCTATGAGAGAAATAAAAGCCAAAATGTGGAAATCAGATGTCTCCAAAATAATACCTTTTCTGCCAACAATACTGAATAAGGCAGCCAAAGCGTTAGGCTTAAAATTTACTTTGAAAAGTACAGAGAAAGTTTGGAATACTTCCTTCCAGTATTTTTCAAGAGTCGGATATGTCCAAAACATATGAATTTGTGAAGCATCTATCACAATAGGGAGAAGTATCCGAATAAAAACGAGATATCTTATCCTTAGTCATGTGGGCCCTATGGGCCACTTTAGATTGTAGGAGGGAATGGCGGGCACATAACGATGACGTGTTAACCGATTTTAAAATTTCATTCCAAGTTTCCTCAGAAACTGACGTCTGTTATTCTTGTTCCCAGAGATTCTTAATTTTGCCTAAAGGAGCATTTCTCATTCCCAGCAACATGCCATAAATATTGGGTATTGAACCATTATGAAAAGGTTTCAAACTAGAAATTACATCTCATAAGTTCTTATCGGGACTTTTAGGAAATGCATATAATTGAGATCGCAGAAAGTTAGTAATTTGTAGATATCGAAAAAAGTGGGTTTTTGGTAAGCTATATTTAGCTGACAACTGGTCAAATGAAAAGACTTCCTCGAACAAACAAATCCTGGAAGCATTTAATACCCAATCTATCCCATTCTTTAAAAACTAGATCAGTCATAGGAGGTTTAAAAAAATAATTGGAAAAAATGGGATTTGAAAGAGAAAATCTCAATAAACCAAAGTATTTTCTAGATTGTATCCAGATCCTCAAAGTATGTTTAACTACTAAGTTGTTAGTTAGTTTACTTAAAGATAAAGGAAGTGAGGATCCAAGAAGAGAAATTATAGAAAATTTATTAACAGAATTAGCTTCTAAAGAAACCCATACTGGACAGTCCTCACAGTTAATATAATACGACCAAGACGTAAGATTTCATATATTGACTGCCCAGTAATAAAACCTAAAATTTGGTAAAGCTAAACCTCCATTCTTTTTAGCTTTTTGAAGATGAACTTTATTTAATCAAGAAAGTTTGTTTTTCCATATATAAGAAGATAGAATAGAATCAAGAGAATCAAAAAAAAGATTTAGGAATGAAAATGGATAAGGCCTGAAAATGGTATATAAATTTAGGTAAGATATTCATTTTAATAGAATTAATTCAGCCAATCAATGATAACAAGAGGGATGACCCATTTGACAATGCCCTTTTTACATAATTCAGTAGGGTAAGAAAATTTTCTTCAAGTAGGTGTTTATAATTCTTAGTAATTGTTACACCCAAATAGGTAAATTGATTTCTTACAATTTTAAAAGGTTAGTATTAATTGATATCAAATTATTCAAAGGAAAATTTCATTCTTATGTAAATTCAGTTTATATCCTGAAAACTGGCTGAAACAGGAGAGTAAAGAAAGCGCAGGAGGTAACAAAGTCTCGATATTAGAAATAAAAAGCAATAGGTCATCAGCATAGAGCGAAACTTTGTGGGTAATACCTCTCCTTAAAATACCGGTGATATCAGTAGATTCTCGAAAAGCAATGGCTAAGGGTTCTAAGGCCAGATCAAAGAGCAAAGGGCTCAAAGGACAGCCTTGTCTGGTTCCACGTTGAAGTTTAAATAGCTTGGAATTCTGAAAATTAGTAAGAACACGAGCAGAGCGAGATAAATAAAGTAATTTAATCCATTGAATGAAATCGGGGCCAAAATTAAGTTTTTCTAAGGTTTTAAATAAATAATTCCATTCAACCCGATCGAAAGTCATCTCAGTGTCTAAGAATATCACGCATTCCGGTATCTCCTTAGAAGGATAATAGATAATATTTATTAAATGACGAATATTAAAGTGGGAATATCAATTTTTAATAAATCCAGTCTGATCATCAGAAATGATAGATGGTAAAATATTTTCAATCCTACGAGCCAGAACTTTGGATAAGATTTTAGTATCAACATTAAGAAAAGAGATTGGTCTATATGAAGAGCATTCAGTTGGGTTCTTATTCTATTTAAGGGTAAGCGAAGTAAAAGCTTCATAAAAAAGATTGTGGCAAACTACCCAACTTAAATGAATCTGAAAAGACTGAACATAAATGAGGTATAAGCAGTGAGGAAAAGATCTTATAAAACTATCCAGAAAATCCATCAGAACCCGGAGCCTTCCCCGAGTGCAATGAACGTACAGCCTCGGCAATTTCCTCAAAAGAAATAGGTTGATCCCACTGCTTTCGGTTATCAACAGTGTAGGAATGTTTAATTGGTCTAAAAAATTATTCATTACAGTATTATCTTTAGGAGGGTCAGAACTATAAAATTTAGAATAAAATTCTATAAAGGTATCATTTATTTCTAAATGGCCAGTTGTCCTATCACCATTAGCTTTACAAATTTCTTTAATTTGCTGTTTAGCTATAGAGGTTTTTAATTGGTTAGCCAATAATTTACCTGTTTTGTCTCCATGACACTTCTAATCCTAAAGGGCCCAATGAATCTTCCGGGTTTCTATTTTAAGGGGGAGGTCTTGTAGAGAGCCAAACACACTGATCCACTCTAAAAGAAAGGCCCAGATGCCTCCTCCATTGAATTGCTGCCTCACCGAAGTAAGTCCAAAGTCCTGTTGGATTTAAGCCATCGCTGCTTACAGAGCTTGACAAACTGTTAGCAGTCTTCACCTCTTGCTCAGGAAAGAGAGGAGGATTAAACCCATATTGATGTTCCAAAGGAGACTGTCATAACGGGGACGCTGTGAGCGGACCCAAGTGTAAGACACAGACTCTGAAGTACTAGGAATGGGACAGGACAAGAGTTAGGGACAGGACAGGACATGACACAGACTAGGAGCTGGGACAGGAACACAGACTTGAACTAGGACTTTAGCTAGGAAAGCGGGACTAGGACAAGGAACTGGGAACTAAGAGCCTGGGCTTGGATTCCAAGCCAGAGACTGGACAAGGACCCAGAACCTGGGTCTTGACTCGGGCTCGGATCCCAGAACTAGGTGAGGACATGACATGGCTACAGGACTGAACATGGCTTGGGTTCTTCGAGGTTTGGCTACAGGACTAGACAAGGCTTGGGTTCAGGAGAACACAGAGACTTGATCTTGGCAGAACAGGAACACAGAGACTTGGTTTTGGCAGAACAGGAACATGGAACACAGAGCCAGGACCCCTCCTTGGGAACAGGACATAGGGCTGGGACTCAGATACAGAACACAGAGTGACGGTTCCCAACACAAGACAGCGACAAACGGCTGAGCCTACCTAGCGAAGGTGTGGACACAGAGACAGTTCTAAACAACGATAGACAGTTCCCTGTCTAGACACAACAAGGCTCTTGCTCTGGCAGTAGAACTTGACAGCGATACAGGCAAGGTTGCAGACAAGTCTTCAGGCCAAGGTTTCAGGCAAAGGTTGCAGGCAAGGCTTCAGGCAAAGGTTGCAAGCAAAGCTTCAGAAGGAAGGGAACAGTCCAGAAAATGAGGCTCTCTCTCTCTGTCTCTGTCTTGTTTTACAGCGGTTGGCACCCAGCTTAATGATGCATTACTGCCACCTTCTGCTCCGGAGTGTTTACGTTCTAAATCCCTTCACCCAATAGCACACACAGACATACCCTAACCTACTCTTTACCCTCCCATGTTTGGCCATCTTTGGCTATTCCTGTTTATCCGTCAAATCCAATAAAAAAAAAACCCTGTACCCCTTAACAAAGCTAAAAATACGCTAACCTGTGCTCTCTCACCCGTGCCCAGCAACCCTTTTAATGTGAATTCCTGCACCCCCAATTCCCTTAGATTAATTCTCATCATCTCTCTCTGTATCCCATACTTCCTGCAACTCAGAACTACATGTTCTACTGACTCCTCTTCCTGACATTCCTCACACAATCCTGTCTGGTGTTTCCCTATCATTTTCAATGTTTTGTTTAATGCACAGTGCCCCAGCCTTAACCTAGTCCACACAGTCTCCTCTGTTCTGTTTCCACTACCAACCCTAGTACCTGCAACACTCTTTTGTATTTGATATAAATGCCTCCCTTTCCCCTCCCTGTCCCACCTTTCTTGCCACATTTGGTTGATTTTTTTCCCGGATTACACACTTAACCTCTGCTTTACTGATACTAATATGCATTTCTATATTTTCTTTCTTTAATACCCTCTTTGTCAACTCATCCACCCTCTCATTCCCCTTCACCCCTACATGTGCTGGAACCCATAGAAATTTTACCTGACTTCCTGATTTGCAATTCTTGTGACTGACTGAAGGACTTCATGAAGTACATCTTGTTGACTGTTTGAGTGAAAAGACCTTAAGCTTGCTAAAACTGAGGATGAATCTGAGCACATTAATGCTTTGACTTGTCTGGCTTTCTGCACCCATTGCAACGCAACCAACACCGCCAGCATCTCCACTGTAAACACCCCTAACTTATTAGATGTTCTTCTGCTGATTCCAATTTCTTTTACTGATATAGCCAACCTGTCACTCCTGTTTCAGGTTCTTTCCCACCATCCGTATAAATCTGAATATAATCACTATACTTTTCCATCACATGACAGTTAAATGCACTTACCAAATCAGTTTTATATTTTCCTTTCCTCTTTACCTCTAACAAATGCCAGTCTATGTCAGGCCATACAAGCTTCCATGGAGCTACAACCGGATAAACTACTGACGGACTTATTCTTAGATCAAACACTCCACATTCTTTAGCAATATCATTCCCTACCCGACTGAAGTTATCCCTCTGAAACCTCCCATTTTCCCTGCATTCCTGCAACACTCCTTTAGTAGGGTGAGAATCATTGTGCCCCTGCAAATTAGCCCAGTAGTTTGCCATCAATTGCATCCTTCTTAGTTCCGAAGGCATTACTCCCATTTCTACCTGTAGGGCTGACACTAGTGATGTTTTAAAAGCCCCACTGCACACTCTCAAAGCCTGAGCCTGAATCACATCCAGTTTCCTTATAAGAGACCTAGCTGCTGATCCATATACTATATTTCCATAGTCCAACACAGATCTCACTAAAGCCACATACATTCTCTTCAACGCTGAATAAACTTGCTCTCCATTCCCTACCAGTCAAACATCTCATCACATTTATTACTTTCTTACATTTCTCCTCAACTTTTCTGATATGGTCTGCCCATGTTAATCGTTCATCAAATATAACTCCCGGAAATTTAACTGATCCAACCCTTTCTAATTCAATCCCATACATCCTTAACTTCTTCCCTACCTCAATTCTTTTCCTGATGAAAAATACAGTTTGAGTTTTTTCTATTGAAAATCTACATCCCCAGTCATAACCCCACTCCACCACTTCATCAATTGCTCCTTGTAGTTTCCTGATTATATGCCCCATGTTCCTGCCTCCTTTCCACAAGGCCCCATCATCCGCAAACAGTGACCTACCTATACCCACTGGTACCTTTGTGAAGATGTCATTGATCATAATGATGAAAAATGACAGGCTAATCACACTACCTTGAGGTGTGCCATTTTCCACTATGTACTGTTTTGATAATTCTGATCCAATCCGAACTTGAATTTTTCTACCAAACAAAAAATCTTTAATCCAATTAAAAACTCTCCCACCAATCCCCATCTTGTGCAGTTTAGTTAATAATCCTTCCTTTCACATAATATCATTGGCTTTTTCAATGTCAAAAAAAACTGCAACTACTGATTCTTTATTTGCTGGGCCTTTCTTATTTCAGTCTCTAACCTTATCACTGAGTCCATGGAATTCCTTCCCTTCCCAAAACTACTCTGATAACTTGCCAGCATTCCTCTCTTCTCAAGCTCATACGATAACCTTTCTGTTATCATCCTTTCCATTATCTTACATATATTTGATGTTAATGCTATTGGTCTGTAGCTAGTGGGTTTTGATGGATCCTTGCCAGGTTTTCTTATTGGAATTACTACTGCTTCTTTCCATGCACTTGGTAATCTTCCCTCCTCCCACACTCTGTTATCAAAATGCAGCAACTTCAAGAGCGCTCCTTCTCCTAGATTTTTTAGCATCACCGAGCATATCAGATCTTTCCCTGGGGAGGTTGGTCTCCATCTCTTTATTGCTCCCACCATTTCTGCCAACGTAAATAGACCATCAATTATATCATCACTTTCTTCCCTTCTGTTTAACACACCTGGGTGTTGACTCATTGTTCTTTCCCTTCTCCTTCTCCCTTCTTCAGACAAATTTTCTGAACTGCGTATCTGTACAAACGACTTGGCCATGATCTCAGCCTTATCCCTACTGGAGACTGCAGTTTCCTCCTCAGATATCATTACTGGATATTCCCATTCACTTCTATCTCCCTCCATCCTCTTAATCATTCCCCATACCTCTCCCACAGGTGTTGTTCTTCCTATTTTGTTGCAAAAATTCCTCCAATTTCTCTGGCAAAGGTGCGATCGGTAGGTGGGAAGCCTTCACAGGAGAAATTTTGAGAGTGCAGAGTTGGTATGTTCCTGTCAGGATTAAAGGCAAAGTGAATAGGAATAAGGAACCTTGGTTCTCAAGGGATATTGCAACTCTGATAAAGAAGAAGAGGGAGTGTATGACATGTATAGGAAACAGGGAGTAAATAAGGTGCTTGAGGAGTATAAGAAGTGCAAGAAAATACTTATGAAAGAAATCAGGAGGGCTAAAAGAAGACATGAGGTTGCCTTGGCAGTCAAAGTGAAGGATAATCCAAAGAGCTTTTACAGGTATATTAAGAGCAAAAGGATTGTAAGGGATAAAATTGGTCCTCTTGAAGATCAGAGTGGTCGGCTATGTGCGGAACCAAAGGAAATGGGGGAGATCTTAAATAGGTTTTTTGACTCTGTATTTACTAAGGAAATTGGCATGAAGTCTATGGAATTAAGGGAAACAAGTAGTGAGATCATGGAAACTGTACAGATTGAAAAGGAGGAGGTGTTTCCTGTCTTGAGGAAAATTAAAGTGGATAAATCCCCGGGACCTGACAGGGTGTTCCCTCGGACCTTGAAGGAGACTAGTGTTGAAATTGCAGGGGCCCTGGCAGAAATATTTAAAATACCGCTGTCTACAGGTGAGGTGCCCGAGGATTGGAGAGTGGCTCATGTTGTTCTGTTGTTTAAAAAAGGATCGAAAAGTAATCCGGGGAATTATAGGCTGGTAAGTTTAACGTCGGTAGTAGGTAAGTTATTGGAGGGACTACTAAGAGACAGAATCTACAAGCATTTGGATAGACAGGGACTTACTAGGGAGAGTCAACATGGCTTTGTGCGTGGTAGGTCATGTTTGACCAATCTCTTGGAGTTTTTCGATGAGGTTACCAGGAAAGTGGATGAAGGGAAGGCAGTGGATATTGTCTACATGGACTTCAGTAAGGCCTTTGACAAGGTCCCACATGGGAGGTTAGTTAGGAAAATTCAGTCGCTAGGTATACATGGAGAGGTGGTAAATTGGATTAGACATTGGCTCAATGGAAGAAGCCAAAGAGTGGTGGTAGAGAATTACTTCTCTGAGTGGAGGTCTGTGACTAGTGGTGTGCCACAGGGATCAGCGCTGGGTCCATTGTTATTTGTCATCTATATCAATGATCTGGATGATAATGTGGTAAATTGGATCAGCAAATTTGCTGATGATACAAAGATTGGAGGTGTAGTAGACAGTGAGGAAGGTTTTCAGAGCCTGCAGAGGGACTTGGACCAGCTGGAAAAATGGGCTGAAAAATGGCAGATGGAGTTTAATACAGACAAGTGTGAGGTATTGCACGTTGGAAGGACAAACCAAGGCAGAACATACAGGGTTAACGGTAAGGCACTGAGGAGTGCAGTAGAACAGAGGGATCTGGGAATACAGATACAAAATTCCCTAAAAGTGGTGTCACAGGTAGATAGGGTCATAAAGAGTGCTTTTGGTACATTGGCCTTTATGAATCAAAATATTGAGTCTAAGAGCTGGAATGTTATGTTGAGGTTGTATATGGCATTGGTGAGGCTGAATCTGGAGTATTGTGTTCAGTTTTGGTCACCAAATTACAGGAAGGATATTAATAACGTTGAAAGAGTGCAGAGAAGGTTTACAAGGATGTTGCCGGGACTTGAGAAACTCAGTTACAGAGAAAGGTTGAATAGGTTAGGACTTTATTCCCTGGAGCGTAGAAGAATGAGGGGAGATTTGATAGAGGTATATAAAATTATGATGGGTATAGATAGAGTGAATGCAAGCAGGCTTTTTCCACTGAGGCAAGGGGAGAAAAAAACCAGAGGACATGGGTTAAGGGTGGGGGGGGGAGTTTAAAGGGAACATTAGCGGGGGCTTCTTCACACAGAGAGTGGTGGGAGTATGGAATGAGCTGCCAGACGAGGTGGTAAATGCGGGTTCTTTTTTAACATTTAAGAATAAATTGGACAGATACATGGATGGGAGGTGTATGGAGGGATATGGTCCGTGTGCAGGTCAGTGGGACTAGACAGAAAATGGTTCAGCACAGCCAAGAAGGGCCAAAAGGCCTGTTTCTGTGCTGTAGTTTTTTCTATGGTTTCTATGGTTTCTAACTTGCCCTTTTAGCCTGATGTATAGTTATTCTCACCACCACCTGTACCTTATTATATTGAATCAAACGCTGCATATTATGCGTTCTTTTAACTAGCCTGAATGCTCTATTTCTGTTTTTTACAGCCTAAAAACATTCCTCTGTCCACCATGGTACCAGTTTTCTTTTCATCCTATTTTTACTCCTGGGTATAGATCCTTCTGCTGCCATAATAATTGCTGAAGTCACCTGACTATTTAATTCATCTATATTTCCAGAAATGTCAATCTTTGTCAATGCTTCTTCACTCAACTTTACTTTGCTTTACTTTACTTTATTGTTGCCAAACAATTGATACAAGAACATACAATCATCACAGTGATATTTGATTCTGTGCTTCACGCTCCCTGGATTACAAATCAATAGTAAATATTAAAAATTTAAATTATAAATCCTAAATAGAAAATAGAAAAAGGAAAGTAAGGTAGTGCAAAAAAACTGAAAGGCAGGTCCAGATATTTGGAGGGTACGGCCCAGGTCCGGGTCAGGATCCATTCAGCAGTCTTATCTTCCCAAATCTGGCCGTATAAGTCTCCAAGCTCCTGAGCCTTCTCCTGGAGGGAAGAGGGACAAAGCGTGTGTTGGCTGGGTGGGTCTTGTCCTTGATTATCCTGGCAGCACTACCCTGACAGTGTGCGGTGTGAAGTGAGTCCAAGGACGGAAGACTGGTTTGTGTGATGTGCTGGGCTGTGTTCACGATCTTCTGCAGGTTCTTTCGGTCTTGGACAGGACAACTTCCATACCAGGTTGTGATGCAGCCTAGAAAATGCTTTCTATGGTGCATCTATAAAAAATAGTGAGGGTTTTAAGGGACAGGCCAAATTTCTTTAGTTTTCTCAGGAAGTAAAGGCACTGGTGGGCCTTCTTGGCAGTGGACTCTGCTTGGTTGGACCAAGTCAGGTCATTTGTGATATTGACCCTGGGGAACTTAAAGCTTTTGACCTGTTCCACTTGCGCACCACCGATGTAAATGGGGTTGTGCGGTCCGCTACTCCTTCTGAAGTCAACAACCAATTCCTTCGTCTTGCTGACATTGAGGGATAGCTTATTGTCTTCGCACCATGCCACCAGGTTCTTAATTTTCTCTCTGTACTCAAACTCATCATTACCCGAGATACGGCCTACAATTGTTGTGTCATCAGCAAACTTATATATTGAGTTCGATGGAAACTTGGCTACACAATCATGGGTGCACAGTGAGTACAGCAGGGGGCTGAGTACACAGCCTTGTGGGGCACCGGTGCTCAGAGTGATTGTAGAGGAGAGCTTGACACTATTTTTACAGCCTGGGTCCTGACTGTGAGGAAGTTGAAGATCCAGCTGCAGATCTGAGTGCTAACGCCTAGGTTCTGGAGCTTAGGAATCAGTTTATTTGGAATGATGGTATTAAAGGCAGAGCTGTAGTCAATGAAAAGGAGCCTTACATATGTGTCTTTATTCTCCAGGTGTTCTAAGGAGGAATGCAGGGCCAGAGAGATGGCATCTGCCGTTGCCCTGTTGCTCCGGTAGGCGAATTGCAAAGCGTCGAGGTTGACCAGTAGGCTGTGGTTGATATGTGCCATAACCAACCCCTCGAAGCACTTCATAGCAACTGATGTCAGAGTCACAGGTCGATAGTCATTCAGGCATGCCACCTTGCTCTTCTTCGGCACTGGGATTATCGTTGCCTTCTTAAAACACGAGGGGATCTTAGACTGAAGCAAGGAGCAGTTGAAGATGTCAGCAAACAGTCCAGCTAGCTCGCTTGCACAGGCCCGGAGAACCTCTCCCAGGACGCCATCTGGGCCCATCACCTTCCTTGGATTTATCTTCAGGAAGGCCTTTCTAACATCCTCCTCGGTGACGATGAATCTCGATGCCACCAGGTCTGGTTCATCCGGAGGGAGCAGGATGCTCCTCTTCTGTTCGAATCTTGCGTAGAATACGATAAGTTCATCAGGAAGCGAAGCATCACAGTTATTGATATTCCCAGCCTTCTTCACTCAACTTCTAGAACTTACCCCAATCTGCTTTTCCTGCCTCCTGTTGAAGCAGTCCAAACTCCCCAGTTACTAACGCCAGCCAAGGTATTAGACACTAACGTAATATCTAATACTGACTCAGATCTTGTTGTTATGTTTGTCCTGTTCCCCTACCATCATTCATACACACCAAACTCTTTTCTTCCATCAAATCTTCAATTACCTTTCTAATTGAATCTGTAATGGGATCCCCCCATATTGTTGTGTGAGCATTGAATTCTGCACACCACACTACTTTATGTCTGTTTTGTCCTTTTATCCTTAATAGGCTGTCCAAATCCAACCTTTTACATGGATTGTAGTAGTTAATTATAACCACTCCCTCCCCTCTCTCCCACACTTCCACCACTATGTATTCCTGATCATCCCCTTTTTCCAGTACCCTATATGGTATACCTTGCTTGATTAACATAGCACAACACCCTCCTCCCCCTAGATTTCTATCTTTCCTTATCATTGTATACCCATTTACCACAAAGTCTAAAGTTGGTTTCAACCAAGTTTCCTGAATACACACTTATAAAGTGCTTAAATTCCTGGCTATTGGCCAGTAAGCTCCTTGAATTTCATTGCAAAAGAATCACCATTACTGTATTAGTATTAACCACCCATGACACTTCCTGGCTTGACTGATTAGTGAGGTTCTTCCTCACTTCTTCCCATGTCAGTCCTACTAACCCTAAATGGTTTACTGCTGCTTTGACCACCAGCTGAATTTTGTCACTTTTTGACTTTACCTCAGCCCCACTATTAATCACTCCTGCAATGAATGTTACTAGAGCCATTTTGTCTACATAAATCCTGTCATTTGTTCTTTGTTGCATGTCCCGTATCCCTATTGCTCCCTGTTCATTAGGAGCATTATTCTGTTCTCTTGACATTCTTACAGCTTCTGCATAAGTGATCCTTCTTTTCACTCTTATTTCTTGAATTTTATTCTCCCGTCTCATAACCTCACACCCAGTATATGCCACATTATGAGCTCCTCCACAATTACAGCATTTTGGTTGCACTCTTGTTCCGCACTTTCCATATTCATGATCACCCCCACATCTGGCACATCTCCTCTGCCTTTTACTGTTTTTAGCTATGTGTCCAAACCTTTGACAATTATAGCACCTCAATGGCTTTGGCCATTACTGGGTAACACCCTTACTGGGTAACTCATGAAATCCAGGAACACTTTTCTTGGCACTCTGTCATGGTCCAGTCCGTAAAGTCCGGATTCTGGTTCAAGGTCCGGTCCATCGTTCCTTATTCCAGCTTTTCTGTTTTTCCCTTTTTTCTATTGGGTGCTGTAATTGAGGCAGCTGATTCACATTTTGGGCTGGCTACATAAATAGCTCCTTGGGGCAGCTTTAGTTGCTGGATTGTTCCTGTTCAAACCTCTTGTATGAATCTCTTCTTGGCCCCTTCCTCCTGAACTCTTGTCTTGCAACCAGTGTCTGAAGCCTTACCTCACCTGGAGCCTTGCCTGCAACCTTCACCTGCACTGCTGTCAAGTTCAACAGCTGGAGCAAGATAAGGAACTGTCTTTTGTTGTTTTGAACTGTCTGTGTTCATGCCTTCACTAGGTAGGTCTGGCTGTTTGCTGCTACCTTGAGTGGAGAACTGTCTCAGTGTTCTGTGTATGAGTCCTGGCCCTATGGCCTGCTCCCTAAGAGGGGTCCTGACTCTGTGTAGAGTCCTGGCCCCAAGCCCTGTTCCCAAGGCTCTGTGTCCTGGTCTCTCCCTGGACCAAGGCTTGGCTTTGTGTTCTTGTCCTGTCCATGTGCCTTGTCCTGAGCTGGAGTTCCCTTGTCTTGCCCAGGAGTCTCTTGTTCTGTCCTGTAGCCTCGCCTGGTCCTGTCTCGCAAGACTACATCATGTCTTTGCCTAGTTCTGGAGTCTGAGCCTGAGTCAAGACCCAGGTTCTAGGGCCTTGTTGTGCCCCTGCCTTGAGGAACTGAAGCCTTGTCATGCCCCTGCCTCAAGGTATCGAAGCCTTGTTGTGCCCCAGCCTCTGAGTCAAGACCCAGGATCTGGGTCCTTGTCCAGTCTCTGGCTCGGAGTCCAAGCCCAGGCTCCTAGTTCCCTGTTCCTAGTCCTGGTCTTGCTTGCCTAGCCAATGTCCTAACCCAAGTCTGTGTTTTTATTGTGCTTCTGCCGGCTGGTTTAGCGAGCAGAGTGGCGGACACCCCGCTGAAATCTTGAGGAAAACCGAGGATGCAGAGGGGATCACAAAGGTGAGGAAAGAGGACTGGGTCAAGACAACAGAGACTTATGGAGAAGAGGAGTTTGGTGGGTAATAAAATGGACGAGTTGACGGTGCTAGCCAGGCATCAGAACATTTCGGGAGTGCAGTGTTATGTGTTTCACTGGAACGGGGCTGCACGAGGACATACCCATTCAAAACTTCTCCATGGATGGCTTCCAGACCGTTCTGGCTGACTGGAAGTGCGCTGGGAGTGGTAAGCGTAAAGGAGCTGGGGGCTTGCTGTTCTGGTTAACAACAGATGGTGCAATCCGGGTCATATTACGATCGAGGAACGTGTTTGTAGACTGGATATTGAACTTTTTGCTGTTGGACTCTGGCCATCTTCCACCGAGATACAACACTGGGCGTCATGGGAGGTTGGTCCTGCCTGTGGCCATCGAACTTTGCAGCTCCTCCTGTGGAGGGTCAGACACCCTGAGCCAATGGACTTATTTCCATCTGGCATAGTTTGCATATTGTTGTTTGATTGTTTGTGGTTTTTGTATTGCTATATTTATGCTCTATTCTTGGTTGGTGCGGCTGTGATGAACCCCAATTTCCCTCGAGATCAATAAAGTATATCTATCTATTTATCTATTATCCCAGCTCTTAGTCTGCATCCAGTCACATCCTTAACTCTAGTCTCTAGTCCTGCCCTGTTCCTAGTACTTCAGTGTCTGTGTCTTGCATTTGGGTCCACCTCCCAATGCCCCCATTATGACACTTTCTTCAAATTCAATCAATACTGTTTCACTTTCCTTTTCATTCCCTCCTTTGTTGTTTTCAGTCTTAGAACATTCATTACTTTTCCTTCTTTGACATTCCTCTTTAACTCCTTCATATTTATCCTCATTGGTACCCCCGTGATCACTCCTCTGCAACCACCATTTCGTGCTTCCCCCCCTCCCCCATGTATTCCACCTTGCATTTTCCTATCTCTTTTAGCTTGAGCACTTTCTCAAGTTGTTCCTCATTTGCACATCTTACCAATTGGTTGCCACCATTAAGGACTTTTGCAAATACTATTTCCCCTATCTTATTTGCCAGAGTTGTTAGCACAAATGGGTTAATTTTTTTCGTGTCCTTGAGACTTCTCATTAAACCTAATTATGACAACACCTTCTTTCTGAACTAATTCATCTTCCTGACTTTCAGAGCTTTCTTTACTGTCATTTCTTATTCTTTTATTCCTTTTGTCTCAGTTTTCATTCATTTGTCCCCTCACTATTTCCTCATTCCCTTTATTTCTCCCTTCACAATAATCCATTTCTCCCCAGCTGCCTACCTCTGATCCCAAATCCCTATCCCACTCCTTCTCCACTCTTTCCCTACTCTTTCCCTCAACAAGTTCCAAACCACATTCACGCATGCGCCCACTCCAAAATCAAAGCCACCAGCCACTCCCAGGCCCAGCAAGCGAGGCTGAATCGAGGAGCTATTAATATAGCCAGCCCAAAATGAGAATCAGGTGCCTCAATTAGAGTACCCACCAGAACAAGGGAAAACTGGAAAACTGGAAAACCTGGAATAAGGAACGATGGACCGGACCGTGAACTGGAATATGGAGTTCACGGACCGGACCATGACAGATATGGTCAGCAGAAGGGTGCTCTGAGCTATCCCTGTCCAAATTTAAATGGTCATTCCAAGTGCTTTCCAATCATGAGAAAATCTGCAGGTTCTGGAAATCCAAAGCAACAAGTCCTGATGAAAGGCCTCAGTCCAAAACGTTGATTGTTTACTCTTCTCCATAGATACCGCGCTGCTTGGTTCCTCCACCATTTTGTGTGTGTGTGTCTGTCTTCGTTAGTTTATCTCTGTCTGACCATTCGTCTGTGGGTGAATCCCGGAAGTAAGTTTACAAAATGTTTTGCCTCAGCTAGGAAGTAAATTGTGGACCGCTATCAGAGACAATATCAGCAGAAAATCCATATACCCAAACACTTGCTGCAATAAAAGATCCGCAGTTTCTCAGGCTGTGAGCAATTAAGTGAGGGGCGGAGAATTTACAAGCTTTGGAAAAACGATCAACAACGACTAAAATAACAATAAATGAGCGTGAAGAGGCAACCCCGTGTTAATAGCGAGAGGTGGAACCAGCGGTGGGAGGGTATGGGGTGGAGGCAGAGAGGATCCTGGGAAGGAGAACTGGAATCTTTGGAATGGGCATAAACGTCACAGGCTTGGCCAAATGACTTGACGTCCCTATTAATACCAGGCTTCCAGTAACGCCTCTTAATGAATCCTAGAGTGCTGAAATCCCAGGATAGGCTATCATCTTGGATGCGTGCCCCCATTGAGGACCTCCGATGTAAGTTCGGGTGGCGCAAAAAGGTGACTAGGGGAACATCACTGGGAAGTAGATAAACTCCTCTCGAGCGCTCGTCTGACTTGAGAATCAATATCGAAGTGATAGGAGACAAAAGTTAATTCTCCAGAAGTATCGACACAGGCCTCGAATCGGGGGGATCAAATTGCTTAGATAGGGCGTCAAGGTTGCTGGAATGCGGCCAATAAGTCATGACAAAATTAACCCGATTTTAAAAAAAAAACAATCCTAACGGGCCTGTCGTGAATCTTTTGGCATTCTGGATATAAATTAAATTCTTTTGATCCGTCCAAACTATAAACGGGTGCAGTGCCGCACTCTTCTAATACAGGTAACTCCCAGTTACCTGTATTATAATTGGATTCGGCTGGTGACAACCGTTTCGAAAATGAAGCACAGGGATTATTATTTTTATTAATTGTGGAACGCTGGGACAAGACTCGCCCTACTCTGATGTCGGAAGCGTCCACCTCAACAACAAAGGGCAGATCAGGGTTGGGTGGATGCAATATGGGACCCCGACAAAACGATTCTCAAGGTCATTAGATGTTGTGTCCGCCTTTGCCGTCCAACAGAAACAACCCGACCTTATCTCGTAAGATTCATCAGCAGAAGCTAAAATTCTTAAACAATCTCCTATAAAAGTTAGCAAACCCCAAGGATCTCGGAATCTGCTTGCCAGTCCCAAACAGCATGAATTTTATCCGGATCTCCCGGGAAATAACAAAAGGAGTGTTCAGGAACATGAAATCCACAGTTCTCTAACTTGGCAAATAAATTGTTATCTAATAAACACCGAAAAATGTGATTGACATGGGATACATGTTTCTGATAAGAACTTGGGGAAAAAAAAATCAAAATATCGCCTAGGTACACAAAGACAACCTTGTTTAACATCTTCCTGAAGACATCATTAATAAATGCCTGAAAGCATGGATTTGTGAAAGGAAAATCATGTCTGACGAATCTCATAGAATTTTTTGAGGATGTAACTAGTAGAGTGGATAGGGGAGAACCAGTGGATGTGGTATATTTGGATTTTCAAAACGCTTTTGACAAGGTCCCGCACAGAAGATTAGTGTGCAAACTTAAAGCACACGGTATTGGGGGTAAGGTATTGATGTGGATAGAGAATTGGTTGGCAGACAGGAAGCAAAGAGTGGGAATAAATGGGACCTTTTCAGGATGGCAGGCAGTGACTAGTGGGGTACCGCAAGGCTCAGTGCTGGGACCCCAGTTGTTTACAATATATATTAATGACTTGGATGAGGGAATTAAATGCAGCATCTCCAAGTTTGCGGATGACACGAAGCTGGGTGGCAGTGTTAGCTGTGAGGAGGATGCTAAGAGGATGCAGGGTGACTTGGATAGGTTAGGTGAGTGGGCAAATTCATGGCAGATGCAATTTAATGTAGATAAATGTGAAGTTATCCACTTTGGTGGCAAAAATTGGAAAACAGATTATTATCTGAATGGTGGCCGATTAGGAAAAGGGGAGGTGCAATGAGACCTGGGTGTCATTATACACCAGTCATTGAAAGTGGGCATGCAGGTACAGCAGGTGGTGAAAAAGGCGAATGGTATGCTGGCATTTATAGCAAGAGGATTCGAGTACAGGAGCAGGGAGGTACTACTGCAGTTGTACAAGGCCTTGGTGAGACCACGCCTGGAGTATTGTGTGCAGTTTTGGTCCCCTAATCTGAGGAAAGACATCCTTGCCATAGAGGGAGTACAAAGAAGGTTCACCAGATTGATTCCTGGGATGGCAGGACTTTCATATGATGAAAGACTGGATCAACTGGGCTTGTACTCGTTGGAATTTAGAAGGTTGAGGGGGGATCTGATTGGAACGTATTGTGACAAAAGAACCAGTTATCAGAAGATTGATGCTGATAAGAGGGCAAAGGGGGAACATGCAAGGTGCTAATAAGAGAGAGATGAGAGAGATTACCGAAAGGAGACATGGTTCCGAGTATTGTCAGAGACCGGTGGCTTTGAACCCTGAACTGTTTGAAGTTTGATGGACAGGCGATACCCCAGCAGGGGGATAAAAAGGGACAGGTTCGCTAAGGCAACAGACACACGACTCCACGAGGTAACGAGACCCTGAAAGCAGTGTGCCCCCCCCCCACAAGTTGGTGGGAGGTTTTGGAGGTCTGGTCGCGGGACCAGCCATAGACGCACAGGGTAGAAAGGGACCCGGTGTGTGTGTCCGCCCTTGCCTGGGTGCCAGGTTCACCGCAGAAGAACGATCGTATCTGGAACGGAGGGGTCACAGTTGGTGACCTCAGAAGACATTACAAAGGGCTCGCCCGAAAGCTAACTGCGAGGAATATCGAAGGTCTGTGTGGAATCCGTTTTGAATATTCATTCGCTTTTGCTCTCTCTCTTCTCCCCGCCCCAATGGCACAACAGCGATTACTGCGAACTGAACTGAACTAAATTGAACTGAACTTTGCGTCACTTGAAACTGATCATTCATCCCTAGACTGCGATAGAGCTTGATTGATCCTATTATCCTAGTTCTGTGTACATGTGTGTTTTATCATTGCTAAACTGTTGCATTTATATCCTTTTGATTAGAGTACTGTGTTGCCTATTTCTTTAATAAAACTTTCTTAGTTCCAGTAATCCAGACTCCAACTTAGTGGTCCATTTCTGCTGGTTTGGCAACCCAGTTACGGGGTACGTAACAGTATAAAATCCTAACGGGATTGGACAGACTAGGTGCAGGAAGATTGTTCCCAATGTTGGGGAAGTCCAGAATGAGGGGTCACAGTTTGAGGATAAAGGGGAAGCCTTTTAGGACTGAGATTAGGAAAAACTTCTTCACACAGAGAGTGGTGAATCTGTGGAATTCTCTGCCACAGGAAACAGTTGAGGCCAGTTCATTGGCTATATTTAAGAGGGAGTTAGATATGGCCCTTGTGGCTAAAGGGATTAGGGGGTATGGAGGGAAGGCTGGTACAGGGTTCTGAATTAGATGATCAGCCATGATCATACTGAATGGCAGTGCAAGCTCGAAGGGCCAAATGGCCTACTCCTGCACCTACTTTTTATGTTTCTAAAAACGGTTGGGGTGTTAACAAGCCTAGGGGGCCATAACGATATTAATCATGCTCGGTGGGAGTATTAAGTGCCATCTTCCATTCATCATCTGACGAATCAGAATTAAATTGAAGATATTCCTCAGATCCAATTTAGTGAAAAATTTGGCCCCTTGCAGTAAGTCAAATGCTGAATTCATTAAGGATAAGAGGGAACGATTTTTAATGGCAATCTTGTTCAGATCCCGACCATCAATACAGCGTCTCGGGGTGCCATCATTCCTAATGACAAAGCAGGGGAAATCGAGGGTCTGAAAACTCCCGATGTCAACACCTCTTTGAGGTAATCGTCCATAGCCCGTCTCTCAGGACCAGATAGGGAGAACAGCCTCCTTCAAGAGGGCCAGTTCTGCCGAAGGTTTTCAGCCCAAAACGTCGACCGTGCTTTTCTTCCGCAGATTTTGCCTGGCCTGATGAGCTCCTCCAGCATTTTGTGCGTGTTTCTTCGAGAAGGACAAGAACCCGGTAATAACTCAATGGCGCAATCATAATTACGATGGGGCAGCTTTTTTCTTGCTAAAAACTACTATGAGATCTGAGTCTTCAGAAGGGACTCTCTTAATCTCATTAACTCAGCAAGGTCGGACAAACAATAGAAAATCTGCAGATGCTGGAAATTCAATCAACACACACAAAATGCTGGAGGAACTCAGCAGGCTGGGCAGCATCGATAGAAAAAGTACAGTCAACGTTTTGGGCCCAAACCCTTCGGCAGGATTGGGGAAAAAAAACTGAGGAGTAGAGTTAAAAGGTAGAAGGAGGGGACAGAGAAACACTAGATGATAGGTGAAACCGGGATCAGGGGGATGAAGTAAAGAGCTGGGAAGTTGATTGCTGAAAGAGACAGAGGCCATGGAAGAAAGAAAAAAGAAATAACTTCACTTTATTTCTGTATATTTAAATTACATTTACAGGCTATCTATCCGGTCAAGTTAGCAAATGCAAAACAGCCAACTTATTCTTCAAAAAGTGAGAGATGTCAATACCATCACACAACTGGCTGTTAGGCTCTAGATGAGTGTAAGTGTTATAACCCATAGGCAGTGGTTATTCACGGACATGAGCCAAATACATTCCAAGAAGAATTACCTGTGGATCTGCAGATACCAGAAATGGACCCACAGCCAACAGGCTTAGTGCCCATTTCAGAGATCACAGATCAACTCACAGGATAATGGTGTTTCATCCAGTATGACCAGGATGTGAATCCTGGCATCACTCAGGATGCAGGTGCAGAAAGTTGGTGCATTGTCAAAACTGTGAGGCGAACTGAGAGAAATCACTTCTTTTGTCCTATAAGAGAGGATCTTCTGTGCTATTTACCACACGATCGACTGGGCCTTGTCCCAGAGCCCCAACCAGTCACAAAAAACACATCATGCATCCTGTGATTGTGTGGGAAATGGAAAGTTGAATAATGAACTAATGGTGACTATAAGAAAGTGCTTTAAATTTCAAGTATTTCTTTTTTCAGAATTGCTGAGATTTCTATGAATGTTTCATAAGTCTTACTGATAAAAATGTGTAGAGGGTTGAGTAAATGTTTTGCCAGTGTCTAAAAAAAGTGTTCTGTCTAATGTACAGTTGAAAAAAATAGTCTCCACGATCTGTTTGAAATTTGATTTGCTACTTATTCAAGAGTTGAGGAAGATTAGGCAGGTGTGTCATAAGGATTTTTGTATATTTTAACAAGACGAGACAATGCCTACATTAGGCGGGCTGTCTATGCTAATGTTTCATGTGGATAGTTTTAACAAAGTTCTCTAGCTGACTGCCTTAAAAACTGTGACCACATGCAATTTTGATAAATACTGCAGACTCTAAGAATGTGTTTTAATTATTAGTGTTGCTTCTTCTAGTTGGACAGATGTTTTGTCAGAGTTAAACTAAAACCATTGTTTGTCAGTGTCAAAGGTATTTTGTCATTACCATCGCAGAGCAGATTTTGATGAGAAATAAAGTTTTGTTTGGTAATATTGGTCTGAACTCATTTGCTGGAGTCAAATGCTTTGACACCAAAATCGGCATTCGGTCAAAAAAGGTTAAAATTCCAAAAGTCAGCTTAGTAAACTAATGTTTCACTGTTTAGCCAAGGAAATTACAAATGTGTCCCCAAAATATACCCTGAATATACTTAAACACAAATTTATTAAAGGGCATGGTTTTTATTTACAGGATTGACTTTGAAATCTTTGTTTATCATTTCATTTTAAATGGTGTGATGGTAATGACATTCATCCATGTTGATCAATGCCAAGATCTTGTCTTCATTCCAGAGCCTTGTACTGTAAGATAAACCGAACAAGGTTTCAATTAATTTCATTTTTTCAGAATTTCAAATACTGTAGTCAGAAGTGCTCCTAATTGACGGCAGAGGGGGAGAAGTTACAGTATTCCTGAATCGGTGAGTGTGTGAAGGTTTGGGTATGCAGATTGGATCACTGGGGGTGGGCGGAATAAACATTTGATGGAGCAGCGGAGGAGCCTGGGGTAAAGGTGACGGAAGATAAGTCAGCACGGATCAACCTGGACCAAAGGGCATGGTTGAGCACCGAGTCATCGCCCCTCCCGTTCCGTCTGTTTGACCCGAACCCGACAGCTGTTGCGGCTCAGCTGTCGCCCACATCCCGACTCTCTCCAATCAAAGTTCGAGATATGCACCATCTTGTCCCACCCTCCTTCCTGTCCACTCACAAACCGGCGGCATGATGAGTGGCGCCCGGTTGGCTCAATGGAGGAGCCAGCGTGGGTCGGCACGGAAAGACCCGAGAACTGTAACATTGCCGAGATCGGGTTGGTGACGGAGGAAAATGGGGAATCTGTGCAACGGTAGGTCCCGGGACAATGGGTGGAATAGGAATGGAAATAAAGGAGAAGATGTAGTGATTCCGAGAGGTAGAGGTGGAAGAATGGGAATGATGGGAGAAGGATTTGAAACGTTCCGGAGGAGAGGGGTTGGTGGGGGAAAGGGGTTGCTGGAGGACGTAGTTACTAGAGGAGGTATGAAGCTATCATTTCGAACCCCTTTGCCTTTCCTCATCTCTGTAACCCCCTTTGGCCTCGAAAGATTTCTGTTCCTCTGTAACACACCCCGCACCGCCCTGCATTTATGTAAGCGTCCGTCCCCTCCATTGTCTGACTATGATGAGAGGCTGACAGAACTGTACCCCAGTCTGTTAGTGGACAGACCGGGAGCGAGGTCATGCCAAGATTTCCCACGCGATTCTGGGCAACAGGCTTCTGACTGCTGTATGTGTTATCAACAGGCTTCGACTGCCGTAAGTGTTGTCCGGTAGGGTCGTGTGCAGATTCAGAGAGTGGCGGGGCCTCAACAAGGACGAGCAAAGTTTCGCCATCGAACAACGTCAGGAGCTTGAAGAACGCGCAGTGTAACGGTGAATGACAGGATGAGGGTTGTAGGGTGAACTCGATGGGTTGAACAACCTGTACAACGTACGTCCGGATGTCTCCCAATGACAGGTGTCTTCCCAGCAGTATCCCTTCTGTTTGCAGAGTCTCCCTCAGATCCATACCTCAGCTGGTGGTCCCAACGCCCCTCCCTGTCTGTATGACTCCACTCTGGCCTTTACATTACTCCCTGTCTCTATGCCCCCCCCCACTTCCGGTCCCTATATCCCTTGCTGTCTCTCTGGATCCAGCTGGCATCTATGCCCCGCCCCCTTCCCCTGCACATCCACTCATTTTTGTGAATCCCTTCAAGTCTCTGTGACCCCTTCTGCTTCGAGGTGGACATTAAATCAACAACCTCCCTTTCCAATATGGAGAATCACCCCGAGTGAAATGTGCTGGTGTGAGTCAGGCTGAGTGAGCACAGGTTCTGTGTTTTACAGTGCAGTGTTACGGTCGGGGAGACGTCCATGAGGAGATTGTAAAGAAGCTGGAAATTACCCAGTGTGAAAGGCCAGATTTTCCCTGTGTTTTGTTTGTCTACAAAGTGTCTCGTGAAACTGAGGATCTTCGAAATGCCCTCCAGTGGGTCACAGGTAAATACTCCCATTCTCTATCTCTCACTGACTGGTGAGGTTTTGTCTTTGAGGGTTTCTGCTGCCTCTTCTGTCATGACATTAAATAACTGGGAAGCATAAAACAATCTGCTGGAGGAATTCAGGGTCAGGCAGCATCTGCGGAGACAGAGGGACTGATCGCATTTCGTGTTGAAATGCTGTACCAGAATTGTGAAATATTCAGAATCA
Source organism: Mobula birostris (assembly GCF_030028105.1). Taxonomy (NCBI): domain Eukaryota; kingdom Metazoa; phylum Chordata; class Chondrichthyes; order Myliobatiformes; family Myliobatidae; genus Mobula; species Mobula birostris. Next base: position 119,078,511 of record NC_092377.1, read on the forward strand.
GAATAAGGTTTATTATCACCGGCATGTGTTATGTTAGCTTAGCAGCAGCAGTTCAATGCAATGCATAATATAGAGGAAAAAATAATAAATAAATAAGCAAATAAATTACAGTATATGTACAGTGTATATCGAATAGATTAAAAATTGTGCAAAAACAGAAATAATATATATTTTTAAAAGTGAGGTAGTGTTCACAGGCTCAATATCCATTTAAGAATCGATGGCAGAGGGGAAAAAACTGTTCCTGAATTGCTGACTGTATGCCTTTAGGCTTCTGTTCCTCCTCCCTGATGGTAACAGTGAGAAAAGGGCATGCCCTGGGTGCTGGAGATCCTTAATGATGGACACTGCCTTTCTGAGACACTGCACCTTGAAGATGTCCTGGGTACTTTGTAGGCTAGTATCCAAGATGGAGCCAACTAAATTTATGACCTTCTGCAGCTTCTTTCGGTCCTGTGCAGTAGACCCCCACCCCCACCATACCAGACAGTGATGCAGCCTCTCAAAATGCTCTCAACGGTACATCTATCGAAGTTTTCGAGTATTTTTGTTGACATGCCAAATCTCTTCGAACTCCTTGTGAAGTGTAGTCACTATCTTGCCTTCTTTATAGCTGCATCAATATGTTGGGACCAGGTTAGGTCCTCAGAGACCCTGACACCCAGGACCTCATCCTCTCCACTTCTGATCCCTCTATTAGGATTGGTATGTGTTCCTTTGTCTCACACTTCATGAAGTCCACAATCAGCTCTATCATCTTAGTGACATTCAGTGCAAGGTTGTTAATGTGACACCACTCCACTAGTTGGTATATCTCACTCCTGTACACCCTCTCGTCACTGTTGTGGCATGGATGAAATCACCGGAGGGACAGAGTCACTGGTAGATACAAAGCAGCTTCTTTATTCGACAGAACAAGTTACAGCAAGCATCATACGGCGACCTTTTGGTGGAAAAGGTCTGCTAGCCCAATGTGGGCTCGATATTTATTTGCTAAACACAAAGGGCAATCCCTATTTACAAAGTATAGACAATGCATAGATAATGCTTTCTTTTGAAGCTACATACAAAACATCGCACCTTCTGACTTCATCCTTTCCTTCCGACGCCAACGTGTCTGGGTTGGTGTTCACAGCCTTTAGGAATGCAAGCTAAATCCACAATACATTTATTTGGTATTTTACGTGCTAACAGAGAGGACAATTCATATTTATAAAGTATAGATAATACTGTCTTCGAAACTACAGCATCTGGTCAAACTACAGCGTCAGCAGCATCTGGTATTCACAGCTTTGTTATGAACTCAATCCACAGTATGTTGTCAAACAGAAGACTGGTGGCCAAGCCACTTAAGTGTAAATGAATCATCTACCCAAAAACTCACTCGAACAGTCCCTCCTCTTGGCCCTCCTGGACAAAAATAAATTTATACCAGGAAAGGCCAACCAAGGAGGAACTACTCAAATAGGGCAGCAAAAATGCCCTGTCTCGAAATTCCCCCCCCCACCAATTTTGTGTGCCTCGATATCTATCCTAGCATTCCCTATTCGCTACCTACCAAATGTTAAGCAGAGAGGCTGTTCCAAGTCTTTAGGAATGCAGCTCCTTTTGTGTGCCTGCTCTTTCCTTGCAGGCTGACTGCAGCTTAACCATATTCCTTTGTCTTCAGCCCTTTATCTTCTGGTCGCTGAAACGCTCCTTCTAGGAGCATCTTCTCATCGATGTACAGGAAGGGGTTGGGGCAGCCTCTACGTAAATGTCTGCAAGGACCTCTCCCCGGTGGCACCCCCTTCCCAACTGTCCAGTCGTTCACTGGCCCAACTGCTGAAAAGGGCCCAGCTCCTCAGACTGGGGCGACTGCTTCCAGATGCCGCGTGCAGTCTGAAATGCATCGAAGTGGTGGAACTTGCCGTCTCTGCTTTAACTCAGAAATCTCTCCCCATCTATTTTCCAATAATTCTCTATACTATGCTGTAAAGTTAATCATCTACCTTTAGCAACCAGCCTTCTTTACAGAGTAATCATCACACTTTAGCAGGCTATTCATGGTTTTCCAACATGCTCTCAGTCTCTTCTGCCACGCTCTCAGCGTTTTCTGCCTTTGCGTTTCCTCCAGGTATGTTTTTACCAGCTGTGGTCAGGTCTGGCATGGCCGGCTGGTGTTCCTCTCTGAGGTTCTCTGTAATTACATGGTTACTGGATACACTTGGTCCCCCTCTCTGTCTGTGGGAGCAACAAGAGGGTAAGTCGTATGCTTTAACCTGGGTCCAGCGTTTCCACTGACTGCCCCACCGAGTTTGTACACAGACACACGTATCATTGGTTAAGAGAACCGTCTGTGGTCCTATCCACCTGGGGGCAAACCCTGACCTTTCTGGCAGTACCCTCAACATAATTTGGTCACCGGGCTGTGGAAGGACTATCTCCTTTCCCTCTGGCTCTCTCTGATCAGCGATTCGCTGCTGTTGTTTCACTCGGTCCTTCAACACTTTAAGCTGGTTACAAAGGTCTTTCACATATTGGGTCATTCTATCCCTTTAAGCCCCAGGCTCCCCGCAACCTGTAATTACCCCATAAGGAAGTCGTATTGCTCGCCCCATCAATAATTCATGGAGGCTGAGACCCAACGTATGGTTCGGTGTTGCGCGCAATCTCATCAGGATTCCTGGTAATACATCAACCCATGTCTTTCCTGTCTCAGCTATAGCTTTGGCTAATGCATTCTTGATTGTTCGGTTCATCCTTTCTACCATCCCTGAACTCTGGGGGTGGTAGGCTACGTGGAACCGCTGTCGAATCCTTAGCAGTCAGCACAGTTCCTTCATCACTTTCCCCGTGAAATGTGCTCCCTGATCTGAATCCACCTGAACTGGGGTTCCCCACCTTGGGAGGATTTCCTGAACTAGGACCCATGCAGCCATGCAGCAGTGCAGTCCCTTGTTGGGAAAGCCTCTACCCACCGGGTGAAGTGATCCATAATTACTAGACACCAGCTTTGCCCCCTGCCTTTTGGATGTTTTCCCCGGGTCCCCTCGGCTGAGGCTGATTTGCCAACTGTAGCTTTCTGCCCTTACTGGGGTTATGCTGGGCACAAATGATACAAAGGCGGCAGAATTTCTCAACATCCCCGCCCATCCCTGGCCACCACCAGTCCTGCTGGAGGGTTGTGGTCATGCTCTGCCTTCCCTGATGCATCACCCCATGATATAACTTTAGTAGTATCTGTCTAATACAGGGTGGGGCCACCGCGACTCTTTCCTCCCCATGTGCCCAGCACCCATCTGGTCTCTCTTTTTCTCCTCCATTTTTCCTTCTCTTCAGCTTCTACCTCTTCATATAATTTTACTAAGCTGGCTTCTGTCGTTTCCTCCTGTACACTTGCAATCTCAATTGCCTTTTGTTCCCCTGCTGCCTGTTCTGGAATGGCCGCAGTCTCTGAGTATCCCCTGGTGTTTTTGCTCTTTCGCTATACTCTGAACAGCAGTCAGTGTGTCAGTTTGTATAGGGTCCTGCTTAGGGGGGGTATGCAGACCCTCCTCTATTTTAACTGGGTTTATCTTTACTCGACCACAATCTTGTTTGTGTGTAGCCCACACTGCTGGGAACTGCTGACAAGGTAACCCATAGACCCCATCCGGGCTGCAGTCTCTGGTGATCAGGGCAGCTGTGACTATGCTAGGCAGGTTGTGTATTCTGTTGGTTGTATGCATTCGCTGCCCCTGACTCGTCCATATTATTTCTCCCTTTCCCAAATCTGTAACAATTCCTGCTTCCCTTATGATTTTTTAGGATAGCGCCCTCGATATTTGGACATACCCAGAAATACACTGGAAGCTGCGCTTCCCCGATTTCTAGTATTTGCGACTCACGTCTTTCTGCTTTTACTGTTTTTCCTCCTACTCCCGTAATATAAATAGCCTGTCTGGTTGTTGGTAAGGTGGTCAGTTATCGATACTGATGCCCCTGTGTCCACTAACATATTGCATTACCAGCACCCTAACAATGCCGTTGTGTACATCCGCGGGTCACCAGCACTGGTAGTGGAGCCCGCCGCCACATCTTTTTCTGACCTAGGAGCCGTCTTTAATAATTCTATGATCTGATCGACAGTCAGACTGGTCACCGATGGGGTGGGAGATTGTGTGTCTGCTGTGACCTTCACCTGGGTTTTCCCTCTCCCTTTTGGACACTCCAGCCATGTCCCGATAGGCCACAGCTGTAGCATATCAACTCCTTCACTGTCTTATACCCGGTCCGGCAGTCCTTTGCTAGGTGCCCCGGCTGCCGGCAAGCAAAACAAACTCTCCGGGACATCACAGCAGCTGCATCCACTATACCAACTTTACGATTTCTCTTGCCTTTTCTTTGGTCTATCTCACTAGCCCACGAAACTATCGCAGAGTAGTTGGACCCCACCGTTATGCCTAAACCTAAAACTTCCTGGTGGGCTGAGCTCAGGCCTTCCTTCGGCATTTTCAGGAAGACTGGGTCGTCCCTCTCTGGATTATCCAACCCTGAATACTCCTCATATGTTCGATATTTAAGTTTTGCATAATCCATGGTCATCTCACCTGCTTTTTGAATCACTGCCATTATCATTCCCCCAGCTACTCTCACCTCCCCCCAGTCGCTGCCTCACTTCTCCTTTAAAAGATCGATATCTTTCTTCATTACTGGCGCACCCGGTAGTTGCCCATGTACCATCCCGCACCCTCGGGCCATACGGTCCCACATATTCCTTGGGCACTTCGCTTTCACCAACACATGTATGTATATCTTTAGAGTGCACCTGGTGAATTTCAACCATTTCCTTGAGCTTGCACCAGAATTCTGAATTCCCACAGGCGACCTTAAGTGAGGGCAACTCAGACAAGATGCGCTGTTTCTCCCCGGGGGTGAAGGGCTTATGAGTAGTCGTAATCAAGGTCAAGGGCTGGCTCGGATCATCAGGGTTCTCAACCTGACGTTGCCTGACCTCAATAGGTGCCATTCTGGTATATCTATCTGGGTAAAACTTCTCCCTGAGATATCTCCACACTAATTCCCACACTACGCAGAATATAAAAGATGGGTACCAGTTAATCAGCACATAGTTAAAACCGCAGAGTATGTATTCCACAATCTGCCACCTTTGAGTACCCGAACTCATGATACTTGCTGTATTCCTTTGCATCACTAGATGGTATTTGAGCTATGCCTAGCCACACAGTCATGGGTATATAGAGAGTAGAGCAGTGGGCTAAGTACACACCCCTGAGGTGCACCAGTGTTGATCATCAGCGAGGAGGATATGTTATCACCAATCCGCACAGATTGTGGTCTTTCAGTTAGGAAGTTGAGGATCCAATTGCAGAGGGAGGTACAGAGGCCCAGAGTCTGTAATTTCTCAGTCAGGATTGTGGGAATGATGGTGCATCCTGACATAGGTGTTTGTATTAATACCTGTGACCAGTGTAGAGGTGGGAACTCCCTTGCATCACTGGAAATGTGTGTGGATCTTTCTGTGCATCTGAGTGGGGAGCAGATGCTTGGGCTGAAAGTCCCAGTGCCTTTCTGAAGGTCTCAGTGCCCACTGCCTCTGTTAGTGCTGTAGCTCCTGTTGGGAAGTGAGTGCCAGTAGTGGGCATGGGAGGACATCTTGTACACATACAGCATCGCCCCGACTCTATCCAGACACACGTGGGGGCAGGAAGGTGGGTGGAAAGTGCTGAGCCCAGGATGATGTACATAGTGGGTTGGACACACGGGAAGGTGGGCAGAGCCCCGGGTGGAGAGTGCTGAGCCCAGGATGATGTACATGGTGGGTTGGACACACGGGAAGGTGGGCAGAGCCCCGGGTGGAGAGTGCTGAGCCCAGGATGATGTACATGGTGGGTTGGACACACGGGAAGGTGGGCAGAGCCCCGGGTGGAGAGTGCTGAGCCCAGGATGATGTACATGGTGGGTTGGACACACGGGAAGGTGGGCAGAGCCCCGGGTGGAGAGTGCTGAGCCCAGGGTGATGTACATGGTGGGTTGGACACACGGGAAGGTGGGCAGAGCCCCGGGTGGAGAGTGCTGAGCCCAGGGTGATGTACATGGTGGGTTGGACACACGGGAAGGTGGGCAGAGCCCCGGGTGGAGAGTGCTGAGCCCAGGGTGATGTACATGGTGGGTTGGACACACGGGAAGGTGGGCAGAGCCCCGGGTGGAGAGTGCTGAGCCCAGGATGATGTACATGGTGGGTTGGACACACGGGAAGGTGGGCAGAGCCCCGGGTGGAGAGTGCTGAGCCCAGGATGATGTACATGGTGGGTTGGACACACGGCAGCACACAGGTCACTCTGTTACTCTACCCGAATTTGCAGCATCCTGGTCACCCCCGTACAGGAAAGGTATCAGTGAGATTGAAAGTGTGCAGAGGAAAGGACATTGCCAGGACTTGAGGACCTCAGTTATAGGGAAAGGTTGTGTAGGATTTGTGTTAGGATTTTATTCCCTGGGGCGAAGGAAGACTAAAGGGAGATTTGATCAAGGTACATAAAATTATGAGAGGTATAGATAGGGTAACTGTGAGCTGAGCTTTTCCACTGAGGTTGGGTGAGACTGGAACTAGAGATCATTGTTTAAGGGTGAAGGGGGAAATATTTAAGGGGAACATGAGGGGGAGTTTCTTCACTAAGAGTGTGGTGAAAGTGTGACATGAGCTGCCAGTGCAAATGTTGGATGTGGATTCCATTGCTATATTTAAAAGATATTTGGATAGGTACACGGGGGGAGGGCTATAGTCTAGGCAGAGGCCTACTATGGGAGTAGGCAGAATAACTGTTCAACATGGCCAAAGGACCTGTTTTTGCACTCCACTATATATTCTGTGATTCAGGAGATGGGACAGTGTGGAAGGAAGACATTTGTCCCGCTTCAGAGATGTGTCAATGGAGAGGATGGTGACTGAACTGGGTTTACTGCACGGGAGGAATAGCAGCTGCTCAGGTACCAGGCTGCACCTGACACTTCACAGTAAACTGCCCCCATGGAATAGCAGGGACGTGTCTGATGTGTGTCTGGGATGGGAGTGTTGGGAGTCTGACAGAAGTGTACCCAGTCAGTCAGTGACTGTGCCAGGAATACTGGCAGATCAAGTCCCCAGACTTACCCGTACCTCTCTCTGTGACCCCTCTAGTTCTGACTGTCCTGGCGACTTTGATCACAGGACTGTCTCCTACTGGATCAATCCCTCCAATTGGCTATGTTAAGACATTAGACTACAAAAAATTAGGAGCACAGTTAGGCCATTTGACCTATCAATTCCACTATGGCTGATTAACCGTCTCAACCCCATTCTCCTATCTTCCCTTCATAACCTTTGACACATAGAACTTATAAACCTCCACTTTAAATATACACAAACTTATCCACAGCTGTCTGTGGCAATGAATTCCACAGATTCACCGCCCTCTGGCTAAAGAAATTCCTTCTCATTTCTGTTCTAAAGGAATGTCCCTATACTGAGACTGTGCGCTCTGGTCTTAGAATCCCCTCACTATTGGAAATGTCCTCTCCACAGCCACTCTATCTAGCCTTTCCAGTATTCGATAGACTTCAGTGAGGTCCCACTCCTCTTCATTCTTCTAAACTTCAGCAAGTACAGACCCAGATTCATCAAAGGTTCTTCTTACATTAACCCTTTAGTTCCTGGAATTACTCCTGTGAACCTCCTCTGGACCTTCTCCGATACCAGCATATCTTTTCTTAGATATGGGGCCCACAATTCTCCAATTGGGGTCTGGCTAATGCCCTATAAAGCTACGGCATTACATCCTTGCTTTTGTGTACAAGTCCTCTCAAATTAAATGCTAACATTGCATTTGCCTTCCTTACCACCAACTCAACCTGCAAGTTAACCTTCAGGGAATCCTCCATGAGGACTCCCAAGCCCCTTCGCACCTCTGATTTCTGATTTTCCTCCCTGTTTAGCATTAGTCTATGCCTTTATTCCTTCTAAAGGCATGGGAATAAATGAAATAACAGAGATGGGTACAACCTGGTGAATGAGATCTGTGTAATTCCACCACAGAGAAACAAGGGGTGAGAAGAGAAGACATTGGTGCTGTGGTGCTGCTGGAAAAGTCTTTGGATAAGCGGAGTAAGTCGGTGGATGTTGCTCACCAGGGAATGTTTGATGATAAAACTGTGGTTGTACGAATTCTCTGGAAACAGAGGCAGAACTCAACTGGTAAGATTCCAAAGAGTCCCATCAGCAACCTGCAGGCGATGGACAAAATCAAACAGTCCATCAAGAAGTGTCAGGGTGAGTAAAGGTTTCCACACAGACCTCTTTTACATTTGTTAATCCCAGTGTGTGATGTGCAGACAGTGACGATACGCTTCCCCCTGCTGACCTGGTCTGGTTGGTAGGTTACTCCACGCCACCAGGGGTCGATTCTTCACTGTGCTCTGAACTGACCAGGGAAGCTCACCATGGAGACTGTCAGTGACTGTCACCTCTGTCAGTGGATCAAAGATCAAATTCCATTCCAGCTCCCCACTTTCTGTCCTGGTTTTGAAATGCTCAGACAATGTGTTTACTGAACAGTATCCTCATTCTGGAACTTTGTAATGACTGTACAAACATTTTTCCTGTGATATTGTCATAACAGATTCCAGTGTTTCCATTTTCCTGACCCCCATTATTCCAAACCTTAGACAGTAAAGACAGACAAACAACGTCTTTACTCAGTGAACCTGAAGCTGCTAATTAGGCCTTGAGTTGTGAACCAAGATCACTCCGTCTCTCATCACCACTTTGCTGTTTCCATCCCATCTTAAGTTCAGACTAAATTTATTAACAAAGAACATCTATGTCAGGGTGGTGGGTGGAGATATATTTCTCCCAAAGGAGGTATAAGGTGCCTCTTCCCTCTGCTAGCCTGCAGGTCACCCTTGCACAAGGTATATAACTAAGTTAGCACTCCCCTCCACACTCCGGATCAGAATGACGTGAGGCCATCGGAGCAGAGGGTGGATGGTCATGTCAGCAGCTGATGCACATCACAAGTCCTGGATTTCTGACCACTATGCAAGGCAGGCAGTTACTGATAATGGCTGGGGCCACCCATCTTGTAAAGACACTGCACATCTGTAGACAAAATTGGCCAAGAACAATCCTGGTGATTGAAGGACCATGATCACCCAGGTTATGAAACATGGCGCAACTGAACAAACATACAACCCTGTGATTCATTTTTCTTTCGAACATGCAAATAAATCCATAACAGAATAAAAATCATAACAGAATTAATGAAAGAACGCACCAATTGGGCATTCAACGAGTGTGCAAAGGACAACAAACTGCAAATACAAAAAGAAAGAAATAATAATAAATGAAACAGTAAAAAATATTGCAACATACGCCAGTGATATTAAACCTGCTTCTCATTATAGAGGTACATTAAATTATGAGAGGAACAAATAGGGTTGATGGCTAGGGTTTCACAGAGTACAGATAGGGTCAAAGGTCAGGGTTTCACAGGGTACAGATAGGGTCGAAAGGCAAGATTTCACAGGGTACAGATAGGGTCGACGGTCAGGGTTTCACAGGGTACAGGTAGGGTTAAAGGTCAGGGTTTCACAGGCTAAAGATAGAGTCTAGGGTCAGGGTTTCACAGGGTACAGATAGGGTCAAAGGTCAGGGTTTCACAGGGTACAGATAGGGTCGAAGGTCAAGATTTCACAGGGTACAGATAGGGTCGACGGTCAGTGTTTCACAGGGTACAGATAAGGTCAGAGGTCAGGGTTTCACAGGGTATAGATAGGGTCAGTTTTCAGGGTTTCAAAGGCTACAGGTAGGGTCAGTGGTCAGGGTTTCACAGGGTACAGATAGGGTCGACGGTCAGTGTTTCACAGGGTACAGATAGGGTCTAAGGTCAGGGTTTCACAGGGTACAGCTAAGGTCAAAGGTCAGGGTTTTACAGGGTACAGGTAGGGTCATTGGTCAGGGTTTCACAGGGTACAGATAGTGTCGAAGGTCAGGGTTTCACAGGATACAGATAGGGTCAGTGGTCATGGTTTCAGAGGGTACAGATAGGGTCGAACGTCAAGATTTCATAGGGAATAGATAGGGCCGATGGTCAGTGTTTTACAGGGTACAGATAGGGTCGAATAGCCAGGGTTTCACAGGGTACAGATAGGGTCTAATGTCAGGGTTTCACAGGGTATAGCTAAGGTCAAAGGTCAGGGTTTCACAGTGTACAGATAAGGTCAAAGGTCAGGGTTTCACAGGAACAGATAGGGTTAGTGGTTAGGGTTTCACAGGCTACAGATATGGTCAAAGGTCAGGGTTTCATGTGGTACAGATAGTGTCAATGGTCAGTGTTTCACAGGGTACAGATAGCGTCAAAGGTCAGGGTTTCACTGGGTACAGATAGGGCCAAAGGTCAGGGCTTCACCGGGTACAGATAGGGTCGAAGGTCAGGGTTTCACAGGGTACAAATAACGTCAGTGCTCAGGGTTTCACAGGGTACAGATAGGGTCGAAGGGCAACATTTCGCAGGGTACAGATAGGGTCGACGGTCAGGTTTTCACAGGATACAGATAGGGTCGACAGTCAGGGTTTCACAGGCTAGAGATAGGGTCAAAGGTCAGAGTTTCACAGGGTACAGATAGGGTCAAATGGCCAGGGTTTCACAGGGTACAAATAGGGTCTAATGTCAGGGTTTCACAGGGTACGAATAGGGTCTAATGTTAGGGTTTCACAGGGTACTGATAGGGTCCACGGTCAGGGTTTCACAGGGTACAGATATGGGTCAAAGGTTAAGGTTTCACAGGGTACAGATAGGGTCAACTGTCAAGGTTTCACAGTGTACAGATAGGGTCGAAGGTCAGGATTTCACAAGGTACAGATAGGGTTGAAGGTCAGGGTTTCACAGGGTACAGATAGGGTCGAGTGGCAGGGTTTCACATGGTAGGGATACCTAAAACCAGAGCGCTCAGGTTCAAGGTGAGTGGAGTGAGATTTAAGGGGGACTTGAAGTGTTAGTCTTCCACACAGAGTGTGGTGGATCTACAGAATGAACGGCCAGTGGAAGGGATTACAAATACAATGTATAAAAGACTCTTAGACAGCTACATGGATAGGAAGCACTTGGAATAATTATGAGCCAATCCTGTCAAATGGGTCAAACTCAAGCAGACATTTTGGTTGGTGTGGCCTCTTTCCTTGCAGTGTAACTCTGAATAGAACAGGTTAGAGGGGCCAAGAAACCTTGTCTTGCTTCTTGTCATTCATCTCACTGCAGTTAATGACATCAAACCTGAGTCACTGGATCTGTAAGTGTTTGTTTTACATTGGATATCTAAATAAAATAAAATAAAACAATAACAGAATGCAGAATAAAATGTCTATTCCAGAGAATGGCAGACACTGAGGTGCGAGTTGATATTGGCCAACATCCCCATATCTGATGTCACTGAGGAAACATCAGAAGACAGCTGGCCCTGGGCACTGCCTTGAGAAACTCCTGCAGTGAGATCCTGGGCTGGCATAGTTTAACGTCAACACCCACAGCCTCCTTGCTCAGTAAAAGTGTGACTGCAGGCTCAGGGAGTTATGGAAGAAGTGGAGGAAAGAAAGGAGTAGTTAGGGGTGGGGAGAGAAGAGGGTCATTTGGGGGTAGTGTAATACACCAGTGGTGAGGGTTACCCATTGGAAATGTCAGTTTTCATGCCAGAAGAGCACCCAGGCAGAATATCAGTTGTTGTTCCTCTCATTTACTCATTCCCACCCGGTTTCTCTGGAATGAAATATTTTTAAATTAGTTTCCTGTTCGTCCTTGATGCAGCAGCAAGTCGTATTGGAGGCACTATAGAAATGTTAAAGGTCATGAACACTATTTTATTGTAATTATATAAATATTAATAATCATTAACCACTTCAATCAAATACAGAGGACAAAGTAATGTAATTATCAACTTTGAAAATTCACAGTGTACTCTTGACTCTTAATCTATGTTCTCAATATTTATACAAAGATTTCACAGCTACATTTAATGTCAGAGAAATGTATACAATATACATCCTGAAATGCTTTTTCTTTGCAACCATCCACAAAAACAGAGTAGTGCCCCAAAGAATGAATGACAGTTAAACGTTAGAACCCCAAAGTCCCCCCCCCAGCTCCCCTCCTTTCTGCACGTAAGTGGCAGCAAGCAGCAATCCCCACTCTCCCCACCAACAAAAAAAAGCAGCTGCACCCCCCACCGAGCACTCAAGCATGCAGCAAAGCAACAGCAAAGACACAGACTTGCAATACCCCAAAGCCTACTCGTTCACCCGGTATTTGACATACCACAGGCTCTCTCTCTCCCTAAGAAGGGAGAAAGATGATTCTCCATTTCACAGTGAGAGGGGAGACATAAAAACAACTCACTGGTTTACGATATTAGAAGTCCATTACGTTGCTTTTTTTCGAGCTCTGTGCCCAAAGATCTCAGGTCTCTGGGCACACAGCCATAGATCTTCCAACTCCCATGACACACCGATCTCCTGCTGGGACACTGACCTTTGATCCACCCACCTCCAGAGCCATGGGATTTCGGCCTTCCGAAGGCAAGCAGAACTCTTAGGCTGCATCCTTGGTGTGCCGAATAACGGTCAGTTGTGAAACCCCGAGAGCGGGTCCCATTCCCGCAAAGAACCAAAGTCAGCATGTAACTCCAGATTAGGGTGTTCAAAAGAACCCTGAAAGCAAGAAATAGAGATACTAAAAAAGGAAATGTATTGCTTATTTACTATCATTATTTTTCTTTCTTTCTTTTTGTATTTTTACAGTTTATTGTCTTTTGCACACCCATTGTCCACCCTGATGATATGGTCTTTCATTGCTTATGTTATGTTTATTGAACTTATTGAGATTGCCCACTGGAAAATGAATCTCAGGGTTGTATATGGTGATATACATGTACTTTGATAACAAATTCACTCTGAACTTTGAACAATCTGATCGAATGCCAGCTGCAACCCCCACAATCGGTAAGTTGCTTCTGCAGCCTTCTCCGTGCCTTGTATCAGTTTGTCCCTTACCACCGGTCACAGTCCTGGCCAAAGGTGAGATTCCCGCTTTTTCACAAAAGAGTCACCCCAGTCTATACCAATGAAGTCAAATAAACCGATGATGAAGCTGGTACCAGTGAACAACGCAACCAAATGCAAAGTCCTTCAGACAGTTCACAAAACTAATTGTTTCTTCTTCTTTCAACTATGTGAAACACTCTGCTTTCCTCAACTGTGTAAGTCTAGCGAAGACAATCCTTCAGCCTCGCCGCCAAACATGTATGATTGAGGCGTGAGCCCACCCCTCCCAAACCCCCAGTTTGTGTGGATGCTGTGTAACTCACTACCCTGTTTCAAATTAATGCCACAAAATAGCGGACAGCACACTGCATACGATGAAAGGAATTATATTTATGAATCTTAACTGAAAGGTTAGAAAAGGGGCCTATCCTAATTAAACAGTCAAATGGTGCACAATTTGGAGCTCATCTTGACCTTCTCTGCCACTCACACACTGGGCCCTCGGTCAACGTGAAAGCACACACCACCTTTCGAACGTCGCTCGCAAACCATCTCAAACAAACGGGTCCCCCACTGGATCATATGCTATGACTGGTTCTCCCCAGCAACTTCTCGCTTCATCTCCTCCCAAACAAAAGCCTAAGACCAACATTATTGTCCCTCACCAAGAAAAATGTCGCACTCATTGGATGGCACACGTTCCACATCGTCCCTTATCTTCAACAATCACTCAAACAGGCTGAAAGCAGAACAAACAGTTCTTACAGAGCTGCTCAATGAAATACCTGCAGCATAACAGTAAAGATGTGAACCAGGGCACTACATATGACTCTGGTACTACTGGAACTGATTGACATTCTGAGCCTGTGCTTTCGGACTGTTTGAGCCATTTTGCTGTCTCGAGGGAGCTCAATGAGGTTTGCAGCCTGGAGACCATGATCGACTTCATTTCACACTGATCTCACTGAAGAAAGTGTGGAGAGAGATTGAGATCAACAAAGACAAGAGTGGAAGGTGAGCAGGGTTCAGCGCCACCTGCCTGCATTTGACCCATCTCTCTTTCTCTGCTGCCAGAGGAAGGTGTCTGTATGTGACTGGTGTTCGCGCGATGCTACCAGAGGATGGTGCCGAGGCCTTGGGTCTTGGGCAAGGTTTAATCAATGTTGTTGGTGCTTTGGACTCTCTGTGTTTCTTATTACTTCTTTCTCACTGCTATTTCGTGCAATTTTGATCATGGCAGACTGGGTCTGCAGCCTGCAGTCAGTGAATGACACAGGGCTAAACTGAACTGAACTGAACTAATCCGAACGTTGCTAAACTGTTTCCATGGCTCTGTGGTTTGATGTTTTTCTTTGACCGGGTTCCGTGGTTTTCTTCGTTTTGTGGCTGTCTGTGGGAAGACGAATCTCAGGGCTGTAAACTGCATACAGCGGTGCCAGAAAGTTTGTGAACCCTGTAGAATTTTCTCTATTTCTGCATAAATACGATCTAAAATGTGATCAGATCTTCACGCAAGTCCTGAAACTACATAAAAAGAACCCAATGAAATAAATAACACAAAAAACATTATACTTGTTCATTTATTTATTTACTTTGTACTTTATTGTCGCCAAACAATTGATACTGGAACGTACAATCATCACAGCGATACTTGATTCTGCGCTTCCTGCCACCTGGAGTACAAATCGATAGTAAATATTAAAAATTTAAATTATAAATCATAAATAGAAAATAGAAAATGGAAAGTAAGGTAGTGCAAAAAAACCCAGAGGCAAGTCCGGATATTTGGAGGGTACGGCCCAGATCCGGGTCAGGATCCGTTCAGCAGTCTTATCACAGTTGGAAAGAAGCTGTTCCCAAATCTGGCCATACGAGTCTTCAAGCTCCTGAGCCTTCTCCCGGAGGGAAGAGGGATGAAAAGTGTGTTGGCTGGGTGGGTCTTGTCCTTAATTATCCTGGCAGAACTGCTCTGACAGTGTGCGGTGTACAGTGAGTCCACGGATGGAAGATTGGTTTGTGTGATGTGCTGCGCCGTGTTCACGATCTTCTGCAGCTTCTTCCAGTCTTGGACAGAACAACTTCCAAACCAGGTTGTGATGCACCCTAGAAGAATGCTTTCTACGGTGCATCTAGAAAAATTACTGAGGGTTTTAGGGGACAGGCCAAATTTCTTTAGTTTTCTCAGGAAGTAAAGGCGCTGGTGGGCCTTCTTGGCAGTGGACTCTGCTTGATTGGTCCAAGTCAGGTCATTTGTGATATTGACCCCAAGGAACTTAAAGCTTTTGACCTGTTCCACTTGCGCACCACTGATATAATTTGGGTCATGCGGTCCGCTACTCCTTCTGAAGTCAGCTACCAATTCCTTCGTCTTGCTGACATTGAGGGATAGGATATTGTCTTCACTCTATGCCACCAGATTCTTAATTTCCTCTCTGTACTCAAACTCATCATTACCCGAGATATGGCCTACAATTGTTGTGTCATCAGCAAACTTATATATTGAGTTTGCTGGAAACTTGGCTACACAATCATGGGTGTACAGTGAGTACAGCAGGGGGCTGAGTACACAGCCTTGTGGGGCACCAGTGCTCAGAGTGATTGTAGAGGAGAGCTTGTCCCTTATTTTTACAGCCTGGGTCCTGTCTGTGAGGAAGTTGAAGATCCAGCTGCAGATCTGAGTGCTAAGGCCCAGGTTCCGGAGCTTGGGAATCAGTTTATTTGGCATGATGGTATTAAAGGCAGAGCTGTAGTCAATGAAAAGGAGCCTTACGTATGCGTATTTATTCTCCAGGTGTTCTAAGGAGGAATGTAGGGCCAGAGAGATGGCATCTGCTGTTGACCTGTTACTCCGGTAGGCGAATTGCAAAGCATCGAGGTTGACCGGTAGGCTGTGGTTGATGTGTGCATAACCAATCTCTCGAAGCACTTCATAGCAATTGATGTCGGAGCCACAGGTCGATCGGCATTCAGGCATGCCACCTTGCTCTTCTTCGGCACTGGGATTATCGTTGCCTTCTTAAAACACGAGAGGATCTTAGACTGAAGCAAGGAGCAGTTGAAGATGTCAGCAAACACTCCAGCTAGCTCGCTTGCACAGGCCTGGAGAACCCATCCCGGGACACCATCTGGGCCCGTACATGTATTTGTTGGAAAGAGTATGTGAGCCTCTGGGGTAATGCCTTCTACAAAAGCTATTTGGAGTCAGGTGTTCCAATCAATGAGATGAGATTGGACATGTGGGTTGTAGAGGGGGTCTCCCTATGAAACTCTCACACAAAATCAGGTTACTGACAGAGCCTGTTCTTCTCAAGAAAGATCTGTTTATATGTACTATGCCTTGATCAAAACAACTTTCAGAGCACCTTAGAAGAAGAATTGTAGAGATGCATGAAGCTGGAAAAGGCTACAAAAGCATTTCTAAAGACCTGAGAGTAAGAGAAATTTTCTACAAATGGAGAAACCTCAGTAACGTTGCTACTCTCCCTAGATGTGGGCATCCTGCAAAGATCACACCAAGAGTACAACATGCAATGCTGAAGGAAGAGAAAAAGAACCCAAGGGTAACAGCAAAAGAGCAGCATAAAGCTCCAGAGCTTGCTAAACTCTCTGTTCCTGTGTCCATTATAAGAAAAACACTGAACAGAATGGTGTTCATGGAAGGACATTATGGAAGAAACCACTGCTCTCCAAATAAAAACAAACAGTGCTGCATGTCTCACATTGCAAAAGACCACCTGGGTGTTCTTCAATGCTTCTGGGGCAATGTATGAGATGAAAGTTGAACTTTTTGGCAGAAATGCACATTGCTCTGGTTAGAGGTAAAAGGGCAGTGTACACCAACACCAAAATCCCATCTTACCCGTGACACATGGTTTGGGGCCGCTTTGCTGCCTCAGGGCCTGGGCAGCTTGCAATCGTTGAGAGAACAATGAATTCAAAATTGTATCAAGACATTTTTACAGGAGAATGTCAGGGTAGTTGTCAGTCACCTGAAACTTAGTCATAGTCATATTTTATTGATCCCGAGGGAAACTGGGTTTCGTTACAGTTGCACCAACCAAGAATAGAGTATAAATATAGCAATATAAAAGCATAAATAATTAAATAATAATATGTAAATTATGCCAGATGGAAATAAGTCCAGGACCAGCCTATTGGTTCAGGGTGTCTGACCCTCCAAGGGAGGAGTTGTAAAGTTTGATGGCCACAGGCAGGAATGACTTCCTATGACGCTCTGTGCTGCATCTCGGTGGAATGAGTCTCTGGCTGAATGTACTCCGGTGCCCACCCAGTACATTATGTAGTGGATGGGAGACATTGACCAAGATGGCATGCAGCTTGGACAGCATCCTCTTTTCAGACACCACCGTCAGAGAGTCCAGTTCCATCCCCCCAACATCACTGGCCTTACGAATGAGTTTGTTGATAGATAATGCAACAAGGCAATGATCCAAAAACAAGAATAAATCAACATCAGAATGGTTTAAATAGAAGAAGATTTTTGTTTTGGAATGGTCGAGTCAAAGTCCTGACCTTAATCCTATAGAAATGTTGTGGAAGGACCTGAAGCAAGCAGCTCATGCAAGGAAGCCCACCAGCATCCCAGAGCTGAAGTGGTTTTGTAAGGAGGACTGGCCTAAACTTTCTCCAAGCCGATATGCAGTACTGATCAACAGTTAACAGGAACATTTGGTTGAAGTTATTGCTGTACAAAGGGGTCACACCCATCCTAATTCTCCAGGATTCACAAACTTTCTAGCACCACTGTACATACTTTGATAATAAACATGTTTTAAATCTTTGAATCAAATGCTCTACCCTAGTGTAGAATCACAGAAAATTACAGCACAGAAACAGGCCCTTTGGCCTATCTAGTCAATGCCAAAACCTTTTAAACTGCCCACTTCCATCAATTTACACTGTGACCATAGCCCCACCATTCATGCACCTATACAAACTTCATTTAAACATTGAAATCGAGCTTGCATGCACCACTTGTGCAGGCAGTTGTTCCACACTTTCACCACCCTCTGAGTGGAGAAGTTCCCCCTCATGTTCCCCTTTAACTTTTCACCTTTCACCCTTGGAGTTTAGAAGAATGAGGGGAGACCTCATAGAAACATTTCGAATGTTAAAAAGCATGGACAGAGTGGATGTGGCAAAGTTGTTTCCCATGATGGGGGAGTCTAGTACGAGAGGGCATGACTTAAGGATTGAAGGGCGCCCATTCAGAATAGAGATGCGAAGAAATTTTTTTAGCCAGAGGGTGGTGAATCTATGGAATTTGTTGCCACGGGTGGCAGTGGAGGCCAAGTCATTGGGTGTATTTAAAGCAGAGATTGATAGGTATCTGAGTAGCCAGGGCATCAAAGGTTATGGTGAGAAGGCGGGGGAGTGGGACTAAATAGGAGAAAATGGATCAGCTCATGATAAAATGGCAGAGCAGACTCGGTGGGCCAAATGGCCTATTTCTGCTCCTTTGTCTTATGGGCTTATGGTCTTAACCTATGACCTCTAGTTGTAGTCCCCCTCAACCTCAGTGGAACCTAGTACTTTTCCATTCAGCTAGATCGTAAATTAGTATTTCTCATGGATTTTGTCCCAGGCACATAATTTAAAGACAGAGACAACATGTTTTGCAGAAGGACATTTTTTATCAGCATTATTTAATCTCATGGCTGCATGCTCCTGTACGTTCTCAAAGCATTACCATATTCCAAGCTAACACCACTTTATGTTACACATTTTTGCACATATCAAGGTTGACTCATATGATTTCTGTAAAATTTAACTCTCTCCTTACATTATCCTTGCAAAATACTTAAAAATAGAGAGGATATGCTGTGAATAGTCATTCTGTCAGTTTAATTGGCTTCTGCCCAACAGGGTTGTTACAAGTGGGGAGTTAACACTGTGTTGCAGCAAAGATATTTTCAGTATTCCAGAGAGCCTCTTGGCACTTATCACTCACAATGTAAAACTCCTTTAAACTTTCCAACTCTCACCTTTCCACCTCTCACTCTTCTATTTTATGAAGACTCTGAATTTATACTCTGCCTATCAATGCTGCAGAGAAATCAATCCCAGTTTGTCCAACTTCTACATATAGCTCATAGCCTCCCATCCAGGCAGCATCCTAGTGAACCCTTGCCTAATCATTGGACAATTGACAATGTCCAATTACCTTACTAACTGGACGTCTTTGATCTTTGGGAGCAAACCAGGGCATCCAGAGGAAACCCATGCGCTCACAGGAAGGACACACAAACTTTCTTACAGAGGATGCTGGGACTGAACTCCAAACTTCGAACCCCCAAGCTGTATTAGCATCAAGCTAAATGCAATGCTACTGTGGCACCCAGAATATATTGCAAATCACAATGGACCTAGCAGTAATCTTTGTCAAACACCACTGGTCACAGGCCTCCAGTTAGAATAACACTCCTCCACCACAACCCTCTTTCTCCTCTCTACTTGGGCAGCATCATTTGGCAAGATGGTGGACATCTAGTGCAGCTCTTGGTGTGAACAGTTTGGCAAGTTTGTTCTCTCTCATGCAGCGGCATTCTGACCCATATAAGACTGTGGACAGAACACAGCTCTGGTACAGCTTCACCTTGGTGTGGACACTGCTTGGTTGATCCCCATATGTTGCTCATTTCTAGCTTTGCTGAGTCTGTACTAGATGTCAGCCTTGGTCCCAACAACCTGTCGAATGACGCTGCCCAGGTAGTTGAGTCTGCTGGTGCTGGGTAAGCCTTGGTGGGAGGAGGAGACTCTGCATTGAGGGTTATGATCTCAGTCTTTCTCTCGCTGACTCTACCCAACCTGTCCTCCAAAGGTACACAGGTGCTGAGTCTTGTCTTGCATGTGCTGGTCTGTACCTGATAGTAATGCAAGGTCATCCACAAAGTCAAAGTCTTCCCTTCTACGGTAATGTCTTCACTATTGCAGGTGTGAGCAGATCCTGTCCCTAAGAATCTGTCCAATAAGCCTTGTGAGATGTTGCACTTTGGATGGACAAGCCAGGGGAATGGTAGACAGTGAATGGTATGGCTATGAGTTGAACTACTGCCCATTACACCACTTGCATTCAGGGTGACAATGAAGGTAACTTCATTGCTTTCTGTCTTTGGCCAATTTTGGTCTTGGCCTTAGTCTTGGCAGTGTTCAGGGCTTCCATGATCATGCCAGTAGCTTCCTCTCAGTTTTCACTTCTGTGAGCCATGCAAGTCCCAGGTGGACTCCCAGATGTAGGAGGATTCTTCATTGCTGTTTCCGTAACAGTTTTGTTTGACCAGATAGGGTTGTTAGCCCTGAGCTGAACCCCCAAGCCTGGAGAACCGACAGCCCACTTAGTTTGGCCTCTACCCTTTGACCTGTTTGGCATGGGTGACCCTACAAAGAGACAAAACATAAAGTCTTGACTCCAGCCACCATACCTTTCCAGGTTATTGAGACATGCAACCCTCCAAACCACAAGGTTCTGGTCATCTTGGAGGGCCATGAGTTTTGCCATTGAACAAAGGGACCTGGGAAACAGATCCCTATTCCTTGATAGTGGAAGTACAAGTAGATAGGGTCGTAAACACAAAAGATTCTGCGGATGCTGGACATCCAGAATAGCACCACGCATTCATAAACCTGGACCTGAGTACAGAGTTTGGAATGTTACGCTGAAGTTTGTTTACTTATTTAGAGATATGGTACAGAATAGACCCTTCTGGCCATTTGAGCTGAGATGCACAGCAACCCCAACAACCCCAGTTAACCCTAACCTAATCAAGGGACAATTTACAATGAACAATTAACCTACTAACCAGTACATCTTTGGACTGTGGGAGGAAACCAGAACACCCAGAGGAAATCGACACATTTCACAGGGAGGAAGTGGAAACTCCTTACAGAGAATGCCACGATTCAACTCCAAAGTTAATGGCCCAGGCTGCAATAGTGTCGTGCCAACCACAATGCTGCAGTGGCTGTATATGACATTGGCAAAGCTGAATTTGGAGTATTGTGTGCAATTCTAGTCCCATACCTACAGGAAGGTTATCAATAAAATTCAAAGAGTTCAGGAAAAACTTACAAGGATGTTGCCAGGACTTTAGAACCTGGGTTAGTGGGAAAAATTATGTAAGTTGGTACTTTATTCACTGAAGTGCAGGAGAATAAGGGGAGATCTTATTTATTTATTTATTATTTATTGGGATACAGTGTGGAATTGGCCCTTTCATCTCTTTGAGCCACACCTCCCTGCAACCCCCCAATTCAATACTAGCCTAATCACATGACAATTTACAACGAACAATTGACTTTCGATTTGGTCCGTCTGTGGACTGTGGGAGGAAACCGGAACATCCATCGGAAGCCCACACAGCCACAGGGAGAACTTACAGACAACAGGAGGTATTGAAACTGGGTCGCGGGTACTGTAAAGCATTGTGCTGACCACTACACAATCTTACAGATGTATACAGATTTATGAGAGGTATAGATAGAGTGAATGCATAAAGGCTTCTTCCTCTGAGGTTGGGTAAGAGTAGAGCCAGAGTGCAGGGGTGAAAGGTGGAATATTTACGGGGAACCTGACGTGGGACTTTTTCACTCAGAGGGTGGTGCGAGCTGCAAGCAGAACTGGTAGATGCAGATTCAATTGTAACATTTAAGATAAGTTTAGATAGGTACATGGATGACAGAGGGTCAGAGGGATGTGATCTGGGTGCAGGTAGATGAGACTAGGCAGAAGGTACGTTTCTATACTCTAGTACTCCCACCTCTGATGGAAAGCTCACCGGCCCTCTATTTCCTGCTTTCTTCTTTGTGCGATTCTTAAACAGTGGAAAATATTGGTTATTCCCCAATCCTTTTGGACCTTGCCTGTGGTTAAAGAGGATAGAAAGATACCTGTCAACAATCTCTTCTAATAAGTCTGGGAAGAACCACCACGGTCTGGGGAATTACCCACCTTAAAATTCTGCAAGAGTCTCAACACTGCATATCAGCACACCCCAGAACTGCAGCATGCCTCTCCTTTACCTCGCTGTCTCCTTGAAAGCACCTCAACCTCCCTCACCACCAGCAGGTTTGGATCGGTCTTGCCTTTAGTCCGACTACACTTGTAATACCTGGCGCCTTTTACTGTTCTGTTGTTGTTGGAAACAGGAGGGCTGAGGGAATACATATTGAGTTCGCCAGCAGGTCTTCCCAACACTGAAACACATTATTTATATTAAGTATAAATGCAAGCAACCAAGAAAGGCCATCTGTGTGCATTGAGCAGTGCCAGAAAGCACACTGTCAGCAAAGGCAAGCTGTGTACACAGATGTCAGAATGTAATTCCACCCCTATGTTCAAAGTTAATTGATTAACAAAGTACACATATACATCACCAATTACAGTACTACCCTGAAATTATACAGGCATTCACTGTAAGTACAAACAAACAAGTAAATACAAGGTTCCTACATGTTGTGATGGTCAAAACATGGAGCAAACATCACAAACTCCTACAGCCCCCAATGACCCGGTCATTTCAGTCTCTGAGGCCGACGTGAGAAGGTGAGCCCACGGAAAGCATCGGGCCCAGATGGTAAAGACCTGTGCTGATCAACTGGCTGGAGTGTTCACTGAGATCTCTAACCTCTTGCTTAGGCAGTCTGAGGTACCCACCTTCTCCAAGCAGGTTTCAATTACACCGAGGCCTAAGAAGAACGTGGTAACCTGCCAGTAGCACTTTCATCGACAGTGATGGAGTGTTTTCAGAGGTTGATGATGAAACATATCAACTCCCACCGGAGAAGCGATTTTCACCCACTTCAGTTTGCCCACCAGCACAACAGGTCCACAGCAGACACCATTTCACTGGCTCTTCACTCAATCCAGCAAAATCTGGACAGCAAAGGTACATATATCAGGATGCTCTTAATCAACTACAGCTCAGCATTCAAACCATCATCCCCTCTAAACTAATCAATAAGCTTCAAGACCCTGGCCTCAATACCTTCTTATAGAATTGCATCCTCGATTGGCTCACTTGTAGATCCCAGCCAGTTCGGATTGGCAAAGACATCTCCTCCACAATTTCCATCAGCACGGGTGCACCACAGGCTGTGTGTGTAGCCCCCTGCTCTACTCACTTTACACTTAAGACTGTGAGGCTAAGCGCAGTCCCAACACCACATTCAAGTTTGCAGACAACACCGTTGTTGTAGGCCATATCAAAGGTAGTGATGAATCAGGGAGATTGAAAATCTGGCTGAATGGAGCCACAACATCCTGAATGTCAGCAAGACCAAGGAGATGGTTATTGACTTCAGGAGGAGGAAACTGGAGTTCATAAGCCACTGCTCATCTGGGGGCTCACAGGTGAAGAACATTAAATTCCTCAGTGTCATCATTTTGGACGACCTGTCCTGGACCCCAGCAGATAACTGCAATTATGAGGAAAACGAGGCAGCACCTCTACTTAGAAGTTTATGACAATTTAACATGGCATCTAAAACTTTGACAGACTTCTGTAGATAAATGCTAGAGAGTATATTGACTGGCTTTCTCAAAGCCTGGTATGAAACACCAATGGCCTTGAATGCAAAATCCAACAAAAAGTAGTGGATACAAACCAGTCCATCACAGATAAAGCCCTCCCCCCCCCCCCCCCACCACCACCACTGAGCAAATCTCCACAGGAAAAAGCATCCATCATCCGGTACCCCCACCACCCAGGTCCTGCTCCCTTCTCACTGCTGCCATCAGGCATAAGGTACAGGAGTCTCAGGACTCACACCACCAGGTTCAGAAACAACTATTACCCCTCAACCATCAGGCTCTTGAACCAAAGAGGATAACTTCACTCAACTTCAATTGCTCCAACACTGAACTGTTCCCACAACCTATGGATTTGCCTTCAAGGACTCCACCACATGCTCTCAATATTTATTGTCTATTTATTGATTATTATTCTCTTTTTTCTTTAGTATATGAACAGTTTTTGTCTCTTGCACTCTGGTTGTCGACTCTATTGGGTGCAGTCCTACACTGATCATATTGTGGTTATTGGGCTTTTTGACAATGTCCACAAGAAAACGAATCTCACGGTTGTATAGGCTGACACATATATCCCTTGATAATAAATTTGCTTTGAAATAGCATCAATGAAAAGCCACGCTCAAAATGGACAAAGAACCAAGTCAACAAACTGTGCAAATGCAAAAAGAAAAAAAACAAAACATCTAGATGGGCCGAAGGGCCTGTTTCTGTGCTGTACTTTTCTATGACTCTATAATAACAAATAAGCAGTAGTCAGCGAGCCCACAGGTTGTGGGAACAGTTCAGTGTTGGGGTGAGTGAAGTTATCCCGACTGGTTCAAGAGCCTGATGGTTGGGGCATCGGGTAGGCGCGCTGTGATTGCCGCTTTATCACCGGGGGCAATGCTGTCATGTAGTGCGGTGGCTGTTACAGTTCGGGATTAGGACCGGATGTTCGGGCGACTGGCGGAGACGACCGGAATCGGCGCATCCGGGGCGGGACATGCCGATAGTCACTGCTGCAGTTGCCAGCTGCCCTTTCGGACTCCAACCATGCTGCTGGGCAAAGTGGCTCTGGTGACGGCCTCAAGCCAGGGAATCGGGCTGGCGTTGGCCCGGCGCCTGGCGCAGGACGGTGCTCATGTGATGATCAGCAGCCGCAAGGGCAAGAACGTGGAGGAGGCCGTGTCGCGGCTGCAGGCCGAGGGTCTGTCCGTCTCGGGTACCGTCTGCCACGTCGGTAAGGGCGCCGACCGGGAGTCGCTGGTGGCCGAGACGGTCAGCCGGTTCGGGGGCGTCGACATCCTGGTGTCCAATGCTGCCGTCAACCCCTTCATTGGCCGCACCTTGGACTGCCCGGAGAGTGCCTGGGACAAGATCCTGGACATCAATGTTAAATCGGCCGCCCTGCTGGCACAGCTGGTGGTGCCCCACATGGAGAGGCGAGGAGGTGGCTCTATCGTGCTGGTCAGCTCCGTGGTCGGTTACCGGCCCTTCCCGTTGCTAGGCCCCTACTCAGTCAGCAAGACGGCTCCACTGGCCCTGACCAAGGTGCTGGCCACCGAACTGGCCCCACTCAACATCAGGGTCAACGGCCTGGCTCCCGGCATCATCAAGACCCGCTTCAGCGCGGCCCTGTGGGAGGACAAAGGCCCGCGGAAGGCGGCCTTGGAGATGATTGACATGCGGCGTCTGGGAGAGGCCGAACACTGCGCCGGGGCTGTCTCTTTCCTCTGCTCGCCTGATGCCTCCTACATCACGGGGGAGACCATTAGCGTGAGCGGCGGCATTCAGTGTCGGCTCTGAGGTCGCTAACACTGCGCCCCCCAAATGCTCGGACACCTCCCTTCTGATCTTCCACTGCCGGGCCCCTGCACCACCCACACCACAACGGGCCCCGAGTCGCTCTTCAGGATTTGGTACCATTTCCCACACAGTCAATGCTTCAAGAAGGATTAGGCCACCAGGCCTCTTAAACCTCACCCTGTTATGCAAGAATTGAAAATACACGTGGACTAAGATGTTAACTGTCCTATGCTATCACCAGTGGGATCTTCAGTTGATTTGCCACCTGTCTTCAGGAGTTTCCGCCGGCTTGTGATCAAGACTCCCTCGAGGTGGTGGGCCGGTTGTGCTAAAGCACAACCTCCCACTGGTAAGCTTAAAAACTTGGCATCTGCATCTATCAGAGTTGGTGGTCACTTCCATCCAACAGGTAGTCTGCTCTTCAGGTGTCAGTGCAACTACTGAAGGGTTTGCAAAAGATGGATACACTGTCTGACTATCCGCCCCTCTGAACGTACTTGGTCCACACCCATGCTGATCCTGCCTCTGCTTACTTATTAAAATGTCCAATATTTACACAGCTTTTTGTCTTTTGTGCTCCGGTTGTCTGCTTTATTGGATGCAGTCTTTCATTGATTCTATTATATTTATCGTATTTCCTGACTATGCCTAGCAAACAAATCTCATACTTGTACATGATGGCACATAAGTACTTTGCTGATAAAGTTACTTTGAATTTGAAGATAAAATCAATGAAAAACAACACACAACAAGACTGGGAAAGAAACAGAAGTCAACAACTTGCAAATACAAAAGAAAGAAAACATAGCAATAATAACAATAAGCAATAGATAAGTAGGTTGTAGAGTCCTTGAAGGTGAGTCCACAAGTTGTGGGAACAGTTCACTATTGGGGTGAGTGAAGTTATACCGACTGGTTCAGGAGCCTGATGGTTGAGGGATTACTCTTCCTGAATTTGCTAGTGTGGGCCCTAAGCCTCCTGTACCTTTTCCTGATGCAAAAAAGAGAGTGTGGCCTGGGTGGTGGTGGTCTTTGATGATGGATGTGTTGGCTCTCAGCTTTTGATTCTACCCACCTGGGCAAGTGAAGCTGTCACCTGATCAGTGGGCATATTTATCGTGTTCCAGCTCGGCCTTTGGCACGGGTGGAGATGAAGCCATGTGAAGTGCTGATTCGTTGACAGAATATTCTGTAGATACTGGAAATCCAGAGAACACACACAAAATGCTGGAGGAATTCAGCAAGTCAGTCAGCATCCATGTAGATGAAGGGTCCCCACCCAAAATGGCGACTGTTTACAGCTCCATAGATGCTGCCTGACTTACTGAGGTCCACCAGCTCCAACATTTTGTCCATGCTGTATGTGAAACAGTGCAAGTCGGGACTGGGAATCTGATGTGTCATTGGTGGTGATCTGTTCATACGATGTGGTCAACAGCTGCAGTAGTCCAACTTCAGAACAGTGCGGGACGCTTTGTCCTTGCTGCCTCTGTATTGAGATTTGGTAGGGCATGCAATATGGTCAGACACTTTTTCGGTGGGGCCGGGGTAGTCCTAATTCCCGCTTTACCATTTGTGCAATGTCGGTTGGACGCTGTTACAGTTCAGGATTGGGAAGACATGCAATTAGATTATGGAAAGCAGGGGCTAGAGGAAACATAGAAAATAGGTGCAGGAGTAGGCCATTCGGCCCTTCGAGCCTGCACTGCCATTCAGTATGATCATGGCTGATCATCCAACTCAGAACCCTGTACCGGCCTTCCCTCCATACCCCCTGATCCCTTTAGCCACAAGGGCCATATCTAACTCCCTCTTAAATATAGCCAATAAACTGGCCTCAACTGTTTCCTGTGGCAGAGAATTCCACAGATTCACCACTCTCTGTGTGAAGAAGTTTTTCCTAATCTTGGTCCTAAAAGGCTTCCCCTTTATCCTCAAACTGTGACCCCTCGTTCTGGACTTCCCCAACATCGGGAACCATCTTCCTGCATCTAGCCTGTCCAATCCCTTTAGGATTTTATACATTTCAATCAGATCCCCCCTCAATCTTCTAAATTCCAACGAGTATAAGCCTAGTTCATCCAGTCTTTCATCATATGAAAGTCCTGCCATCCCAGGAATCAATCTGGTGAACCTTCTTTGTACTCCCTCTATGGCAAGAATGTCTTTCCTCAGATTAGGGGACCAAAACTGCACACAATGCTCCAGGTGTGGTCTCAGCAAGGCCTTGTACAACTGCAGTAGTACCTCCCTGCTCCTGTACTGGAATCCTCTTGCTATAAATGCCAGCATACCATTCGCCTTTTTCACCGCCTGCTGTACCTGCATGCCCACTTTCAATGACTGGTGTATAATGACACCGAGGTCTCGTTGCACCTCCCCTTTTCCTAATCAGCCACCATTCAGATAATAATCTATTTTCCTGTTTTTGCCACCAAAGTGGATAACTTCACATTTATCCACATTAAATTGCATCTGCCATGAATTTGCCCACTCACCTAACCTATCCAAGTCACCCTGCATCCTCTTAGCATCCTCCTCACAGCTAACACTGCCGCCCAGCTTCGTGTCATCCGCAAACTTGGAGATGCTGCATTTAATTCCCTTATCCAAGTCATTAATATATATTGTAAACAACTAGGGTCCCAGCACTGAGCCTTGCGGTACCCCACTAGTCACTGCCTGCCATTCTGAAAAGGCTATATAATTTTTTTCTGAGTCTTTTATCTGGACAGTATGCAGGTGAGTGTCAGTCAGGTATATGAGATAGAGAATGGGACCCAACAAGGCAGTATTTGTAGCCTTTTGTTTAATAGTATGATTAATAATATTTTTTCTGAGATGGGTCAATCATTTTTTGCAGATGATGGAGCTTTATGGATTAGAGGTAGAAATTTCAATTTAACTGTATATAGGATGCAATTAGTGATTAATGAGGTCAAAACATTGGGCAAATAGATCAGGATTTAAGCTTCCAGTGGCTAAAATGCGAATTATGTGTGATACAATGAGGGTCATAGCCCTGCATTTAATATGAAATTATACGGTCAAACTCGCGAAGAAGTGTCCATGGTAAGATTTCTTAGCATGTGGATGAGTAATCTGACATGGAAGCCCCATATCAGTAAAATAATTGATAAATTATTAAATATACTGAGGTGTCTTTGTGGGTATTCTTGGGGTGCTGCACGAAAATCTTTGTTGACCATTTGTATTTGGTTAATTAGATCGGTACTTGATTATGGCTGTGTGGCTCATGGATCAGCTTCATCTTCAAATTTAAAATGTTTGGATGTGATACCAGCTCAGGCTTTAAGACTGTGTTGTGGTGCAATAAAGACATCTCCTGTTTTAGCGTTACTGGTTGAAATGGGACAATTACCCTTACAGTCGCAGAGGATGAAGTTGTTAACGTACTGGGTTAATTTGAGGGGCAAAGAAGTAAACATTCTGTTAAAAGTGTGTTGGAGGACCGTTGGCAACTTCACAAGGATAGTGTTTTTAGTTTTGGGTGGCTGGGTTCTTATGGTGCTGGGAATATGGGTTTGCTGGATAATGCAATATATACCACTGTAGGTTTCTCAGTAACCCCACCTTGGTTCATTCCAATAAATTTAGTTGATTTTGGATTGCATGTTTTAGTGAAGTCTCAGGATTCTGATATATCTGAGAGTCTGTTGGTTCATCAGGAAGTTGACCTTTAAGTTGGACTGACAACAGTCATTAAAAGTCAGGAGAAGCAGCAAAGGATGTTCGGGCAAGTGGCAGAAAAGATTGGTCTCAGCGTGTCCAAGGTGGGACATGCTGCTCATCTGTTGCCGCAGGGGCAACTGCGCGACTTCCAGTCGGCTTTTCGAACTCGAACTATGCTGCTGGGGAAGGTGGTTCTGGTGACGGCGTCCAGCCAGGGAATCAGGCTAGCGGTGGCACAGCCCCTAGCCCAGAACAGTACATACATGATGATCAGCAGCCACAAGGGCAAGAACGCAGAGGAGGTCGCGCCGCGGCAGCAGACTGACGTTCATCGGTACCATCTGCCACATAGATCAGGGCGCAGACCAGGAGTCGCCACTTCGGGGGCGTTGACATCCTGGTGTTCAACGCCAATCCGTTGACCGTTCTTTGCCCAATTGTCTGGAACAAGATCCTGGACATCAAAGTCAGTCAAACCACAGACGAGAGAAAATCTGCAGATGCTGGAAATCTGAGCAACAAGTCAGCCGCCCCGCTGGCACAGCTGGTGATGTCCCAAATGGAGGGGCCAGGGGGTGGCTCCATCACCTTGGTCAGCTCCATGGCAAGTTACCGGGCCATCCCGATGATAGGTCCCTATTCGGTCAGCAGGACAGCTCTGCCGGTCCTGACCAAGGGACTAGCCATCAAAATGCCCCTCTCAATATCAGGGTCAACTGCCTGGCCTCCGGCATCATCGAGACCCACGTCAGTGCGTACGAGATGGAGGAGGAGGACCACCAGCAGGTGGCCATGGAGCTGATCGATATGTGGTGCCTTGGAGAGGCAGTGGAGTGCGCCGGTGTCATAATCCTTCCTCTGCTCGCCTGACGCATCCTGCGTCACCGGGGAGACAATTAACGTGAGCGGCAGTACTCAGTGTCGGCTCTGAGATCGCTGCCCCTGCCCATTGCTTGAACACTTCTCTCTTCTGATCATCCACCGCCGGAACCCCTACCCTCCTACCACAACGGGACACGAGATGCTCTTCAGGACCTGGATTTGTCCCTCGCAGCACTGGTAGCACAGCAGTCAGTGTGTGACTGTTGCGTACGAGAACACAGTAGCATGAGACCACCGAGCCCCTTCAACCTCTCCCTGCCATTGCTCTGACCTGGCATCACAGCTTCTCAGCGTGTTCCCCAGTGCCCTCAGATTTTTCTCCCTCTCAACTCTTCCAGTGATCGTCCACTCTTCTGTCGAGAAGTCTGGAGATCCACCACTCTTCACTAGGCACGGCTTTAAAACTTCTCCATTTACCCCACCCCCTACTCTTGCAGCTTTGATCTCTTTGCTCTCTCCACGTTACAACTCAATCAGACCACAGCAAAGCAACAGTGGCCTCCTTGTGACACCAGTCTTCTGGGTAAAAAGATCGACGGAAACTATCCGGACCACAAGTACAATCCAAGAGTGGTATCAAGGTAACCAATAAATATCAAGTGGTATTTATTATCCAGAATAACTTTGATCAACAGTGAAAAGTGATTCATGATATACATACACATCAGAGCTGTCCTCCTTCAAATAACGGGATTTCCCTTCCTGCCCTCACCCCCATCTCTTCCAATTCCTGAACATCTGCACTCACCCTACCATCCAGCCACCTTGATATTGATAGAGTTCCTCATGTCCTTACCGACCACCACATGCGCCTCATCGTCCTCCACAACATCCAAAGGGAACCTACCTCTAAACATACCTGTACTTCTCCCCGCTCTCCACTTTCTGCAGGGAATGCTGTCTCCATGATCCCACTGTCCATTTGTCCCTCCCCACTAATCATCTATCATATCCCAGCAAGCAGCCTCCGTGCCACACCTGCACATTCACCTCCTCCCTCACCTCCATTCAGGGCCCCAAATAGTCAGTTCAGGTGAGGCAACACATCACCTGCGAATCTGCTGAGGTTGTCTACACTTCCCTGGTCGCCCCAAATTTCTTATGCGGCCTCCTCTACATTGATGAGTCCCGCCATAAACTGGGGGACCATTTCATCCAGCACCTCTGCTCCATACACCAAATGCAGAAATTCCCAGTGGTCAAACATTTTAATTTTAAATTCATTCTTGTTCCGTCATGTCAGTTGTTACGCCTACTCTGGTGCCAAGATGAGGCCAGTCTTAGGGTGCAGGAGGAGCACCTTATGTTCTGTCTGGGTGGCCTCCAATAGCGATATTTCATTCAGGTTAAGAAAAACATTCCCTCCCCTCCCCCTTCTTTAATTCCCCACTCGGGCCCTTTACCTCTTCTCACCTGCCTATCACATCTCCTTTGGCTCAGCTTGTAAGTGCAATTACGCAGAAAGCACAGTAGCTCCTATATTTTTTTTTGAAATTTTCAAAGATTTACCATGGCATCTAAAACTTTGACAAAGTTCTATCGATGTGTGGTGAAGAGTATACTAACTGGCTGCAGCACAGTCTAATGTGGAAAGACGAATGCCCTTGAATGGAAAATCCCACATGAACTGTAGAATATGGTCCAGTCCATCACAGGTAAAGCCCTTCCCACCAATGAGCACCACTACTCGAAGCATTGGCACAGGAAAGCAGCATCCATCATCAGGGATTGCCACCACCCAGACCTTGCTCTCCTCTCGCTGCTGCCATCAGGAGGAAGGTACAGGAGCCTCACCACCTGGTTCAGCAACTGTTATTAACCCTCAACCTTCAGGTTTTGAACCACAGGGGATAAGTTCACGAAACTTCATTTGGCCATCACTGAACTGTTCCACAACCTATGGACTCACTTTCAAGAACTCTTCATCTTAGGTTCTCAATATTTATTGTTCGTTTATTTGTTATTTATTCATTATCATTTCCTTTTTTCTTCAGTATTTGCACAGATTTTTGTCTTTTGTACTGTGGTTGTCTGCTCTGTTGCGTGCAGTCTTTCATTGTTTCTATTAAGCTGTTATATCGTTAAATGTGCCCTCAAGCAAACGTATGTCAGCGTTGTCTATCATGACAGATATGTACGTTGCTAATACATTTACTTTGAGTGTGTACATAAAAGAATCAATGCAAAACAACACACAGGAATCGTTATAGAAAAGATGCTGGCATGGATAGCGGAATGGCTGACAGGCAGGAGGCAGCGAGTGGGAAGTAAGGGGCCTTTTCTGGTTGGCTACCAGTGACTCAGGGGTTTGACTTGGGAGCACTACTGTCCACATTGTTTCTCATTGATACGGATAATGGCTCTGTGGCAAAGTTTGATATGAAGATAGGTGGAGGGGTAGGTAGTGCTGAGGAAGCAATGCGATTGCAGCAGGACTTAGACAAATTGGAAGAATGGACAAAAAAGCAGAAAAATCTGGAATCTAGTGTTGGGAAATGTGTGATAATTCACTTTGGTAAAAGGAACAACAGCGCGGACTATTATCTAAATGGGAAGAAGTTTCAAACATCGGAGCTGCAAAGGGACTTGGGCGTCCTCGTGCAAGATTCCCAGAAGGTGATTTACAGGTTGAGTCTGTGGTGAAGAAGGCAAGTGCAATGTTGGGAATTATTTCAAGGGGAATAGAATATAAAATCCAGGAGATAATGCTCCTTTAATTTATAACATACTAGTCAGGCCACACAAGGAGTATTGTCAACAGTTTTAGCCCTATATCTCAGAAAGGTTGTGTCATCATTGGAGAGAGTCCAGAGGAGGTTTACGAGGATGATTCCAAGAATGGGGGCGTTGACATATGAGGAGGGTTTGACAGCTTTGGGCCTGGAATCACTAGATCTTAGAAGAATGTGTGGGGGTTTCATTAAAAACTTAACGAATGTTGAAAGGACTGGATAGGGTAGATGTGGAGAGGATGTTTCCTATGATGGGGGTATCCAGAACATGAGAGCACAGCCTCAAAATTGAAGGGGCGATCTTTTAGAACAGAGGAAGGGAGGATTTCTTTTGGACAGAGCGTAGTGAATCTGCGGAATGCTCTGCCACAGACTGCAGTGAAGTTCAAGTCCATGGGTATACTTAAGGGAAAAGTCGTTCATAAAAACATAGAAAACCCACAGCACAATACAGGCCCTTCAGCCCACAAACCCGTGCCAAACATGTCCTCACCTGGGAAATTACCTAGGGTTACCCATAGCCCTCTATTTTTCTAAGCTCCGTGTACATAGAAACATAGAAAATAGTGCAGGAGTAGGCCATTCGGCCCTTCGAGCTTGCACCGCCATTTATTATGATCATGGCTGATCATCCAACTCAGAACACCGCCCCAGCCTTCCCTCCATACCCCCGACCCCCGTAGCCACAAGGGCCATATCTAACTCCCTCTTAAATATAGCCAATGAACTGGCCTCAACTGTTTCCTGTGGCAGAGAATTCCACAGATTCACCACTCTCTGTGTGAAGAAGTTTTTCCTAATCTCGGTCCTAAAAGGCTTCCCCTCTATCCTCAAACTGTGACCCCTCGTTCTGGACTTCCCCAACATCAGGAACAATCTTCCTGCATCTAGCCTGTCCAATCCCTTTAGGATCTTATACGTTTCAATCAGATCCCCCCTCAATCTTCTAAATTCCAACGAGTACAAGCCCAGTTCATCCAGTCTTTCTTCATATGAAAGTCCTGCCATCCCAGGAATCAATCTGGTGAACCTTCTCTGTACTCCCTCTATGGCAAGGATGTCTTTCCTCAGATTAGGGGACCAAAACTGCACACAATACTCCAGGTGTGGTCTCACCAAGGCCTTGTACAACTGCAGTAGTACCTCCCTGCTCCAGTACTCAAATCCTCTCGCTATAAATGCCAGCATACCATTCGCCTTTTTCACCGCCTGCTGTACCTGCATGCCCACTTTCAATGACTGGTGTATAATGACACCCAGGTCTCGTTGCAACTCCCCTTTTCCTAATCGGCCACCATTCAGATAATAATCTGTTTTCCTATTTTTGCCACCAAAGTGGATAACTTCACATTTATCCACATTAAATTGCATCTGCCATGAATTTGCCCACTCACCCAACCTATCCAAGTCACCCTGCATCCTCTTAGCATCCTCCTCACAGCTAACACTGCCACCCAGCTTCGTGTCATCCGCAAACTTGGAGATGCTGCATTTAATTCCCTCATCCAAGTCATTAATATATATTGTAAACAACTGGGGTCCCAGCACTGAGCCTTGCGGTACCCCACTAGTCACCGCCTGCCATTCTGAAAAGGTCCCGTTTATTCCCACTCTTTGCTTCCTGTCTGCTAACCAACTCTCCACCCACACCAATACCTTACCCCCAATACCATGTGCTTTAAGTTTGCACACTAATCTCCTGTGTGGGACCTTGTCAAAAGCCTTCTGAAAATCCAAATATACCACATCCACTGGTTCTCCCCTATCCACTCTACTAGTTACATCCTCAAAAAATTCTATGAGATTCGTCAGACATGATTTTCCTTTCACAAATCCATGCTGACTTTGTCCGATCATTTCACCGCTTTCCAAATGTGCTGTTATCACATCCTTGATAACTGACTCCAGCAGTTTCCCTACCACTGACGTTAGGCTAACCGGTCTATAATTCCCCAGCTTCTCTCTCCCTCCTTTTTTAAAAAGTGGAGTTACATTAGCCACCCTCCAATCCTCAGGAACTAGTCCAGAATCTAACGAGTTTTGAAAAATTATCACTAATGCATCCACTATTTCTTGGGCTACTTCCTTAAGCACCCTGGGATGCAGACCATCTGGCCCTGGGGATTTATCTGCCTTCAATCCCTTCAATTTACCTAACACCACTTCCCTACTAACATGTATTTCGCTCAGTTCCTCCATCTCACTGGACCCTCTGTCCCCTACTATTTCTGGAAGATTATTTATGTCCTCCTTAGTGAAGACAGAACCAAAGTAATTATTCAATTGGTCTGCCATGTCCTTGCTCCCCATAATCAATTCACCTATCCAGGAGCCTCTAAAAAGACCCTACTGTATCCGCCAACATAAAATAATCTGCAGATGCTGTAAAAGATCAAAGCAACACTTTCAGTACGCTGGATGAACTCAGCAGGTCGGGCAGCATCAGTTAGAAATGATGAGTCAACGTTTCGGGCCAGAACCCTTCGTCAGGACTGAAGAATGAAAGATGGGGAAGGATTTGAAGAATGCTTGTAGCTTCAGTTGATCGACCAGTAATTTGAAAGACAAAGGGGTGGGGGAGGGGAAGCAATGACGTCATAGCCCTGAAAACGATGGGTAGTAGAAGGAGGTGGAACCATGAGGGAGCTGGGGGAGGGGGTAGAGTGAAATAGGGATAGAGGAAGGGAGGGGGAGGGAATTACCAGAGGTTGGAGAATTCTGTGTTCATACCAAGGGGCTGGAGACTACCTAGACGGTATATGAGGTGTTGCTCCTCCAACCTGAGTTTAGCCTCATCATGGCAGTAGAGGAGGCCAAGTGTGGACATACCTGAATGGGAATGGGAAGCAGAGTTGAAGTGGATGGCTACCGGGAGATCCTGTCTATTGTGGCGGATGGAGCGGAGGTGCTCGATGAAGCGGTCCCCCAATCTGCGTCGGGTTTCACCGATGCAGAGGAGGCCACACCGGGAGCACCAGATGCAATAGATGACCCCAACAGAGCCACAAGTGAAGTGTTGTCTCACCTGGAAGGGCTGTTTGGGGCCCTGAATGTTTGCAAGAGATGAGGTGTAGGGACTGGTGTAGCATTTACGCTTACAGGGCTAAGTGCCGGGTGGGAGATCAGTGGTGATGGACATGTGGATAAGGGAGTCGCGGAGGAAAGCAGAGAGGGGTGGAGAGGGAAAGATGTGCTTAGTGGTGGGGTCATGTTGAAGGTGGCGGAAGTTGCAGAGGATAATGTGCTGGATCCGGAGACTGGTGGGGTGGTAGGTGAGGACAAGGGGAACTCTGTCCCTGTTGTGGTGGCGGGAAGATGGGGTGAGGGCCGAAGTGCGGAAAATGGAGGAGATGCGGGTGAGGGCATCATTGATGATGGCAGAAGGGAAACCACGATCCTTAACGAAAGAGGACATTTGAGATGTCCTGGAATGGAAAACCTCATCCTGGGAGCAGATGCAGCAGAGACGGAGGAACTGGGAATAGGGAATGGCATTTTTGCATGTGGCAGGGTGGAAAGAGGTAGTTATGAGAGTCAGTGGGCCTGTAGAAGATGTCAGTGGACAGTCTGTCTCCAGAGATGGAGACCGAGACATCGAGAAAGGGGAGAGAGTGTCAGAGATAGACCAAGTGAATTTGAGGGCTGGGTGGAAGTTTGAAGTAAAGTTGATGAAATTGACGAGCTCAGCATGGGTGCAGGAAGCAGCACCAATGTAGTCGTCAATGTACCGAAGGAAAAGTTGGGGAGCAGTACCAGAATAGGTTTGGAGTACAGACTGTTCCACGTAACCAACGAAGAGGCAGGCGTAGCTGGGTCCCATGCGAGTTCCCATAGCTACACCCTTAGTCTGAAGAAAGTGGGAAGAGCTAAAAGAGAAGTTATTAAGTGTGAGAACCAGTTCTGCCAACCGGAGGAGGGTAGTGGTGGTGGGGAACTGGTGAGGTCTATTATCCAGGAAGTAGCGGAGGGCTTTGAGGCCTTCTTGATGGGGAATAGAGGTGTATAAGGATTGGACATCCATAGTAAAAATGTAGCGGTTGGTACCGGGGAATTGGAAGTTATTGAAGAGGTGGAGGGCATGGGATGTATCCCGGATGTGGGTGGGGAGGGACTGAACTATGGGTGACAAAATGGAGTCCAACCTGGAGTCCAAAGGTGATTCCATCTTTGAGGACGCTAACCATCCAGGACATGCCCTCTTCTCATCACTGCTGTCAGGGAGGAAATTGATCCAGGAACAGCTTCCTCCCCTCACGATCAGATTTCTGAATAGTCATGAACCCATGAATACGACCTATTTATTTTTTATGTCGCACTATTTAATTATTTTGTGATTTATAGTAATTTACACATGACTTTGTGTCTAGGCACAGTCAAACACCATCTCTAAATTCACTGCTGTGGCAGGCTATCAGATGGTGACGAGGAGGCGCACAGGAGTGAGAGGGATCAGCAGGTTGAGTGGTGTTGCAACAACAACCTTGTGCCCGATGTCAGTAAGACCAGGGAATTGATTCAGGAAGGGGACACACACCAGTCCTCACTGAGGGGTCGAAGGTAGGAAGGGTGAGCAGATTCAAGTTCCTGGTGTCAACTTCTCAAGAGGGTCTATCCTGGCCTACCATGCTGATGCAGTCATGAAGAAGGCACACCAAATGGCTATATTTCATTAGGAGTGTGAGAAGATTTAATATGTCACCAAAGACTCTAGCAAATTCCTACAGGAGAACTGTGGAGAGTCTCCTGACTGGTTGCATCACCGTCTGGTATGGAGAGAACACTGCACAGGATTGGAAGACGCTGCAGTGGTTTCTGAATTCAGCCAGCTCCATCACATCTTCAAAAGGCAGCATCCATCACAAAGGACACTTACCACTCACCTGGTCTCACCCATCAACTGCCCGTTTGTACTCCTCGCCCACCCCTTTTCTCATTGCTACCATCAAGGAGGAGGTACAGGAGCCTGAAGACACACACTCGACGTTTCAGGAACAGTTTCGTTCCCTCTGCCGTCAGGTTACTGAATGGTCCATGAACACCAACTCTCTTTTCTACACTATTTTACATTTTTCTAATTGATAATAATTGTTTGCCTTTGCACTGTACTGCTGCGCAAAACAACTGAGTTCATGTTATATCAGCGAGTGATAATAAACCCGACGCCGGCCCCCAAGGCCTGAGTCGACCTACTAGATAATAACTCTGATTCTGATTCCACTCATCTGGTCAATGGGCTGCAGTATGGAGATCAGCCAGTAGATGGCGTCAACGCCCACACAATGGCCGGCGGGTGCGAGTCAGTTAGGTTTAAGCGAAGCATTCTGGAAATGTGAAATTCTTTCAGATTTATACTCGATACCTCGCTCATTCGCAGTTTACAGAGAAATACAGCAAGGATATCGGCCCTTCGGGCCAGCCAGTCCCCAATGACCAGGGTACCCATCCAGATAATCCCAATTTCCCGCGCTTGGCACACGTCCCTCAAGACCCACTTATCCAAGTGTTTCTGAATGATACCGTTGTACCTGCCTCAGCCACTCCCTCCGGACTTCTGAACACCACGAACCCGTGAATTACACTTCATCATTCCTTTCTAGCACTGTTTCATTATTTTGCAATTCATAGTAATTTTACATCTTTGCACTCTACTGCTACCGCAAAACACCAAATTTCACGCTATTTAAGAGAGGGAAAATGAACCTGATTCCGGTCAATTAATCGATTGCGAGGAGTGCTGAGAGCATTATTGGGGTCTCTCTTCCAACAATCACAGATATTTCATTAGGAGTGCTGTGCACTCGGGGCCCTTAGCATTGTCAATGATCCCACCCATCCAGCACTCTCTTTGACCCTCGCCATCAGACAGGAGGTACCGTAGTATTAACACAAGAACTGTTAGGGTGGGAAACCGCTTCTTACCCCAGGCTGTTAGACTACTGATCTCCCTCCCGCCCACGTACAAATTTTATCATATGTTTTAATCACGTATGAAGCGCCGGGAGCGTTAACTTGAATCATATATGCGCCTTGTTATTGGTTAACTTATTTGTGGTAATGCTACTTCATGCGTTGTGTGTGTGGGTTATATGTACTGTGTTTTGCGCCTTGGTCCGGAGGAAGGTTGTTTCATTTGTCGATCTGCTTGTGTACGGTTGAATGACAAGAAACTGAACTTAAACTTGAGGTTAGTGTAACTCAAAGATGTAATTTTACAGTTCGACCAAGTTAACAAAAAGAACTTGGGCGAAAATAGCAATGCGAGAACGAGGCGTGGACAAGCGACAGAAACGCAGCAAAATATAGAAACTAACAAACGATATAAGCTGTTGAAAGTGGAATTAGTAGTTAGTATCTCTACCCTATTAACCGGAAATTCTGAGCGTGAAACCCTGGAGGAGAGACAGTAGCGATAAAAGATTTATTAAGCTACGGCTATGACGAGCACCAGCTATACGAGACGATATCGGTAGAGACTGGAGTCCAACATTTCTACCCTGTAATCGGAAATTACTTCTGTTAAATACCAGGGGATTTGGTGAGTTAAAACTTTTATTGTTCCGAGTGTATAACTTGTGTGTGAAATATGTTCAGTAATGTTGTAACTGAGATAGCAATGTGATATTGAGTTATTGTGAAATCGAAAATAGAATGCGTATAAGAATTTACAGATTGTAATCCTGTTGTATACTAACCAGGTTTTGTTTTTGCGTGAAGGCATTGTGAATTGACTTTCTGTGGACACCCACCATTTCATCCAACAAACCAAGAAGCAAGGTGGCAAGCCAACCAAGAGCGGAGAACCCGCGCGGAAAGTGTTTCAAAACGTAGCGGATTTAGTATGGTTGGATGTATAATTTTATTTCTCATTGGAGGGGTCTGAATTTGATTTTCTGGAAGTTCTGATTATTTTGAAAGGACTCTAATCAGTTGCTGAATGACATTTAGTTTGTTTAGAAGTTGTGATGTTGGAGAATTTGTTGTGAAAGGAAGTGGGGGGGTTGGTTTTGAATTTATAGATATACTG
The DNA here is from genome assembly GCF_030028105.1 of Mobula birostris. Taxonomy (NCBI): domain Eukaryota; kingdom Metazoa; phylum Chordata; class Chondrichthyes; order Myliobatiformes; family Myliobatidae; genus Mobula; species Mobula birostris. The sequence goes on from NC_092377.1 coordinate 119,118,227, forward strand.
ATCTGAAACTAAAACTGAAGTTTACTTAAAATAGGAATTCAATTAGTTTCCTAACTCAGTAGAGATAAATAAAAGGGCAAATGTTTGTCTGTAAAACTTTAAAGACTAGATCCAATTACTTAGAGAAATTGGAGTAATAAAGGTTATTCTAATGAATCTCACTGATTCTAACTAAAAAGGAATTTGGTTTTCATTGATATCAGAGATTTGGAATCTAAGCCACAATGTTGAAATTTTGAATTGTTCTTACTCATGTAAACATTTTGTATATATTGCTATTTTTATAAACAAAACTTACCTCCAGAAGTGTGTGTTTTCTTTTTCAATGTTTTTATTAATTTTCTACATAGGAGAATACAGAGTTCAAGAAAAAAGAAATATATCAAATACATTATACTGAATCGCACGTACAAACTCCTTACTCTATATTCATACAAACTGATTAATTCATAATATTGAAATATAGTAAATTTATTATATGGAAAAAAACTAACCCACTACCAAGACCGAAACTGATTAGTAAAGAAGAAAAAAGAAAAAAAGTATATTATTAGCCATCATCCGTGCTTCAATGGCAAATAATGGTTTGGAAAATAGTTCAAAAAAGGTCCCCACAATGTTTGAAAGTCTTGATTAGATTCAGAAATTGAACACCAAATTGTCTCTAAATTTAAACATGACATCACATCACGCAGCCATTGAACGAGACTGGGTGGGACCATATCTTTCCATTTAAGCAAGAGCACCCTCCTACCCATAAGAGAAATAAAAGCCAAAATGTGCAAACCAGATTTCTCCAAAATAATATCCTTTCCTCCAACATTACCAAATAAAGCGGTCAAAGGATTAGGCTTAAAGTTTATTTTAAAAAGTACCGAGAAGGTTTGAAATGCTTCTTTCCAATATTTTTCAAGACTCGGGCATGTCCAAAACATATGAATGAGTGAAGCTTCTCCATTATTACATTTATCACAATACGGAGATACATCTAAATAAAAACAAGACAACTTATCCCTGGTCATGTGGGCCCCATGGACCACTTTAAATTGTAGGAGGGAGTGGTGAGCATGTAACGATGAAGTGTTAACCAATTTAAAAATTTAATTCCAAGTTTCCTCAGAAATTGAAGTCTGTAAATCTTGTTCCCAAAGATTTTTAATTTTATCTAAAGGAACACTTCTCATTCTCAGCAACGTATTATAAATATTAGACATAGATCCATCATAAAAAGGTTTCAAATTAAAAATTACAGCTAGTAGATTCTTATCAGGACTTTTAGGAAATGTACATAATTGAGACAGAAAAAAGTCTCTTATTTGTAGGTATCGAGAAAAGTGAGTTTTGGGTAAGCCATAATTAGCTGACAGTTGCTCAAATGAAAGGAGACTTCTCTCCACAAACAAGTCCTGGAAGCATTCGTGACACTTCTCACACTCTTAAACTTTTCGATGACTTTAAGTTCCCTGGTCCCCACCGCTTTATTTTCACCATGGATGTCCAGTCCCTATATACTTCCATCCCCCATCAGGAAGGTCTCAAAGCTCCACGCTTCTTTTTGGATTCCAGACCTAATCAGTTCCCCTCTACCACCACTCTGCTCCATCTAGCGAAATTAGTCCTTACTCTTAATAATTTCTCCTTTGGCTCCTCCCACTTCCTCCAAACTAAAGGTGTAGCTATGGGCACCTGTATGGGTCCTAGCTATGCCTGTCTTTTTGCTGGCTTTGTGGAACAATCTATGTCCCAAACCTATTCTGGTATCTGTCCCCCACTTTTCCTTCGCTACATCAATGACTGCATTGGCGCTGCTTCCTGCACGCATGCTGAGCTCATTGACTTCATCAACTTTGCCTCCAACTTTCACCCTGCCCTCAAGTTTACCTGATCCATTTCCGACACCTCCCTCCCCTTTCTAGATCTTTCTGTCTCTGTCTCTGGAGATACCTTATCTACTGATGTCTACTATAAGACTACTGACTCTCACAGCTATCTGGACTATTCCTCTTCTCACCCTGTCTCTTGCAAAATTGCCATCCCCTTCTTGCAATTCCTCCGTCTCCACCGCATCTGCTCTCAGGATGAGGCTTTTCATTCCAGGACGAGGGAGATGCCCTAAATACGAGGGAGTCGGCTGGGGTGATATACAGCATCCGGTGCTCCCGATGTGGCCTTCTATACATTGGCAAGACCCGACGCAGACTGGGAGACCGCTTTGCTGAACACCTACACTCTGTCCGCCAGAGAAAGCAGGATCTCCCAGTGGCCACACATTTTAATTCCACATCCCATTCCCATTCTGACATGTCTATCCATGGCCTCCTCTACTGTAAAGATGAAGCCACACTCAGGTTGGAGGAACAACACCTTATATTTCATCTGGGTAGCCTCCAACCTGATGGCATGAACATTGACTTCTCTAACTTCCGCTGATGCCCCACCTCCACCTTGTACCCCATCCATTATTTATTTTTACACACACATTCTTTCCATCACTCTCCTTTTTCTCCCTCTGTCCCTCTGACTATACCCCTTGCCCATCCTCTAGGTTCCCCCACCCCCGTCTTTCTCCCCGGGACCCCTGTCCCATGATCCTCTCATATCCCCTTTGCCAATCACCTGTCCAGTTCTTGGCTCCATCCCTCCCCCTCCTGTCTTCTCCTATCATTTTGGATCTCCCCCCCCTCCCACTTTCAAATCTCTTACTAACTCTTCCTTCAGTTAATTCTGACGAAGGGTCTCGGCCTGAAACGTCGACTGCACCTCTTCCTAGAGATGCTGCCTGGCCTGCTGCGTTCACCAGCAACTTTGATGCGTGTTGCTTGAATTTCCAGCATCTGCAGAATTCCTCGTGTTTACCTGGAAGCATTTAATACCTAATCTATCCCATTCTTTAAAAGTCACATCTATCATAGTGATGGAGTGAAGGGATAGGTAAATAGGGGTATAGACTAAGAACAATGATTAACAATCACCTTGTAGGCACCTTAGTTTACTGTTTTGGACAGTCAAAAAGGAGCTTTACCCAGCAACCGGTGACGTAGTAGTCATTGTTCTCCAAAGATAGGCAAAGGTTCAAATCAGGAACTATCTGATCTTGCAGAAGCATCTCAAGGTATAGCTAAATATGGGAAGTATAGTGTAAGGGCTAGAATGTTCTGGAGAAAAGGGGAAGGGTCCAAGTGAGGAACTGATGGGCTAGCTTTGGCTTAAAATAATTATAACTGACTAACCAATGATTATTTTACATCTGATTGAATCTTAGCATGTGATTGAAATTATTCTAATATTATCTAAACTTGTAATCGTAAGATTTCCTGCTACCTGATCAATGTTATAAATTGTGGAGAACTGTGTAATTTGGGGGCAGTGTCTGGACTGGCTCTTTTGGGAGATCAGTCTGTAACTTTCCCCATAGCATGCTATGAGTAAAGAATAAAGGTTTGAAAAAAGAATTACGTGTGTTAGTGTATTTCTGGTACTATTGTCTTTGCATCGGTCGGTCCAGTACAACAATAGAAGATTTTAAAACATAATTAGAAAAAATGGGACTTGAAAGTGAGAATCTCAATAAGCCGAAGTATTTTCGGAATTGTACCCAAATGTTCATAGTATGTTTAACTACCAAATAGTCAGTTAACTTACTCAGGGATAAAGGAAGTGAGGATCCAAGAAGAGAAATAATAGAAAGTTTATTAACAGAGTTAGCTTCTAAAGAAACCTACATCGGACAATCCTCATAATTAATGTAATATAACCAAAATGTAAGATTACGTATATTAACTGCCCAATAATAAAACCTAAAGTTTGGTAAAGCTAGCCCTCCATTCTTTTTAGCTTTCTGAAGATGAATTTTGTTTAGTCTAGAACACTTATTTTTCCATATATAGGATGATATAATAGAATCAAGAGAATAAAAAAAAAGATTTAGGGATGAAAACAGGTAATGCCTGAAAAAGATAAATAAATTTAGGTAAAATATTCATTTTAATAGAATTAATTTGACTAATCAATGATAACGAAAGAGGCAACCAATTTGATAGTGTCCTTTTTACATAATTCAATAAGGTAAGAATTTTTTTTTTAAATAGGCACTTACAATTTTTAGTAATTGTTATACCTAAGTAAGTAAATTGGTTTCTTACAATCTTAAAAGGAAGGTTAGAATTAGTTGATATCCAATTATTCAAAGGAAAAAGTTCACTCTTATGTAAATTCAGTTAATAACCTGAGAACTGGCTAAAACAGGAGAGTAAAGAAAGCGCGCAGGATAACGAAGTCTCAACATTAGAAATAAAGAGCAATAGATCATCAGCATAGAGTGAAACTTTGCGGATAGTGCCTCTCCTTAAAATACCAGTGATATCATTGGATTCTCAAAAGGCTATGGCTAAGGGTTCTAAGGCCAGATCAAAAAGCAAAGGACTCAGCGGACAGCCTTGTCTGGTGCCACCTTGAAGCTTAAATGGTTTGGAGTTCTGAGAATTAGTAATAACCCTAGCGAGGGAGCTAAATAAAGTAATTTAATCCATTGAATGAAATCAAGTCCAAAATTGAATTTTTCTAAAATTTTAAATAAATAATTCCATTCAACTCTGTCAAAAGCCTTCTCGGCGTCTAGGGATACCACACATTCCGATATCTCCTTAGAAGGAGAATAGATAACATTTAATAAATGACGAATATTAAAATGAGAATATCGATTTTTCATAAATCCAGTCTGATTATCAGAAGTGACAGATGGTAAAATATTTTCAATTCTACGAGCCAAAACTTTAGATAGAATCTTAGTATCAACATTAAGTAAAGAAATTGGTCCATAGGAACAGCATTCAATTGGATCCTTCTTCTTTTTGAGGATAAGCAAAATGGAAGCCTCATAGAAAAATTGAGGCAACCTGCACAACTGAAATGAATATGAAAAAAACTGAACATAAATGAGGTATAAGCAGTGAGGAAAAGGTCTTATAAAACTCTCCAGAAAATCCAGCTGGACCCGGAGCTTTCCTCGAGTGCAATGAGTGCACAGCCTCGACAATTTCCTCATAAGGAAATAGGTTGTTCCAACTGCTTTCTGTTGTCAACAGAGATTGTGGGAATGTTTAATTGGTTTAAAAAATTGTTCATTACAGTGTTATCCTTAGGAGAGCCAGAGCTATAAAGTCCAGAATAAAATTCTCTAAAAGTATCATTTATTTCTAAATGGTCAATTGTCCTATCACTGTTAGCTTCACATATTTCTTTAATCTGCTGCTTAGCTATAAAGGTTTTAATTTGATTAGCCAATAATTTACCTATTTTGTCTCCATGAATATAAAATTGACTTTTGTCTTTTAGGAGTTGAGTTTCAATTGGATAAGTTAAAAGGAGATCATATTTAGTTTTAATTTCAACACGCCTTTTATATAAAGCAGGATCTGGAAACAAGGCATACTGTTGGTCTAATTATTTCAACTGGATAGCTAAATCACTTCTCTCTTTATTAGCTTTTCTCTTAATACTTGCAGTATAAGAAATAATTTGTCCTCTAGTATACACCTTAAAGACAGCCCATCTGATAAGACTAGAAGTCTCCTCTAACCTATTCTCTTCAAAAAAGAGTACTTTGTCTCTCCATAAACTTTAAAAAATCTTTATCAGATAACAAAGTTAGATTAAAACGCCAAAACCTGTCTGTTTGAAGAAGGCCAGGGAGATTTAAAGATAAGAGCACAGGAGCATGATCTGAGACAACAATCTCTTTATATTTCACGGGATCGAACTAATGGAATCATTTGGCTATCAGTAAAAAAGTAATCAATTCTGGAATATGTATGATGGACATGGGAGAAAAACAAACATTCCTTGTTGACTGGATGAAAAAAAAACGCCAAACATCAACAATACCACATTTCATTAGAAAAGATTTAATAAACACAGCTGATTTATTTGGATCACTAGTTTAGAAGATGAACGATCTAAAGCTGGATCTAAACAACAATTAAAATCTCCTCCCAGCACCGATGAGTACAGACTCAGATCTGGCAAAAATGAAAAAAAAAATGCTCAGAGAAGCCTGGGTTATCTATATTTGGAGCATACACATTGGTAAATACCATTAATTTGTTACCTAGCTTCCCTGATACTATAACAAAACACCCATTAGTATCAGAAATTACTTTATGTTGAACAAAGGAAACTTTATTATCTATAAGGATCGAAACTGCTTTGGCTTCAGCCTGAAACGAAGAATGGAAATGAGATCCTCTCCATCGATTAAAAAGGCCTGAATTGTCACATTTACGTACATGATTTTCTTTAAGAAAAACAATTGGTACCTTAAGTTTTTTAATATAGGCAAAAATCTTATTTCTTTTCACAAGGTGACTTAGCCCTTTCACATTAAAATTAAGTAAATTAATACTTTGATCTATTTTAAAACTATTTATAAGAAAGTTTAGAATATCAATTGGAGGAATGTATATTAAACCCAAACAATAAACCTTGAGATATGGTAAATAAGCAACAGAGTTGACTAAATTCCCAAATCAGCTTCAAGAAAAAAGAACTCCCCATACCCACCCCCACAAAGGAAGAAAATCAGCCAGAGGGCAGCCGACGCCTACCCCCACTAATATCATCCCCCCCAAAAAAGCCTGCTGGAACCGCTCCAAAAAATTCAAGATTGATTACTGTTCCAACCAAGACAAAGCAAAATGCAGTAAAAAAAATAAGCTTATACAGTTTTACCAAACAAACGAAGCAATTATTCATACTGAAAAATATTAAACAGTTATATTACTTAGTCTAAAAATTTCTGAGGCTCTTCATTCACAAGAAACCATTTCTTTGAGCCATCTTGCATTGTAATCCTCAGCCGAGCCGGGTAGCGAAGAGAAGGCTTGAAGTTTTTGCTATAAAATTCCGCCATAATTTTTAACTTAGCATGTTCTTCCATAACTTCTGATGAGAAATCTTCAACAATACGAATCTTCTGACCCTTGTAGTCAATCATACCATTCCAACGGGATTCATGAATCAAAAGGTCCTTTACTTGAAATTCATGAAGGCATATAATGACCAATCTTGGTCTTGATTCTGAAGTCGATCTATAAATAAGCGATCTGTGAACACGATCAATCAAAGGTAAAGACTGAATAATATCAGGGAATAATTCCATCAGAAGGTTTGCAAAGAATTCCTTAGGATTATCTCCTTCCATTAACTCTTTAAGTCCCAAGATTCGTAAGTTGTTTCTTCTACTTCTATTTTCTAAATCAATAATCTTCTGTCTCAGTTTTCCATTGGACTTGGATTGTTTTTCATACAGCTTTTGCAGATCATCAGTTTTCTTATCTAGTATCATTATAATCTCTTCATGCTCTTTTATCCTCTTATCATGCTCAATTAAAGTTTATTGAATAACATCCAGTTTTGTTCCTATTTGTTTAACTTCAAAGCTGATTTGTTGTGAATCGACCGACGCTTCTTTTCTGAACTGATGAAGCTCCTCGGTAAGCTTTTGAGAGTCTGTAGAAAGCTTTTGAAGCAAGCCCGTTATAGATTCCAAAGCTGCTTTGGTAGCCATAGTAAGACAATAACATGCTTAACAGTAATATTTCAAAAGGTTGGAAACAAATAAGGAAGTAAACTAGAAGTACCGGGAAAGACCTGTCACTCCATCAGCGACCAGCAGGCAGGTCCGTGTTTTCTATTCACTGTCTCCTTTCGGTATCTAAGGCTTCTGATAGCCCACAAGCACCTGATGTAACATAGAAACATGGAAAACCAGCAGCACAATACAGGCTCTTTGGCCCACAATGCTGTGCTGAACATGTACTTACTCTAGCAGTTACCCAGCGTTACCCGTAGCCCTCTATTTTTCTAAGCTCCATGTACCAATCTAGGAGTCTCTTAAAAGACCCTATTGTATCCGCCTCCACCACCGTTGCCATCAGCCCATTCCACGCACTCAGCACTCTCTGCAGAAAAAAAAATTACCCGACACCTCCTCTGTACCTACTTCCAAGCACCGTAAAACTGTGCCCTCTCATGTTAGCCATTTCAGCCCTGGGAAAAAGCCTCTGACTAGCCACACGATCAATGCCTCTCATCATCTGATACACCTCTCATCCTCCATCACTCCAAGGGGAAAAGGCCGAGTTCACTCAACCTATTCTCATAAGGCATGCTTCCCAATCCAGGCAACATCCTTGCAAATCTCCTTTGCACCTTTTCTATAGTTTCCACATCCTTCCTACAGTGAGGCGACCAGAACTGAGCACAGTACTCCAAGTAGGACTCCAAGGTCCTATATAGCTGTAACATTACCTCTCGGCTCCTAAACTCAATCCCACGGTTAATAAAGGCCAATGCCTTCTCAACCACAGAGTCAACCTGCTTAGCAGCTTTGAGTGTCCTATGGACTCGGACCCCAAGATCCCTCTGATCCTCCACACTGCCAAGAGTCTTGCCATTAATACGATATTCTGCCATCATATTTGACCTACCAAAATGAACCACCTCACAATTATCTGGGTTGAACTCCATCTGCCACTTCTCTGCCCAGTTTTGCATCCTATCGATGTCCCACTGTAACCTCTGACAACCCTCCACACTATCCAAGACACCCCCAACCTTTGTGTCATCCGCAAATTTAATAACCCATCCCACCACTTCCTCATCCAGGTCATCTATAAAAATCACGAAGAGTAGGGGTCCGAGAACAGATCCCTGACGCAGACCACTGGTGACCGACCTCCATGCAGAATATGACCTGTCTGCAACCACTCTTTGCCTTCTGTGGGCAAGCCAGTTCTGGATCCACAAAGCAATGTCCCCTTGGATCCCATGCCTCCTTACTTTCTCAATAAGCATTGCATGGGGTACCTTATCAAATGCCTTGCTAAAATCCATATACACTACATCTACTGCTCTACCTTCATCAATGTGTTTAATCACATCCTCAGAGAATTCTATCAGCCTTGAAAGGCTTTGACAAAGCCATACTGACTATTCCTAATCATATTATGCCTCTCCAAATGTTCACAAATCCTGTCTCTCAGGATCTTCTCCACCTACTTACCAACCACTAAAGTAAGACTCACTGATTATAATTTCCTGAGCTATCCCTACTCCCTTTCTTGAATAAGAGAACAAAATCCGCAACCCTCCAATCCTCCAGAACTCTCCCGTCCACATTGGTGATGCAAAGATCATCGCCTGGGGCTCGGCAATCTCCTCCCTCACCTCCCACAGTAGCCTCTGGTATAGATCATCCGGTCCCAGTGACTTATCCAACCTGATGCTTTCCAAAAGCTCCAGCATATCCTCTTCCTTAATATCTACATGCTCAAGCAAGTCATCCCTACAATCGCCAAGATCCTTTTCTGTAGTGAAGCAAAGTATTCATTGAGTACCTCTGTTATCTCCTGCGGTTCCATACACAGTTTTCCACTGTCACACTTGATTGGTCCTATTCTCTCACGTCTAATCCTCTTGCTCTTCACATACTTGTAGAATGCCTTGGGGTTTTCCTTAATCCTGTCCACCAAGGCCTTCTCATGGCCCCTTCTGGCTCTCCTAATTTCATTCTTAAACTCCTTCCTGCTAACCTTATAATCTTTTAGATCTCTATCATTACCAAGTGTTTTTTAACCTTTTGTAAGCTTTTCTTTTCTTCTTGAATAGATTTACAACAGCCTTTCTAAACCATGTACTATGTAATTTGATTTTACTGCTAAAGAGTGAAGCGACTAATCACAGAAGATCAGACCAGCACCTGACAAGTGTTACATTAGGTAAATGTCACACTCCAGTTCTGCTGGTTCTGACTCATCCAGCCTTTCACTGGCTTGGGCCTGTGGCTAGAGATGACATCACTTGTTGTTTGTCTCCCATATAAGGAGATGCTCTGGCTTTATAAGGATCAAACTCGGAGTATTGTGAGCAGTTTTGGGCCCTATATCTAAGAGAGGATATGCTGGCATTGGAGAGGGTCCTGAGGATGATGATCCTGGTAATGAAAGGGTTAACATATGAGGAGCACTGATGGTTCTGGGCCTGTACTCGCTGGAGTTCAGAAGAATGGGGGAGGGGGTCTCATTGACATCTATTGAATATTGAATGGACTAGATATAGTGAATTCAGAGAGGATGTTTCCTATAGTGGGGAGAATCTAGGACCAGAGGTAACAGGCTCAGAACAGAGATGAGGAGGAATTTCTTTAGTCAAAGGGTGGTGAGCCTGTGGAATTCATTGTCATAGACGGCTGTGGAGACTAAGTCATTGGGGGTATTTAAAGCGGAGATTGACAGGTTCTTGATTAGTAAGGGCATCAAAGTTAACTGGGAGAAGGCAGGAGAATGGGGTTGAGAGAGAAAAAAAATCAGCCATGATGGGATGGTGAAGCAGACTCGATGGGCCAAATGGCCTAATTCTGCTTCCATGTCTGATGGTCTCTGATGGTATTCGTGGGTCATTTTCCCCTGAATCAGGCAATTTCAAGTTATATCAGATCATGAACAGAAACTATCCTTATAAACTTGTATTGATTCTTCTACCTTATCCCATAATTGACATCTGACTCGGACGTGATCTCCAATTTAGCAGATTATCATTACAGTGACCACTGAGCACATGTACATTCTGTAAAATGCTGTTGCTGGAAAGCAGCATCCATCATCAAGGATTCGCACCCCCCACCACCAACCACACAGGACATGCTGTCTTCTCACTGTTGCCATCAGAAAGAAGGAACAGGAGCCTCAGGATCCACACCAAGTTCAGAAACAGTTATCATCAACCTCAACCATCCGCCACTTGAACCAGCGGGGATAACCACTGAACTAACTGTTCCTACATCTTTCAAGGACACGTCATCTCATGTTTTCAATACTTATTTCTTTATTAATATTATTATTTCTTTGTTCCCTTCATTTTTGTATTTGCTGTTTGTTGTGTTTCACACAGTGGTGGGGAAGATGCTGGAGTCAATTATAAAAGATGAAATTACGACACATTTGGATAGCAGTAACAGGATCAGTCTGACTCAGCATGGATTTACGAAGCGGAAATCATGCTTAACTAATGTCCTGGAATTTTTTGAGGATGTAACTATGAAAATGGACAAGGGAGAGCCAGTGGATGTAGTGTACCTGGACTTTCAGAAAGCCTTTGATAAGGTCCCATATAGGAGATTACTGGGCAAAATTAGAGCACATGGTATTGGGGGGTAGGGTACTGACATGGATTGAAAATTGGTTGGCAGACAGGAAACAAAGAGTAGGGATTAACGGGTCCCTTTCGGAATGGCAGGTGGTGACTAGTGTGGTACCGCAAGGCTCGGTGCTGCGACCGCAGTTATTTACAATATAAATGATTTAGATGAAGGGATTAAAAGTAACATTAGCAAATTTGCAGATGACACGAAGCTGGGTGGCAGTGCGAAATGTGCGGAGGATGTTGTGATAATGCAGGATGACTTGGACAGGCTGGGTGGGTGGGCAGATGCATGGCAGATGCAGTTTAATGTGGATAAATGTGAGGTTATCCACTTTGGTGGCAAGAACAGGAAGGCAGATTACTATTTGAATGGTATCAAGTTAGGAAAACGGGAAGTACAATGAGATCTAGGTGTCCTTGTTCATCAGTCACTGAAAGTAAGCATGCAGGTACAGCAGGCAGTGAAGAAAGCTAATGACATGTTGGCCTTCATAACGAGGGGAGTTGAGTATAGAAGCAAAGAGGTCCTTCTGCAGTTGTACAGGGCCCTGGTGAGACCACACCTGGAGTATTGTGTACAGTTTTGGTCTCCAAATTTGAGGAAGGACATTCTTGCTATTGAGGGAGTGCAGCAGAGGTTCACGAGATTAATTCCCGGGATGGCGGGACTGTCATATGTTGAAAGATTGGAGCGACTGGGCTTGTATACACTGGAATTTAGAAGGATGAGAGGGGATCTGATTGAAACATATAAGATTATTAAGGGATTGGACACGCTAGAGGCAGGAAACATGTTTCCGATGTTGGGGGAGTCCAGAACCAGAGGCCACAATTTGTGAATAAAGGGTAGGTCATTTAGAACGGAGTTGAGGAAACACTTTTTCACCCAGAGAGTTGTGGATCTGTGGAATGCTCTGCCTCAGAAGGCAGTGGAGGCCAATTCTCAGGATGCTCTCAAGAAAGAGTTAGGTAGAGCACTTAATGATAGCAGAGTGAAGGGATATGGGGAGAAGGCAGGAACAGGGTACTGATTGTGGATAATCAGCCATGATCACAGTGAATGGCAGTGCTGGCTCGAGGGGCCAAATGGCCTACTCCTGCACCTATTGTCTATTGTCTATTGTGGCTGTTCACTGTCCTGTTGGGGGTGGTCTTTCATTAACTCTAATGTGTTTCTTATGTTTACTGTTGGGAGTGGTTTAAACTAATATGACAGGTTGATGGAACCAGGATGATAGAGCTGAGGATGAGCCAGCAGGTTTACAAGTACATGATGAATGTAAGGAAGGACAACCCAATGATTGGGTACAAGTGCAGACTGAGCAAAGAGTTAAATTGTACCAGAGAGACAAAATTCAAAAGGCTGAAGCTGCTGTACTTAAATACACGTAACATTCAGAATAAGGCGGATGAACTCCTGGTGCATTTAGAGATTGGTCGGCATGACGTTCTGGGCATCAATGAGTTGTGGCTGAATGAAGGTCATAGTTGGGAGCCTAACCTCAAAGGATATACTTTATACCAAAAGGACAGGCAGGAAGGCAAAGGCAGTGGTGTGGCTCTGTCGTTAAGAGATGGAATTACATCTTTAGAAAGAAATGACATAGGATTAGAGTGTGTTGAATCTTTGTGGGTGCAGTTAAGAATCTGCAAAAGTAAAACAAGGCATGATGGGAATCATATATAAGCCTCCAAATAATAGCCAGGATGTGTCATTGAGATTAAAAAGGGAGCTGGAAAAGGCATGTAATAAGGGTAACGATACCATTGTAATGGGGGACCTCAATATGCAAGGGGATTGGGAAAATCAGGTCGGTGTCAGATCGCAAGAGAGGGTATTTGTTGAATGCCTACAAGATGGCTGTTTAGAGCAGCTTGTGGTTGAGCTTTCAGGGAAAGGCTATCTTAGACTGGGTGTTGTGTAATAACAGAGATCTTATTAAGCTTTTACATTAGGCTGCCTAATGGGATGTAATTGTCCATCATTGTCCCTGTACCTAAGAAAACCAAGGTAGCATGCCTGAACGACTGGTGCCCTGTTGCACTTACCTCCATTCTAAGCAAATGGTTTGAGAGGCTGGTTGAAGACCGCATCTGCAGCATGCTACAACCCGCACTGGACCCCTACAATTCACCTACCAAAGGAACCGGTCTACTGATGACACCATAGCCACAGCCCTACACACCATCCTCACTCACCTGGAGAAGAGGGATGCATACGTTAGAATGCTGTTCCTGAACTACAATTCAGCATTCAACACCATAATTCCCTCCAGAATTGACAGGAAGCTCAAAGAGTTCAGCCTGCACCCCACCTTCTGCAGCTGGATCCTAGACTTCCTATCGGATCACGAACAGGTGGTAAGGATGGGCTCCTTCACCTCTGCTCCTCCGCCCCTCAACACAGATGCCCCCAGGGTTGTGTCCTGAGATCCTTCTCTGCTCTCTTTACACTCACGACTGTACTGCCACACACAGCTCCAATCTGCTGATCAAATTCACAGATGACACAACTGATTGGCCTTATTTCTAGTGGTAATGAAACAGCCTAGAGGAGAGGTTGACACCCTGACACAGTGGTGCCAAGATAACAACCTCTCCCTCAGCGTCCAAAAATCAAAAGAGCTGATTGTGCAGAATGTGTGGGGAATGGTGGGATATGGACATTGTGTGGACAGAGGGGATTAGTGTGTCAGACACACACATGAATGGAGGGATATGGACATTGTGTAGACAAAGGGGATTACTGTGTCAGACACACACATGAATGTGTGGAGAATGGAGGGATATGGACATTGTGTAGACAGAGGGGATTAGTGTGTCAGACACACACATGAATGTGTGGGAATGGAGGGATGTGGACATTGTGTAGACAGAGGGGATTAGTGTGTCAGACACACACATGAATGTGTGGGTAATGGAGGGATATGGACATTGTGTAGACAGAGGGGTTTAGTGTGTCAGACACACACATGAATGTGTGGGGAATGGAGGGATATGGACATTGTGTAGACAGAGGGGATTAGTGTGTCAGACACACACATGAATGTGGGGGAATGGAGGGATAATTAAACTAATTACTAGTTTAATTAGTTTGGCATAACATGGTGGGCAGGGCAAAAGGGCTCTATGGTCTGTGATGGTGATGTAATGCTGCAGTGGTGGAAAACACACAGGCACCACCCAGAACAAAATGGACACTTGGAATTTGCCAGGACGTGCCCCAGACACACCCCCTTCAAAACACCATAAATCATATCCCTCACAACCGGATTAAAACAGTTCACCCTCACCTTCAGTCTTTACCAAGCCTGTTCACCGTGGCTCTGTGAAGGAGCAGTCCAGCTCCTGGAGCTGACTTGGTCCATTCTGAGGCTGCGGTACCTCACTGTTACCTGGGGAGCTCTACAGACCTGGTACTCTTACTTACAAGATGATAGAAGAGCTTTCGGGGTAATCTAGGGGAGACTCACCAGGCTAATTACTGGGAGATCTACCCTATCCAGAGTTTACAGGTCTATATTCTCTGGAGTTTAGAGGAACAGTGAGACCAAAGTTCAAAGGACATTCAAACATAGGACATATCAAAGACTGTATACTATATACAACCTTGAGATTCTGAGCTTACAGGCAGTCGCAGAACAAAGAAACCCAATAGAACCCGCTTTATAAAAGACCGTCAAACACCAGATGTACAAGGAAAAAAATAAATCGTGCAAGTAACAGGAAGCCAGTAGCATTCAGAACTGAAGTTCACGAAAGTGAGTCCACAGCGATGAAGCAGAATAAGGCCATTCAGCCCATTGAGTCTGCTGTCTTTTGATCATAGCAGATTCATTCAACCCTTTTTCCCCGTAGCCTTTGACACTTCTTACTTATCAAGAACCCATCAACCTCCGTTTTCAATACATGCAACGATGTGACAACGAATTCCATAGATTCACCACCCTCTAACATCAATTTTCTACCTCATCTGTTCTAAAGGGATGTCGTTGTGTTCTAAGGCTCTGCCCTCTGGTCTCACACTGAATTTTATTCCAGCATACAAGGCTAATTGGCTTATTATTGTCACATGTTAATAAGCTACAGAGAGGGTCCGAAATGTCGACCGTTTATTCATTTTCATAGATGTTGCTAATTTCCTCCAATATTTTATGAGTTTTGCATCTGCAATTTTTCTCCTGTGCAATAAAAGCTTGGTTGGTATGCATCTGTGTCCAGGATGTTATCGATACTACAGGAAAGATATTGATACAATTAAAATGAGTGCAGAGAAAACTTGCAAGGATGTTGCTGGACTTGTTGAACTGAGTTATAGGGAAAGATTGAATAGGTTAGGACTATGCTCTGGTGCGTAGGAGAATAAGGGTGATTTGATATGTACAAGTGGAATGGATAGAGTTACAGCAATCACAAACAAGAGAAAACCTGCAGATGCTGGAAATCTGAGCAACACACTCAGAAAGCTGGAGGAACACAGCAGGTCCAGCAGCACCAGCCCTGATGAAAGGTCTCGGCTTGAAATATTGACTGTACTCTTTTCCATGGATGTTGCCAGGCCTGCCGAGTTCCTCCAGCATTTTGTGTGCTTTGCTTGAAGTAAATGCAAGCAGTCTTTCCCCACCAAGTTTGGGTGAGACTGGAACTAAAGGTGCAAACACAAGGAAATCTGCAGATGCTGGAAATTCAAGCAACACACACAAAATGCCGGTGGAACACAGCAGGCCAAGCAGCATCCATAGGAAGCAGCACAGTCAACATTTCAGACCGAGACCCTTCGTCAGGACTGTGCATCTTCCTACGGATGCTGCCTGGCCTGTTGCATTCCACCGGCATTTTGTGTGTGTTGCTGGAACTAAAGGTCATGGGTTAAGGGTGAAAGATGAAATGTTCAAGGAGAACAGGAGGGGTAACTTCATCACTCAGTTGATGATGGGAGAGTATGGGATCAAGGAATTATCTTTAG
Source organism: Mobula birostris (assembly GCF_030028105.1). Lineage (NCBI taxonomy): Eukaryota > Metazoa > Chordata > Chondrichthyes > Myliobatiformes > Myliobatidae > Mobula > Mobula birostris. The sequence continues at coordinate 119,134,392 of NC_092377.1, forward strand.
TGTCCATTCAAGAGTCTGATAATAGCGGGATAGACGCTGCCCGAGCCTGGTCATGCATGGCCTTGAGCTTTTGAATCTTCTACCCAACAGAATGGAAAGGTAGAATGACTGAGTTCTGAGGGGTGATTGATTATATTGGCTGTTTTCCTGAGGCAGCAGGAAGAGAAGTCGATGAGGGTTTACAAGAATGCGGCAACTATACTGAATCATCTCAGTTCCCTAGGGGACAGGACAGTAGATATTGAGTCACCAATGAGTAAATATAACTCCCTCCATGTCAACCTGCCCCCTCCACACCACGCTCCTTCTTCAGAAGTTCAAAGGTCAGTTTTTTTTAAATCAAAGTACATATATATGTCACCATATACAATAGGATTCAATTTCCTGTGGGCATACTCAGCAAATCTATAGAGTAGTAACTGTAACAGGATCAAAGGAAAGATCAACTAGAGTGCAGAAGACAACAAGCTGTGCAGAAGCAAATATATATAACTAGTAATAGATAATGAGAGCATGAAATAACAAGAGTCCTTAACTCGAGATCATTGATTGTGGGAATACGGCAATGGATGGGCAAGTGAGTGTAGTTATCCCCTTTTGTTCAAGAGCCTGATCGTTAACTTCTTGAACCTGGTGGTGCGAGTCCTGAGGCTCTTGTACTTTATACTTGATGGCAGCAGCAAGGACACGGCCAGGATGGTGGGGATCTCCGATGCTGCATGCTGCTTCCCTACGACAACATTTCATCCATATGTGCTCAATGGTTGGGAGGGCTCTACGTGATGTATTGGATTGAATCCACTATCTTTTGTAGGATTTTTCATTCGAAAGCACTCCTCCCTTGCCGTTGCCTCCTCACTCTCTCCATTTCCTGCTGCGTGTGTAAATGCACAAAGAATGCTCACAACAGGGAGGGAGGCCATTTGTCCCCTATGGGTATACACTAGCCCTCTCAGCCCCGCCCTCTGCTAACTTCCCAGAAGTTCTTTTTCCTCACAAGGTTAATGCAGTTTCCCGAGATTGCTCCAGTTGTTTAGGCCTGCAATCATCCCCCGGCGTACCATATGCAGAGCCCAGCCACCGGCACTGAGTAAAGCAATCCTCAGCAGGACCGGCAGCTTCTCTGCAGCACTACATGCCGCAGTATGCGTGCAGCCGCGCCGCTGGCACACCCTTGGAGGACAGGAACGACACTGATCTTTCCCCCATTCATTCGCAATGGCTGCGACTTGGCTCCTGACCTTCAGAAGCACATGGGTCCGCTGCTCAACCTACCTTGGAAAGAGGCCCTTCTGACGGGCGGATCGGACAGCCAATAGGCGTCGCTGGTCGCGGGCAACTACCCAATGGCTAGAAACGGGTGGGCCAAGCGGCAACGCACAAGTTAGGGCGCCGGGGTGAAGGTGGGGGGTAAGCGTCAGACGAGCAAACCTCTGCCTGTGATTGACACCGGAATTAGACCAGTGGAAGGGCGACGTGATGACGTCAGTGGAGGGTAGTGGCCAATGGGAGGAGAAGAAGGCCAAGACGTGGGGCGGGAGAACGGCGCCCCGGAGCTTGGTGGCGCTGCGTGCCTTGCCGTGGATCTCTGCCGGTTGGCCGCCGGGAGCGGCGGTGTGGGATTGGCGAGACCTAGTTAGTCGCGAGTTAAATCTCTGGGTACTGGGCGGTTAACTGCTTCCCCGAGCATGGGCAACGTGTTTGCGGCTGGCTCACCCGTGCCCAGCGCCGGCTTCTCAGTGCCGCCAGGGTTCGCCGTGCCGCCGGTATCGGGCCCGGAGCAGCAGCGGGCGGCGGCGGCAGGGATCGGGCCTGGGACCGGTAACGGGAACGGAGCCGGCGGTGTCGGCGGGCTCCCGAACCCCGGCACCTTCGAGGAGTGTCACCGCAAGTGCAAAGGTAGAAATGTGCCCCTCCGGTCGCTCTGCACAGGGCCATCGCATTCTGACCCCCTCTGCCTAATGACCTGTCTCCTCCTCATTTACCCCAGTGTCCCCTCATTTCTTCCTCCCTCTCCTCTTAACCACTATCATTTCCTGTCCCTCCCTCCTGCCCTGCATTTCTAACCCTCGTCCCGTTGCCTCTTATTTCTGTGCTCAGGTGGTGATGTAGGCAGGAGCTTTTCCTCACGGATGGAGTCTGCGACCAGGGTCCCGGTCTCAGAATGACGGGTTGGATGTTCCTTCAGCTAGAGAGGCAGGGATCCTGGAGATTCTCTACCCGTACGCACTCCCACGCCAATCTCCCTGTGTCCAAGAGGGTCTTCCTAATATTGAGAGGGTAGATGGCTCTGGGAGAGGAGATCAGCTGTTATGATGGGGAAAGGGAGAGCATGGAAGAGAACCCGAATGGCCTCGTGGAGGATTAAATGTGGATAAATGTATAACACTTATATTGTCGCTGTGTAACACCAAGGTGCAGTAAGAACCTCCTGCTGGTCTTTCACTGTTAACCCCAGGGTACGGTACTGGTGGGGACAGATCTGTCACTGTATAATAACAGGGTTCAGTACTGGTGGGGATGGGCCTTTCACTGTATAACACTGGGGTACAGTACCAGTGGGGATGTGTCTGTCACTGTATAACACGAATACAGTACTGGTGGGGATGGCTCTGTCACTGTATAACACCGTGGTACAGTACCAGTGGGTACGGATCTGTCACTGTGTAACAAGAATACAGTAATGGGGACAGGTCTGTCACTGTACAACGCCAGGATACAATACCTGTGGGCTGGGTCTGTCTAGCACAGGCGTACAGTACCGGTGGGTACGTGTCTGTCAGTCTGTAACACCAGGGTGCAGTACAAGTGGGGATGGGTCTGTTACTGTGTAACACCGGGGTACAGTACTGGTGGGGATGGGTCTGTCACTCTCTAACACCAGGATACAGTACCGGTGGGGACGGGTCTGTCACTGTATAACCAGGGTGCAGTACCAGTAGGGATGGGTTCTTCACTGTATAATACGAACATAGTATTGGTGGGGATGGGTTTGTCACTCTCTAACACCAGGGTGCAGTACCGGTGGGGACAGGTCTGTCACTGTGTAACACCAGGGTGCAGAACAAGTAGGGATGGGTCTGTCACTGTAAAACCAGGGTACAGTATGGGTGGGGACGGGTCTGTCACTCTGTAACACCATGGTACAGTACCAGTGGTTTTGTGTCTGTCACTGTATAACACCAGGGTACAGTACCAGTGGGGACGGGTCTGTCACTATAACACAGGTATAGTATGGGTGGAGATGGGCCTGTCAGTCTGTAACACTGGGGTACAGTATGGGTGGGGACAGGTCTGTTACTCTCTAACACTGGGGTACAGTACAGGTGGGGACAGGTCTGTCACTGTGTAACACGGGTACAGTACAGGTGGGGATGGGTCTGTCACTGTAAAACCAGGGTACAGTATGGGTGGGGATGGGTCTGTCACTCTGTAACACCAGGGTACAGTACCAGTGGGGATGTGTCTGTCACTGTATAACACCAGGGTACAGTACCAGTGGGGATGGGTCTGTCACTGTATAACACCAGGGTACAGTATGGGTGGGGACGTGTCTGTCACTAACACCAGGGTACAGTACAGGTGGGGATAGGTCTGTCACTGTGTAACACTGGGGTACAGTACGGGTGAGGATGGGTCTGTCACTGTATAACATGGGTATAGTATGGGTGGGGACGGGTCTATCACTGTGTAACACTAGGGTACAGTGGTGGGGATGGGTCTGTCACTGTGTAACATCAGGCTACAGTACCGGTGGGGACGGGTCTGTCACTGTATAACACCAGGGTACAGTACCGGTGCGGATTGAGCATATTCTGATCTCTCTTCCTCCTCGCAGAGCTCTTCCCGATCCAGATGGAGGGAGTGAAGCTCATCGTCAACAAGGGACTGAGTAACCATTTCCAGGTGGGTTATGGCAGCTCAGGGTGCCACCAGCTATCTGACACATTTAGGTGGTATCCCTGTGTGCAGTGCTTTTACCCTGACCACCTCACCCACTCCGTCCCCACCACCCCTGCACTGTGACGCCTTTCGTACCCCTGTGGGTGTTGGCTATGCAGTGGGAAGAGGCTCTCCCAGATCCCAGAGACCCAGGTTCGATCCCCACCTTTGCCACTCTTTGGTGTTTGCATGTTCTCCCTGTGATCCCATAGGTTTTCCCTGGGGTGCTCCGGTTCCTTCCCATGTCTCAGTTACATATGGGATCGGCAGGTGAGGGGTGGGTGGGAAATGTGAGCAAGAATGGGATGAGTGGGTGGTGGTCAGCACGGACTCGGTGGGCCGATTAGCCTGTATGGCAGTGTAGGAGTTGCTGTTGGATCTTTTAAAATAGTCCTGCGATTGGACTGGGGTTAAATTGTTGGGTTGCTGGGTGATGGCTGGCTGTACCATGCTGCCTCTCCAGGTTAACAGATACATGAATCAGTCTTGTCCTGTGTGTTGTTGCCTAATGTTACTCTTCCTTCCACCTTCCTCCCATTCCACAGGTCAATCACACCGTCTCTCTCAGCACAACGGCAGAGTCCAGCTATCATTTCGGAGCCACGTACGTCGGCACCAAACAGATTAGTCCAACTGAGGTAAGATTCTCACGCACTTCATGTTGTGAAGGCCAGGAGAGAGCAGGAAACTCAATGCGTCGGGTGTGTGGAGAGGGGCTGGCAAGTGGTGTACACAGTGTGGGTAAGGATCTAATCCCGGGGGCCGGGGGTGGGGGGGCATTATATATGGAATAACAGATCCCTGGGAGTGGGTTGCAGGTGGGAATCTACTGAGCTGTGTTCTATTCATTGTATCTGTGTTCCAAATGTGTAACTGTGTTGTGCCATGTTACAGGCATTTCCAGTGTTGGTTGGGGACATGGACAACACGGGCAGCCTCAATGCACAGGTGATTCATCAGGTCACCAACAGAGTCCGCTCCAAAATGGTGCTGCAGGTGAGTGACCGGCGGACTGGCATTCTGGATGTGGGTCACTTTGGGAGGCGCTCCACACCAGCTTCATTCTGTGTCCAACCCTTCGACCACAGCCCCCAGTTTGTGCTGGGTAGTATCTTATTTATAATGAACACTGTCCAGAAGTCGATCAGCAGTGGGAGAGTCTACAAATCCACTGGGGAATTCCAAGACGCAATGTTTACGAGTCCACCAGAGGCTGTGTGGGTGGGTAGAAGGGTCTTGTTTACCTGATGTGCACACTGCATATGCTTCATCTGCAGGCATGGGCCTAACCTGTAGACCATCAGACATAGATGCAGAATTAGGCCATTCAGCCCATCAAGTGTGCTCCACCATTCCATCATGGCTTATCGCAGATCCTACTCAACCACAAACACCTGTTTTCTCACCGTAATCTCTGATGCCCTGACTGATCAGGAAACTATCAATTTTCACTTTCAATATAGCTTCGTACTTGGCTTCCACAGCTGCAGAGCATTCCACAGATTCGCTACTCTCTGGCTGTAAATTTCCTCCTTACCTCTGTTCTAAAGGGCTGCCTCTCAATTTTGAAGTTGTACCCTCTACATCTGGACACCCCACCATGGGAAACATCCCCTCCACATCCACCTTATCTAGGCCTTACAATATTCAGTAGATTTCAATGAGATCTCTCTGCTTTCTTCTAAATTCTAGTGAGTACAGGCCCAAAGCTGCCAAACTTTGCTCATATGTTAACCCCTTTGTCCCCAGAATCATCCTTGTGAACCTCCTCTGAACTCTCTCCAACGACAACACATCCTTTCTGAGATACGGGGCCCAAAACTGCTGACGGTGCTCCAAACGTGGCCTGAAAAAGCTTCAGCATTATCTCCTTGTTTCTATATTCTATTCCCCTTGAAATAAATGTCAACATTGCATTTGCCTACTTTACCACAGAGTCAACCTGTAAAATAACCTTCTGGGAGCTTACTACTAGGACTGTCAGGTCCCTCTGTACCTCTAATGTTTCAACGTTTTTCTCATTTAGATAATAGTCTGCACTATTGTTCCTTTTACCAAACTGCGTTATCATACATTTCCCAACACTGTATTGCACTTGCCACTTTTTTACCTATTCTTTCAATTTGCCTATGTCCTACTTAAATCCCATTGCTTTCTCAGCACTACCTACCCCTCCGCCTAACTTTGTATCACCCGCAAACTTTTCCACAAAGCCATCAATTCCATTATCTAATTCATTGACACACTATGTGAAAAGTAATGGTCCCAATACTGACCCCGAGGAACACCACTAGTCACTAGCAACCAACCAGAAAAAAAAACCGTTTATTCCCACCTGTCAGCCATTCCTCTATCCATGGCAGTATCTTTCCTGTAATGCCATGGGATTTTATCTTGTTAAGCAGCCTCGTGTGTGACACCTTACCAAATGCCTTCTGAAAATCCAAGTAAAGGACATCCCTGCCTCTCCTTTGTCCAATTTCCTTGTTACTTGCTCGAAGAACTCTAACAGATTTGTCAGACAAAATTTCCCTTACAGAAACCTTTACAGCCCTGAGGGGCACCTGTGTTGAGGATCAGAGGGGCGGAAGTGAGGGAGCCCACTCTTACCACCTGCCAGCGATCTGACAGGAAGTCCAGGATCCAGCTGCACAAGGCAGGGTGAAGGCTGAGGTCTCTGAGTTTCTGGTTGAGCCTGTGGTGTTGAATGCTGAACTGTAGTCCAAGAACAGCATTCTCACATAAGCATCCTACTCCAGATGTGTAAGGACAGCATGTAGAGCAGTGGCTATTGCGTCATCTGTCAATCGGTTGGGTACGCGAATTGTAGGGGGTCCAGTTTGGGTGGTAGCATGCTGCAGATGTAGTCCTCGACCAGCGCCTCAAAGTATTTGCTTGTTATTGAGGTGAGTGCAACAGGATGCCAGTTGTTCAGATATGTTACCTTGGTCTTTTTGGGTATAGGAACAGTAGTTTTCTGAACTAACTCTGGTTGGACGTAATGGGAGATGGCATAACAAACCTCAAAGGAAATTTAATATCAATTACATATGTCACCATATACTACCCTGTAATGTACTTTCTTGCACACATTTACAGAAAGACCATAAGGCATAGGAGCAGAATTAGGCCGTTCAGCCATTCCAGTCACCGTATCCTTTGACGCCCCAAACAATCAGGAAACTATCAACTTCCACTTCAGATATACCCATGGACTTGTCCTCCATCGCAATCTGTGGCAGAGCATTCTACAGATTCACTACTCTGGTTAAAAAAAGTTCCTGTTCTAAAGGGTTGCCCCTCAATTTTAAAGCAGTGCCCTCTATTTCTAGATACTCCCACCATAGAAAATATCCTCTCCATATCCCCCCTATCTACTCCTTTCAATACCTGGCAGGTTTCAATGAGATTCCCCCCCCCCCCACATTTTTCTAGATTCCAGTGAGTACAGGCCCAAAGCTGCCAAACGCTCCTCATATGTTAACCTCTTCGTTCCGGGAATCATCCTCGTGAACCACTTCTGGACTCTCTCCAATGACAGCACACCCCTTCTGAAATATGAAGCCCAAAACTGTTGACAATACTCCAAGTGCGGCTTGACCAGTGTCTTATAAAGCCTCAGCGTTATCGCCTTGCTTTTATATTAGAAAACCTACAGCACAATACATGCCCTTTGGCCCACAAAGCTGTGCCGAACATGTATTTACCTGAGAAATTACTGAGGGTTACCCATAGCCCTCTATTTTTCTAAGCTCCATATACCTATCCAGGAGTCTCTAAAAAGATCCTATCGTATCCACCACCACCACTGTCACCGCCAGCCCATTCCACGCACTCAGCACTCTCTGTGTTTAAAAAAAAAACTCACCCTGACATCTCCTCTGTACCTACTTCCAAGCACCTTAAAACTGTGCCCTCTGGTATTAGCCATTTCAGCCCTGGGAAAAAGCTCTCACTATCCACACGATCAATGCCTCTCGTCATCTTATACACCTCCATCAGGTCACCTCTCATCTTCTGTCGCTCCAAGGAGAAAAGGCTGAGTTCACTTAATCTGTTCTCATCAGGCATGCTCCCCAATCCAGGCAACATCCTTGTAAATCTCCTCTGACCCATTTCTATGGTTTCCACATCCTTCCTGTAGTGAGGTGACCAAAACTGAGCGCAGTACTCCAAGCGGGGTCTGATCAGTGCCCCATATAGCTGCAACATTACCTCTCAGCTCTTAAACTCAGTCCCACAATTGATGAAGGCCAATACACCGTATGCCTTCTTAACCACAGAGTCAACCTGTGCAGCAGCTTTGAGTGTCCTATGGACTCAGACCCCAAGATCCCTCTGATCCTCCACACTCCCAAAGGTCTTACAGTTAATACTATATTCTGCCATCATATTTGACCTACCAAAATGAACCACCTCACACTTACCTGGGTTGAACTCCATCTGCCATTTCTCAGCCCAGTTTTGCATCCTATCAATATCCCACTGTAACTCTGACATCCCTTCACACTATCCACAACACCCCCAACCTTTGTGTCATCAGCAAATTTACTAACCCATCCCTCCACTTCCTCATCCAGGTCATTTATAAACATCATGAAGAGTAGGGGTCCCAAAACCCTGAGACATGCCACTAGTCACCGACCTCCATACATAATATGACCCGTCTACAACCACTCTTTGCCTTCTGTGGGCAAGCCAGTCCTGGATCCACATAGCAAGGTCCCCTTGGATCCCATGCTTCCTTACTTTCTCAATAAGCCTTGCATGGGGTACCTTATCAAATGCCTTGCTGAAATCCATATACATTACATCTACTGCTCTACCTTCATCAATGTGTTTAGTCACATCCTCAAAAAATTCCATACACACTTTTCCATTGTCACACTTGATAGGTCCTATTCTCACATGTCTCATCTTCTTGCTCTTTACATACTTGTAGAATGCCGTGAGGTTTCCTTCATCCTGTCCGCCCGCGTTGGCCTTCTCATAGCCCCCTCTGGCTCTCCTAATTTCATTCTTAAGCTTTTCCTGCTTGCCTTATAATCTTCTAGGTATCTATCATTGCCTAGTTTTTTAAACCTTTCGTTCTCTTCTTTTCTTCTTTACTAGATTTACAAAAGCCTTTGTACACTACGGTTCCTGTACCCTACCGTCCTTTTCCTGTCTTATTAGAACGTATCTACGCAGAACTCCACAGAAATATCCCCTGAACATTTGCCACATTTCTTCCTTACGTTCCCCTGAGATCATCTGTTTCCAATTTATGCTTCCAAGTTCCTGCCTGATAGCCTCATATTTCCCCTTGCTCCAATTAAACACTTTCCTAACTTGTCTGTTCCTATCCCTCTCCAATACAGTGGTAAAGGAGACGGAATTGTGATCACTATCTCCAAAATGCTCTCCCACTGACAGATCTGACACCTGACCAGGTTAATTTCCCAATACCAGATCAAGTACAACCTCTCCTCTTGTGGGCTTATCTACATATTGTATCAAGACACCTTCCAACACTTGTGTTGGGCACGTGGCCAAGTGGTTAAGGCATTCGTCTAGTGATCTGAAGGTCGCTAGTTCAGCTGTGGAAGCGTCTTTGTGTTCTTGAGCAAGGCACTTAACCACACATTGCTCTAGTATCTGTGTGAGGAGTGGCGCACCACACAGATTTCCAATCTGCGCTTTGTGAGGCATGAAAATGCCCGACACAGGCTTCATGGTCTAAGTCGACGTTTCCCTCCTCTCACCTTCTTGAACACACCTAACAAACTCCACCCTATCTAAGCCCCTTGCTCTATGGAGATGCCATTGAAAAACACCCAGTAGAGTTATTGACCCCTTCCTGTTCCTAACTTCCACCCACAGAGACTCCATAGACAATCCCTCCATGACTTCTTCCTTTTCTGCAGCCGTGACACTATCTCTGATCAACAGTGCCATGCCCCCACCTCTTTTGCCTCCCTCCCTGTCCTTTCTGAAACATCTAAAGCCTGGCACTTGAAGTAGCCATTCCTGCCCCTGAACCATCCAAGTCTCTGTAATGGCCACAACATCATAGCTCCAAGTACTGATCCACGCTCTAAGCTCATCCGCTTTGTTCATAATACTCCGTTCATCCCAAACCATTGGTCTGAGTGCGTCCCTTCTCTATTACCTGCCTGTCCTCCCTCTCGCACTATGTCCAAGCTTTCTCTATTTGTGAGCCAATAGCCCATTCCTCCATCTCTTCAGTTTGGTTCCCACCCCCCAGCAATTCTAGTTTAAAATTTCCCCACGTAAACACGAGGAATTCTGCAGATGCTGGAAATTCAAGCAACACACATCAAAGTTGCTGGTGAACGCAGCAGGCCAGGCAGCATCTCTAGGAAGAGGTACATTCGACGTTTCGGGCCGAGACCCTTCGTCCAGTCCTTACGGAGAGTCTCAGCCCGAAACGTCGACTGTACCTCTTCCTAGAGATGCTGCCTGGCCTGCTGCATTCACCAGCAACTTTGATATGTGTTGCTTAAAATTTCCCCAATAACCTTTGCGAACTTCCCCGCCAGGGTATTGGTCCTTCTCGGATTCAAGTGCAACCCGTCCTTTCTGTACAGGTCACACCTGCCCCAAAAACGGTTCCAATGATCCAGGAATCTGAATCCCTGTCCTTTGCTCCAATCCCTCAGCCACGCATTTATCCTCCACCTCATTCTATTCCTATACTCACTGTTGTGTGGCACAGGCAGTAATCCTGAGATTACTACCTTTGTGGTGCTGCTTCTTCCATCCTAACTCCCTGTAGTTTGTTTTCAGAACCTCCTCCCTTTTCCTACCTATGTCGTTGGTACCACAACCTCTGGCTGTTCTCCTTCCCACTTCAGGATATCGTGGACGCAATCAGAAACATCCCGGACCCTGGCACCTCGGAGGCAAACTACCGTCCGTGTTTCTTTCCTGTGTCCACAGAATCGCCTGTCTGACCCCTAACTATAGAGTCCCCTATCACTGCTGCCATCCTCTTCCTTTCCCTACCCTTCTGAGCCACAGGGCCGGACTCTGTGCCAGAGGTGTGACCATTGTTGCTTCCCCCAGGTAGGCCGGCTCTCCCAACAGTACTCAAACAGGAATACTTATTGTTAAGGGGTACAGCCGCTGGGGTACTCTCTAGTCTGCCTCTTGCCCTTCCCTGTCCTGACTGTTACCCACTTATCTGTCTCCCGAGGCCCCGGTATGACTACTTGCCTGTAGCTCCTATCTATCACCTCCTCACTCTCCCTGACCAGAAATTCCCATTGAAATAAATGACAACATTGCATTTCCCTTCTTTACCACAAATTCAACCTGTAAATTAACTTGCTGGGAGTCTTGCACAAGTGCTCCTAAGTCCCTCTCCACGCTGACGTTTGAACCTTCTCCCTATTTGGATAATAGTCCACACTATTGTTCATTTTACCAAAATGCATTATTGTACAATTTTGCCCGTTTTTCCAATTTTCCTCAGCACTACCTAACCCTTCACCATCTTCATAATCACCTGCAAACTGCCACAAAACCATCAATTTCATTATCTGAATCACTGACAAACAATGTGAAAAGTAGTGATTCCAATATTGACCCCCGACGAACACCACTAGTCACTGGCAGCCAACCAGAAAATGCCCCCTTTATTCTCAATCACTACCTCCAGCCTGTCAGCCGTTCCTCTGTCCATGCCAGTATCTTTCCTGTAATGCCATGGGATTTTATCTTGTTAAGCAAACAGCCTTGTATGTGGCACGTTATCAAATGCCTTCTGAAAATCCAAGTAAATGACATCCATTACCTCTCCTTTGTCCAACCTGCTTGTTACTTCCTCAAAGAATTCTAGCAGATTTGTCAGGTACAAACAGAAACCATGCTGACTTTGACATATTTTATCGGTAGTCTTCAAGTACCCCGAAACCTCATAATTAATTATGGACTCCCAACACTTCGCCAACCACTGAGGTTTGGCTAACTGACCTATAATTTCCTTTCTTTTGCCTTCCTCCCCTCTTTTAAAAAGTGGAGTGACATTTGCAATTTTTTAGTCCTCCGGGACCATGCCAGAATCAAGTGGATTCTTGAAAGATTAAGACCAATGCATCTGTCATCTCTTCAGTGACCACTCTCAGGTCTCTGGGATGTAGCCCATCTGGCCCAGGTAACCTATCACCCTTAGATCTTTCAGTTTGCCTACCACTTTTTCCTTTGTAATAGCAATGGCACTCACTCCTGCTCCCTGACGCTCACGGACCTCTGGCACACTGATGCTGTCTTCCACAGTGTTGACCAATGCAAAGTACTTATTAAGTTCATCTGCCATTTTCTTTTTGTCCCTCATTGCTACCTCACCAGCATCAGTTTCCAGTGGTTCAATATCAACTCTCACCTCCCTTTTACTCATTATATAACTGAAAAATCTTTTGGTATCCTGTTTTATATTATTGGTTATTTTGCCTTCATATTTTGTCTTTTCCCTTCTTATAGCTTTTTTAGTGGCCTTTTTTTTTTTAAAAGCTTCCCAATCATCCAACTTCCCACTCACTTTTTACTACCTTATATGCCCTGACCTTGGCTTTTACGCAGACGTTAATTTCCCTTGTCAGCCATGGTTGCCTACCCCTGCCATTTGAGAAATTCTTCTTTGGGACATATCTATCCTGTGCCCTGTTAACTATTCCCGGAAACTTCAGCCCCCTCTGCTCTGCCGTCATTCCCCACAGTGTCTCCCTCCAATCCATCTGGGCAAGCTCCTCTCTCAAGCCTCTGTAATTCCCTTTATTCCATCGCGATACTGATACATATGACTTATGTTTATAGAAACATAGAACACCTGCAGCACAATACAGGCCCTTCGGCCCACAAAACTGTGCTGAACATGTTCTTACCTTAAAAATTACCTCGGGTTACCTATAGCCCTCTATTTTTCTGAGCTCCATGTACCTGTCCAGGAGTCTCTTAAAAGACCCTATCGTATCTGCCTATCACCGCCAGCCCATTCCACGCACTCACCACTCTCTGCGTTAATAAAAAAAAACTTACCCCTGACATCTCCTCTGTACCTACTTCCAAGCACCTTAAAACTGTGCCCTCTCGTGTTAGCCTTTTCAGCCCTGGGAAAAAGCCTCTGACTATCCACACAATCAATGCCTCTCATCTTATACACCTCTATCACAGTGGTCCCCAACCTCCGGGCCGCGGACCGATACACTGCCGTGAAGAATCCAGTGGTGCAGCGGTAGTCGGAACGCACCCAGCACACCTTTAAGAAAAAAGCCGAAATAAACAAGCTAATTAATTAGTTGCTGCCTGGCATGTCTGATCTGGGCCAACATTTACATGCCGGGTGGCACCTAATTAATAAGCTGCTTTATTTTGGCTTTTTTCTTAAAGGTGTGCTGGGTGCGTTCCAACTACTGCTGCACCACTTCATTCTTCGCGGCAATGTATTGGTCCGCGCCCCGGAGGTTGGGAACCACTGCTCTATCAGGTCACCTCTCATCCCCCGTCGCTCCAAGGAGAAAAGGCTGAGTTCACTCAACCTATTCTCATAAGGCATGCTCTCCAATCCAGGCAACGTCCTTGTAAATCTCCTCTGCACCCTTCCTATGGTTTCCACATCCTTCCTGTAGTGAGGCGACCAGAACTGAGCTCAGTACTCCAAGTGGGATCTGACCAGGGCCTTACATACGGTTGGAGTCAGAAGTTTACATGTACCTCAGTCAAATACATTTAAAGTCAGTTTTTCACAATTTCTGACATTTAATCCTAGAAAACATTCTGTCTTAGGCCAATTAGGATCACTACTTTATTTTAAGAATATGAAATATCAGAATAATAGTAGAGAGAATGATTTATTTCAGCTTTTATTTCTTTCATCAGTTTCCCTGTGGGTCAGAAGTTTACATACACTTTGTTAGTATTTGGTAGCATTGCCTTTAAATTGCTTAACTTGGGTCAAACGTTTTGGGTAGCCTTCCACAAGCTTCTCACAGTAAGTTGCTGGAATTTTGTTCCATTCCTCCAGACAGAACTGGTGTAACTGAGTCAGGTTTGTAGGCCTCTTTGCTCGCACACGCTTTTTCAGTTCTGCCCACAAATTTTTTTATTGGATTGAAGTCAGGGCTTTGCAATGGCCACTCCAATACCTTGACTTTGTTGTCCTTAAGCAATTTTCCCACAACTTTGGAGGTATGATTGGGGTCATTGTCCATTTGGAAGACCCATTTGCGACCGAGCTTTAACTTCCTGGCTGATGTCTTGAGATGTTGCTTCAATACATCCACATAATTTTCCTTCCTCATGATGCCATCTATTTTGTGAAGTGCACCAGTCCCTCCTGCAGCAAAGCACCCCCACAACATGATGCTGCCACCCCCATGCTTCACGGTTGGGATGGTGTTCTTCGGCTTGCAAGCCTCACCCTTTTTCCTCCAAACACAACGATGGTCATTATGGCCAAACAGTTCAATTTTTGTTTCGTCACACCAGACGACATTTCTCCAAAAAGTAAGATCTTTGTCCCCATGTGCACTTGCAAACTGTAATCTGGCTTTTTTTTTATGGCAGTTTTGGAGCAGTGGCTTCTTCCTTGCTGAGCAGCCTTTCAGGTTATGTCGATGTAGGACTCGTTTTACTGTGGATATAGATACTTGTCCACCTGTTTCCTCCAGCATCTTCACAAGCTCCTTTGTAAACTTCTGACCCAATGGGAAAGTGATGAAAGAAATAAAAGCTGAAATAAATCATTCTTTCGACTATTATTCTGACATTTCACATTCTTAGATAAAGTAGTGATCCTAAGTGACCTAAGACAGGGAATGTTTTCTAGGATTAAATGTCAGGAATTGTGAAAAACTGAATTTAAATGTATTTGGCTAAGGTGTATGTAAACTTCTGACTTCAACTGTAGCTGCAAAATCACCTCTCGGCTCCTAAACTCAATCAGCCGATTGATAAAAACCAATGCACTGTATGCCTTCGTAACCACAGAGTCAACCTGCGTAGCAGCTTTGGGTGTCCTATGGACTCGGACCCCAAGATCCCTCTGATCCTCCACACTGCCAAGAGTCTTACAATTAATACTATATTCTGTCATCATATTTGACCTACCAAAATGAACCACCTCCCACTTAGCTGGGTTGAACTCCATCTGCCTCTTGTCAGCCCAGTTTTGCATCCTATCAATGTCCTGCTGTAACCTCTGACAGCCCTCCACACTATCCACAACACCCCCAACCTTTCTGTCATCAGCAAATTTACTAACCCATCCCTCCACTTCCTCATCCAGGTCATTTATAAAAATCACAAAGAGTACGGGTCCAGAACAGATCCCTGAGGCACACCACTGGTCACCGACCTCCATGCAGAATATGACCCGTCTGCAACCACTTTTTGCCTTCTGTGGACAAGCCAGTTCTGGATCCACAAAGCAAGGTCTCGTTTGGATCCCATGCCCCCTTACTTTCTCAATAAGCCTTGCATGGGGTACCTTGTCAAATTCCTTGCTGAAATCTGTATACACTACATCTACTGCTCTACCTTCATCAATGTGTTTAGTCACATCCTCAAAAATATTCAATCAGGCTCGTAAGGCACGATCTGCCTTTGACAAAGCCATGCTGACTATTTCTAATCATATTAGCCTCTCCAAATATTCATAAATCCTGCCTCTCAAGATCTTCTCCATCAACTTACCAACCACTCAAGCAAGATTCACTGTATATAATTTTCTGGGCTGTCTTTACTCCCTTTCTTGAATAAGGGAACAACATCTGCAACCCTCCAATCCTCCAGAACCTCTCCCATCCCCATTGATGATGCAAAGATCATCACCAGAGGCTCAGCAATCTTCACCCTCACCTCCCACAGTAGCCGGGTACATCTCATCCAGTCCTGGTGACTTATCCAACTTGATAGTTTCCAAAAGCTCCAGCCTAATGGAGCTCTTCCTTCATGCCTAAATGCTCAATCTTTTCAGTCCACTGCAAGTCATCTCTACAATCGCCAAGATCCTTTTCCGTAGTGAATACTGAAGCAAAGTATTCTGCTATCTCCTCTGGTTCTTTATACACTTTTCCACTGTCACATTTGATTGGTCCTATTTTCTCACGTCCTATCCTCTTGCTCTTCACATACTTGTAGGAAGCCTTGGGGTTCTCATTAATCCTGTCCGCCAAGACCTTCTCATGGCCCCTTCTGGCTCTCCCTAATTTCATTCTTAAGCTCCTTCCTGCTAGCCTTATAACTTCTAGATTTCTATCATTACCTAGTTTTTGGAACCTTTCGTAAACTCTTTTCTCCTAGACCAGATTTACAACAGCCTTTGTACACCATGGTTCCTGTACCCTACCATCCTTTTCCTGTCTCATTGGAACATACCTATGCAGAACTCCACGCAAATATTCCCTGAACGTTTGCCACATTCCTTCCGTATGTTTCCCTGAGAACATCTATTTTCAATTTATGCTTCCAAGTTCCCTCCTGATAGCCCGTTACTCTAATTATACACTTCCCTAACTTGTCTATTCCTATCCCTCTCCAGGACTATGGTGAAGGAGATAGAATTGTGATCACTATCTCCAGAATGTTCTCCCACTGAGAGACCTGAGTTCTGACCAGGTTCATTTCTCAATACCAAATCAAGTACAGTCTCTCCTCTTGTAGGCTTATCTACATATTCTGTCAGGAAACCTTCCTTAACACACCTAACAAACTCCACCCCATCTAAACCCCTCACTCTAGGGACATGCCAATCGATATTTGGGAAATTAAAATCTTCCACCATAACAACCCTGTTATTATTACAACTTTCCAGAATCTGTCTCAGTATCTGCTCCTCGATGTCCCTGTTACTTTTGGGTGGTCTATAAAAAAACACCCAGTAGAGTTATTGACCCTTTTCTATTCCTAACTTCCACGCACAGAGACTCCGTAGACAATCCCTCCATGACTTTCTCCTTTTCTGCAACCGTGACACTATGTCTGATCAACAGCACCATGCCCCCACCTCTTTTGCCTCCCTCCCTGTTCTTTTCTCTGAAGCCTGGCACTCGAAGTAACCATTCCTGCCCCTGAGCCATCCAAGTCTCTGTAATGGCCACAGCATCTCAAATTGCAGTATGAATTCAATCATATTATCATCACTGCCTCCTAAAGGTTCCTTTACGTTAAGCTCCCTTATAAGATCTGGGTTATTACACAACACCCAATCTAAGTTACCCTTTTCCTGATTAGGCTGAAGTACAAGCTGCTCTGAAAAGCCATCTCATCTGCATTCAACAAATTCCCTCTCTTGTGATCTGACACCAACTTGATTTTCCCAATCCCCAATCTCCTTGCACATTGAAGTCCCCCATTGCAATTGTGTCATTACCCTTATTACATGTCCTTTCCAGCTGTCATTGCAATCTCAACCCCATATCTTGGCTACTATTAAGTGGCGTATTTATAATTTCTATAATAATTTTTTTTACCCTTGCAGTTTCTTAACTTCACCCACAAAGCTTCAACATTCTCTGACCCTATGTCATCTCTTTCAAAAGATGTAATTCCATCTCTTAACAACAGAACCACATCACTGTCTATGCCTTCTTGTCTGTCCTTTTCATACAAAGAATATCCTTTGATAATAAGCTCCCAAATATGGCCACCTTTCAGCCACGACTCAGTGACACCCACAACGTCATACTGACCAATCTCTAATTGTGCCACAACTTTGTTCACCTTATTCTGAAAGCTACGTGTATTTAAATACAGCATTCTTCGCCCTTTTGAATTTTCCCTCTGTGGTACAATTTAGCTCTGTCTGCATTTGTATCCAGTCATTGGCTTGTCTTTCCTGATATTCATGTTACACTCATCTTGTCGACCTGCTGTCCCATCCTCAGCTCTATCATCATGGTTCCCATCCCCCCCGCCATATTGGTATAATCCACTCCCAACAGCTTTAGCAAATCTGCCCACTAGAATATTGGTCTCCCTCGGATTCAACTGCAACTTAATACAGGTCACACCTGCTCCTGAAGACGTCCCAATGACCCAAAAATCTGAATGTCTGCCTCCTGCCTCAATTCTTCAGCCATGCATTTATTTGCCACCTCATTTTATTCCTATCCTCACTATCCAGTGGCACAGGCAGCAATCCCAAGATTACTACCCTTGAGGTCCTGCTTCTCAACTTCCTTCCTATCTGCCTGGATTCTGTCTTCAGGAACCTCCTCCCTTTTTCTACCTATGTTGTTGGTACCTATATGACCCACGACATCTAGCTGCTCACCCTCCCTTTTCGGGCACAGGGTGAGACTTGGTGCCAGAGGCACAGCTACTGTGCTTTCCCTGTAGGTCACCACCACCCCCCCCCCCCCCAAACAGTACTCAAAATGGAGTACTTATTGTTGAGGGGCACAGCAACGGGGTGCTCTCCACTATCTAATGTTTTCCATTCTCTCAGTCACCCATTTATCTGACTCCTGTAGCCTTGGGGTGACTACCTCCCTGTAGCTCCTGTCTATCACCTCCTCACTTTTCCTAACAAGTCATCGAGCTGCGGCTTCAGTTCCCTAACACGGTCTCTAAAGAGCTAGGTAACGATAGAGATCTAGAAGTTTATAAGGCTAGCAGGAAGGAGCTTAAGTATGAAATTTGGAGGGCCAGAAGGGGCCATGAGAAGGCCTTGGCAAGCAGGATTAAGGAAAACTCCAAGGCATTCTACAGGTATGTGAAGAGCAAGGGCAGTGGTCCCCAACCACCAGGCCGCGAGGAAACGATATTATTTGGCGGTATGAAGCGATATAAGTCAGCTGCACCTTTCCTCATTCCCTGTCACGTCCACTGTTGAACTTGAACGTGCGCAAGATCATCTGTCGGTATGAGTAAAAAACAAACGTCGCTTGAGAGTTTCTTTGGAAGAGGTGGAAGAGGACATAGAAGGCCTAACGATGATGATAATGTAGAGACTGTAAAAAAAAAAAAAAAAAGCTTCCTTCAACAGAAAATACGACGAGTCGTACATAAAATATATCTTTATTGCGACTGGTGACTGGCACGCTCCAAGCCCCCTGTGTGTGGTATATGGAGACAAGCTGTCTAATGAGGCAATGAAGCCCTCAAAACTGCTTCGGCGCCTTGAGTCCGAGCACCCTGCAATTAGAGACAAACCTGTTGAGTTTTCTGAGAGGGAAAAACGTGAGCAAGCGGGACATAAGCAAGTGCTGAGAGCAAGCACCTCCACAAATGCTGCTGCTCTGAGAACGTCGTACTTAGTGGCTATCTGTGTGACATCTTCAACCTGCTCGATGAACTCAGTTTGTTACTTCAGGGGAGAATGACAACTGTCTTCAAGTTGGCAGACAAAGTGTCTGCTTTCAAAGCCAAAGTGGAACTGTAGGGACAGAGAGTGGACAGGGGCATATTTGGCATGTTCCCAATGTTAACTGGGATTTTGGGAGAGACTGACTCTGCACCGTCTTTCTCACAGTTGGTGCGCGATCACCTAACTTTGCTGTCGGCAGAATTCGAGCGTTACTTCCCAACCACAAATGACCCAAGACGTGCAAAGGAATGGGGCCATGACCCATTTGTGAATGTTCCCAGTGAATCATCCATATCAGCACGGGAAGGAGATCAACTCCTCGAGCTCGAAAATGGCGGTGGGCTGAAAAGTATATTTGACATAACATCTCTGCCGGCATTCTGGAGCAAAGTCAAGGCTGAATATCCTGAGATAGCCACGAAAGCACTGAAAACGTTGCTTCCATTTCCAACATCATATCGCTGCGAAGCAGGGTTTTCTGCAATGAATGCAATGAAAACTAAATTGAGGAATAGACTGGACATAAGGAACCCCCTTCGAGTATCGCTGTCTCCCATCACCCCTCGATAGGACCGTCTTGTTGCAGGAAAACAAGCTCCGGTTTCCCACTGATTCGCCGATATTGGTGTGTTGCAATGATTTTATATGTTCATATGAGGAAAATATGTGCTGTGTGTTTAATATTAAATTTGTCAGATAAACCCTTTTAGAAATGAAATTGAGTATTATTAGCCACTTATAAGTGACTTGTAGTTTCTCCTATATTCCGGTCGTGATTAACGCAACCACCCCCCCACCCCCATTGGGCCGGTCCGCATGCAAAACAGGTCAGGGACCCCTGAGCAAGAGGATAAGACATGGGAGAATAGGACCAATCAGGTGTGACAGTGGAAAAGTGTGTAAGGAACCGAGAAGGTAGTGGAGGTTCTTAATGAATATTTTATTGTCGCCAAACAATTGATACTAGAGCGTACAATCATCACAGCGATATTTGATTCTGCACTTCGCGCTCCCTAGAGTACAAATCGATAGTAAATAGTAAAAATTTAAGTTATAAAGCATAAATAGAAAAAAGAAAAGGGAAAGTAAGGTAGTGCAAAAACCGAGAGGCAGGTCCGGATATTTGGAGGGTACGGCCCAGATCCGGGTCAGGATCTGTTCAGCAGTCTTATCACAGTTGGAAAGAAGCTGTTCCCAAATCTGGCCGTACGTGTCTTCAAGCTCCTGAGCCTTCTCCCAGAGGGAAGAGGGACGAAAAGTGTGTTGGCTGGGTGGGTCGTGCCCTTGATTATCCTGGCAGCACTGCTCTGACAGCGTGCGGTGTAAAGTGAGTCCAAGGACAGAAGATTGGTTTGTGTGATGTGCTGGGCTGTGTTCACGATCCTCTGCAGCTTCTTCCGGCCTTGGACAGGACAACTTCCATTCCAGGTTGTGACGCACCCTAGAAGAATGCTTTCTACGGTGCATCTATAAAAATTAGTGAGGGTTTTAGGGGACAGGCCAAGTTTCTTTAGCTTTCTCAGGAAGTAAAGGCACTGGTGGGCCTTCTTGGCAGTGGACTCTGCTTGGTTGGACCAAGTCAGGTATTTTGTGATATTGACCCTGAGGAACTTAAAGTTTTTGACCTGTTCCACTTGCGCACCACCAATGTAAATGGGGTCCTGCAATCCACTACTCCTTCTGAAGTCAACAACCAATTCCTTCGTCTTGCTGACGTTGAGGGATAGGTTATTGTCTTCGCACCATGCCACCAGGTTCTTAATTTCCTCTCTGTACTCAAACTCATCATTACCCGAGATACGGCCAACCTTGCTTTGGTATTCATTACTGAAAAGGACCTTGGCGATTGTAAGGATGACTTACAGCAGTCTGAGCATATAGACATTAAGAAAGAGGATGTGCCGGAGCTTTTGGAAAGCATCAAGTTGGACCGGATGACATGTACCCCAGGCTACTGTGGGAGGCGAGGGAGGAGATTGCTGAGCCTCTGGCAATGATCTTTGCATTATCAGTGGGAACGGGAGAGGTTCCGGAGGATTGGAGGGTTGCAGATGTTGTTCCTTTATTCAAGAAAGGGAGTAGAGATAGCCCTGGACATTATAGACCGGTGAGTCTTACTACAGTGGTTGGTAAGTTGATGGAAAAGATCTGAGAGGGAGGATTTATGAACATTTGGAGAGACATAATATGATTAGGAATTGTCAGCATGGCTTTGTCAAAGGCAGGTCGTGCCTTACAAGCCTGATTGAATCTTTTGAGGATGTGACTGAACACATTGACGAAGGTAGAGCAGTAGATGTAGTGTATGTGAATTTCAACAAGGCAACAATACCTAGCTGCTTAGAGACCGTGTTAGGGAACTGAAGCTGCAGCTCGATGACTTGTTAGGGAAAGTGAGGAGGTGATAGAAAGGAACGACAGGAAGGTACTCACCCCGAGGCTACAGGAGACAGATAAATGGGTGACTGTGAGAAGGGAAAACATTAGATAGTGGAGAGCACTCCATGCAAGGCTCATTGAGAAAGTCAGGAGGCATGGGATCCAAGGGAACATTGCTTTGTGGATCCAGAACTGGCTTGCCCACTGAAAGCAAAGAGTGGTTGTAGACGGGTCATATTCTACATGGAGGTCAGTGACCAGTGGTGTGCCTCGGGGATCTGTTCTGGGACCCCTTCTCTTTGTGATTTTTATAAATGACCTGGATGAGGAGGTGGAGGGATGGGTTAGTGAATTTGCTGGTGACATGAAGATTGGGGGTGTTGTGGATAGTGTAGAGGGCTGTCAGAGGTTACAGTGGGACATTGATAGGATGCAAAACTGGGCTGAGAAGTGGCAGGTGGAGTTCAACCCAGATAAGAGTGAGGTGGTTCACTTTGGTAGGTCAAATATGATGACAGAATACAGTATTAATGGTAAGTCTCTTGGCAGTGTGGAGGATCAGAAGGATCTTGGGGCCTGAGTCCATAGGACACTCAAAGCTGCTGCGCAGGTTGACTCTGTGGTTAAGAAAGCATACGGTGCATTGGCCTTCATCAATCATGGGATTGAGTTTAAGAGCCGAGAGGTAATGTTGCAACTATATGGGACCCTGGTCAGACCCCACTTGGAGTACTGTGCTCAGTTCTGGTCACCTCACTACAGAAAGGACGTGGAAACTATAGAAAGGGTGCAGAGGAGATTCACAAGGATGTTGCCTGGATTGGGGAGCATGTCTGACAAGAATAGATTTTCTCCTTTTCTCCTTGAAGAATGAGAGGTGACCTGGTAGAGGTGTGTAAGGTGATGTGAGGTATTGATCGTATTGATAATCAGAGACTTCTTCCCAGGGCTGAAATGGCTAACACGAGAGGGCATAGTTTTAAGGTGCTTGGAAGTAGGTATGGAGGAGATGTCAGGGGTAAGTTTTTTACGCAGAGAGTGGTGAGTGTGTGGAATGGGCTGCTGGTGGTGGAGGCAGATACGATAGGGTCTTTTAAGAGACTCCTGGACAGGTACATGGAGCTCAGAAAAATAGAGATCTCTGGGTAACGCTCGGTAATTTCTAAAGTAAGTACCTGGTTTGGCACAGCTTTGTGGGCCGAAGGGCCTGTATTGTGCTGTTGGTTTTCTATGTTTCTGTGAGCTGCATCTCGATGTACCTGGTGCAGATGTAGCCACTGGGGAGGCTGGAAGTCTGCTGGGAATCCCACATTGCCATCCAGAACATAACACTGGTGCTGAAAGCATAATGCCTTTTCAAGAGTTAAATGAGAAGTAAATTCGCCTCCTTACCTCGCCAAAGCCTTACCACTCTGATTCTGGTTGGTCCGCTAGACGGTACCTCTCTTTTATAGAGGCTGGCTTTTTCAAACTCCGCTCTGGGCCTGTGTGGGAATGCTTCTACTGCATCTGTGTTGCTGTCCACCCCCAGAGGATTCAGTAGAAGCCTTCACTGCCTGTCACCCGGACCTGTGAATGGTCACCTTGACCAGGCCTAGGAACGCAATGACTAGGAAATACTCTGGACGACCTTCTCCTCTGCACATCACATGACTGAAATCAACAGTGTGGCTTTGAAGGATGTCCAGAATTTAATTTCAGAGACCCTAATAAGGGCCTCAACATCTCAAAGCAATTGACCACAGGCCATGGAAGGAGCTTCACTCTGAATCTCACCCTGGGATTGGGTGATGGGACGGTGTGGAGAGAGCTTCACTCTGTGTCTGACCCAGGGAGTATGTGAGGGACAGTGTGATGGGAGTTTTACTCTGTTTGATCCTGGGAGTGTCTGATTGGATGGTGTGAAAGATTTACATTGGATTTGATCCCACATTTTTTTCTTCTACAGACGCAACAGTCGAAGTTCATTAACTGGCAGGTGGACTCAGAGTATCGGGGTGAGGATTACACAGCAACACTAACCCTTGGGAACCCTGATATTCTCCTTGGCTCAGGTGAGTCGCAATCTGTATTTGTTTGTCTGCCCTGGAACCTTCTGCATAGGACGCAAAATTTATCCCATCCCCACTAGTACAATACCCGGTGTTAGACAGTGACAGACCTGTACCCTGATATTACTCAGTGAGAGACCCATCCCCACTGGTACTGTACCCCAGTGTTATACAGTGACAGAATTTGCTCCACTTGTACTGTACCACTGTGTTACACAGTGACAGACCCATCCCTACCAGTACTGTACCCTGGTGTTATACAGTGACAGACCCGTCCCCACCAGTACTGTACCCTGGTGTTATACAGTGACAGACCCATCCCCACCAGTACTGTACCCTGGTGTTACACAGTGACAAACCTGTCCCCACTGGTACTGTACCCTGGTGTTACACAGTGACAGACCCATCCCCACCAGTATTGTACCCTGGTGTTACACAGTGACAGACCCGTCCCCACTGGTACTGTACCCTGGTGTTACACAGTGGCAGACCCATCCCCACCCGTACTGTACCACTGTGTTACAGAGTGACAGACCTGTCCCCACCGGTACTGTACCCTGGTGTTACACAGTGGCAGACCCGTCCCCACCCGTACTGTACCACTGTGTTACAGAGTGACAGACCCGTCCCCACCGGTACTGTACCCTGGTGTTACACAGTGACAGACCTGTCCCCACCGGTACTGTACCACTGTGTTACAGAGTGACAGACCTGTCCCCACCGGTACTGTACCACTGTGTTACAGAGTGACAGACCTGTCCCCACCGGTACTGTACCCTGGTGTTACACAGTGACAGACCTGTCCCCACCAGTACTGTACCACTGTGTTACAGAGTGACAGACCTGTCCCCACCGGTACTGTACCACTGTGTTACAGAGTGACAGACCCGTCCCCACCGGTACTGTACCCTGGTGTTACAGAGTGACAGACCTGTCCCCACCAGTACTGTACCACTGTGTTACAGAGTGACAGACCCGTCCCCACCGGTACTGTACCCTGGTGTTACAGAGTGACAGACCTGTCCCCACCAGTACTGTACCACTGTGTTACAGAGTGACAGACCTGTCCCCACCGGTACTGTACCACTGTGTTACAGAGTGACAGACCCGTCCCCACCGGTACTGTACCACTGTGTTACACAGTGACAGACCTGTCCCCACCGGTACTGTAACTGGACATCCCATCTACATGTAAGGCCCTGCGCATGCTGTCTACCTTCATTAAGCAGTGGTGTCCCTGCAGGGATCGTGGTGGCACACTTTCTGCAGAGTATTACTCCTCGCCTGGCACTCGGGGCCGAGTTAGTTTACCATCGTCGACCCGGTGAGGAAGGGGCGGTGATGTCAGTTGCCGGTCGGTACACAGGTACGTTTGGAGAGAAGGGTCAGAGAGTCCTGGGTTCGGGTTTAACTGTTTCAATGAGAGGTGAGGAAGGGGTTTCCTCTCGCTTGAATCCTCTCCGACAGTGACCATAAGACATTAAAGCAGAATTAGGCCATTTGGCCCATTGAGTTTGCTGCTCCATTCCATCATTGTTGACTTATTAACCCTCTCAATTCCATTCTCTTGCCTTCTCCCGTTACCTTTGACGCTCTGACTAATCAAGAACCTATCAACTTCTACTTTAAAAATACACAATGACTTGGGCTCCACAGCAGTGTGTGTTTCACAACCCAGTCGCTAAAGGAATACCTCATCTCTGTTCTAAAGGGATGTCCCTCTATTCTGAGGCTGTACCCCCTGGTCCCAGTTTCTCCCACTATAGGAAACATCCTCTGCCCGTCCACTCTATTAGGCCTTTTGAAATTGAATAAGTATCAGTGAGATCCCCCTCCCACCCAAGGTCTTCTAAACTCCAAGCATAGACTGAGAGCCTTCAAATGCGCCTCATGTTTTAACCCTTTCATTCTTGGAATCATTCTCGTGAACTTCCTCTGGACCATCTCCAATACTTGCACATCTTTCCTTCGATTTGGAACCCAAAACTGATCACAAGACTCCCAAATGTGATCTGGCCAATGACTTGTAAAGCTTCAGCATTACATCCTTGCTTTTATATTCTAGAGCTCTCGAAATTAATGCCAGCATTGCATTTGCCTTCCTTACCACCGACTCAACCTGCAAGTTAACCTTTAAGGAGTCTTCCATGAGAACTCCCAAGTCCCATTGCACCTCTGTATTTTATGTCTATTAGAAGATAGTCTACACCTTTATTTCTTATATCAAAGTGCATGACCATACACTTCCCTATACTGTATTCCATCTGACACTTTCTCCTAATCCTCCTGCACACTCCCTGATTTCTTAACACCAGCTGTCCCTCCACCTACAGAGAAAGTCTGCAGATGCTGGAAATCCAAGCAATACACACAAAATGCTGGAGGAACTGAGCAGGCCAGGCAGTATCTATGGAAAAAAGTATAGTCGATGTTTCGGGCCGAGACCCTTCATCAGGATAGGACTCTTCTTTCAGTCCTGATGAAAGGTCTCCGCCTGAAAGATTGATTGTTTACACTTTTCCATAGATGCTGCCAAGCCTGCCGAGTTCCTCCAGCATTTTGTGTGTGTTCCTCTCCACCTATCTTTGTATTGTCCCCAAAGTCACCCAAATCATTGACAAATAACATGAAAAAAAAGTACATGTCCACAGTCCCTTGTCTGAAATCCTTGGGGCCAGTTGCATTTCAGAATTCAGAATTTTTCAGATTTCAGAATCCCTCCTTATTGGTTCCGGGACCCCCCCGGCCGCGGATACCAAAAAAATCGTATGCTCAAGTGCCTTATTTAACCTGTCTCCGTGCAGTGGATTTTAGGACCCAGCAGAACTCCAGACCCACACACCTCCTCCCATATATTTTAAATCATCACTAGATTACTTATAATACCTAATGCAATGTAAATGCTATGTAAATAGTTGTTTTACTGTATTGTTTAGGGAAAAATGACAAGAAAAAAATTCAATAAAACATAAAAATATACAGCTTCAAAATAACCGAATTAAACACATGGTAAATGACTTATTGGAATAAATGTAGAACGTCACTGTCACTATAAAACTTCAGTAACTTGTCTTTCTGTTTCTTTAAATCATATACAGTGGTCGTTCTGACACCATATTCTTCAGTAAGGTGCTGCACAGGCACATCATGATCAAGCTTCTGCAATAACTCCACTTTCTTCGTTATTGATGCTTCCTTCTCTTTTTCTCATTGTTACCCATCTGTAGCTCTTTTTGACATTTTCATTTTAAACACAAAGTCAACAGTGAACGCAAAATATCGGCGAACAGCAAATGCACGTGTAACCAGTACGAGCGCTGAGCCACAACTGACGTCTGGCGGCCTCTGCTAGTGCTGCCACGTCACACCTGAGTGACGTCAGCTGTTGGCAAAAAACTTTGGTTTTCGGAGCTTTTTGGATTTCAAAATTTTGGATAAGGGATTGTGGACCTGTACCAACACTGCCCCTGCCTAATTTGTCAGGCAAGATTTTCCCTTAAGAAAATCATGTCTACTTGCTTCCAAGTACCCCAAAATCTCATCCAGAATGATGGACTCTTGCCAAACAATGAAGTCGGGTTTGTTGACCTATAATTTTCAGTCTTTTGCCTCCCTCCCTTGTTAAAGAGTGGAGTGAGGGAAAGGTCATTGACTGTATAGAGGTGGTGAGGCTCACTGGCTGGATGTTGTCCAGGCAGCAATTCCACCAGCAGCCAGTAGGTGGTGGTGTCGTTTTACTGGAGCCAATGGAGGCTACCAGCTGAGAAAGAATGGATGCAGGGGCCAGAGGGAATCGCTGAGACGAGGAGGGCGTGTAGGGTCTGAAGGGGATTAAACTGGTAGGGTGGGTGGGGGCTGACTGATGTGGAGGGGTGTACAGGTCACATGGGGAGGAATGTAGTGGGCGGGGGGGGTGACAGATGGGGATGGGTGTATTCAGTGACCCTGTCTGACCAGTGACCCTTGGCCTCTCCCACAGGCAGTAACTGGATTGGGACACTGACCCTCAACCCAGCAGGAGGACATGCTACGTACTACCACAAAGCTAACGAGCAGGTAACAGGGTATGCTGCGGTTGGGGCATGAGCAGGGTGCGCCGTGTTGTCTCCAGACGGTGACAAACTGGGAGGGGTGTTGGTGGTAATCAGCCCCTCACCCCATGACAACCTCCAGAGACTTCCTGGGTCAGTGACATTCTGTGGGATCTTGCTATTCCTAAGGCTACACACTGGACATCGCTGCTTTCCCCTCGCGCCGACTGTGCCTCTCCAGTGTCAGGGAGAAGCTACATTGGGAGCCCACGCCCCTCAGTCTGTAACTTCAGGGGATTCAGGATGTCCGAGGCTGTCCCTAAATCACTGTCCTCTTTCCACTCCCAGTTACAGGTGGGCGTGGAGCTAGAGGCCAGTCTCCGCATGCAGGAAACCAATGTCACCTTTGGCTACCAGCTGGACTTACCAAAGGCCAACCTACTGTTTAAAGGTGGGTGATGGACAGAGGGTGTGGAGAGGGGAGGAGTAAATTTATCGTGGTAGGAAACAGCAATGTCTCAGGTCGTGGTTTCTTTTTAGTGTATCTGAGGGAGGGTAGTGACTTGTTGAATTCTGATCTCCCATGTCTGAGGGAGGTGTCCAGAGAGTTGGTGTTGGAATGTGTGGTGACACTTGCAAGCTTCCCTCAGCACATCCTTGGGGGGTGATGACACATTTCACTGTGAGTTGCGATGTACACTTGGAAATGTACATGGACATGACAGGGAGAAGCACTGTACAGGAATACTGTGGCACAGGGGATCTGAAATGGCAGGGAGAGCTGTAAACACTTTGCAGTTTGTGGAGCGAGGAAGTCTGGGAGCATCGTAAGTCAGATGACAAAACATGGTTGGTTTAGTGACAAACAGGAATGGCTAAGTACCTAATGTTAGATGAGTTTGAGTGAGAGGCCAATGGTGCAGACTCTGCCCTTCCAGGACACACTCCTCCCATCCTCCTCAGCTGCTCCCCCACCCCTTATCACCACCCCCATCCTCTCTCCCACCCTCCAGGTGATTCGATGAGCTGACAACCAGTTTCTATGAATGCTTTGGCTGTTCAGTCCATCCCATCCATTCTAGACTTCCCAGCACTGTGTGTGTGTGTGTGTGTCTGTCTCTCTCTCTCTCTCTCTCTCTCTCTTCTCTCCCCCCCCATTCCAACTGTCCACCCAACCCCCCCCCTCCAGGCGCATGCTTTTCCACCCCTCCCCCAGTTGAACTTTGCTTCTTCTGTATCAGGAAAGAGAACTTCCCATTTATCCTGGTTTCCCATTGTTTTGTGGTCCTCAGTTCAACCTCCTCTCAGTGTTCCAAAATGATCCTGGCTCCTCTAAACTCCATCCCATTCTGTTCTTGACTGATCCTGGCCTTCGTTAAGAAAATTTCCACCCCCTTCAAACTCCCCCCAGCACCCGTTCCCAAGCAGTTCCATCAGCACCGTATTGTGGATCCAGAGGGAGTTTCCACAGTGGAGGCTAGGATTTGTCCCTGAAAGGGGGAGTACCTCCCACAGTCCAAAGACGTACTGGGTAAATTAATCATGCTAAGATTAAGTTAGGGTTAACTCAGGGTTGTGGGGTTGTGATGCAGCAGGAGGACCTACTCTGAGCTGTATCACTAAGTAAGTAAATAGATCCACGAGCACAGGCTGATTTCTAAGAGCACAGTGCACTGTGTGGAGAGCAGGGGCCTGTGGGGTGGGTCGTCTGTACTTCAAGTAGTGACCTGATGTGGGGTAGAGTTAATGGAATAAGGCACACTTAATTCTTTTCTCTTCTACCCTCCCCTCCAAACTGTGTGCCTGCAGGTTCCTTGGACAGTAACTGGGTGGTAGGTGCCACCTTGGAGAAGAAATTGGTGCCCCTGCCCCTGACACTAGCTCTGGGAGCCTTCCTCAACCACAGGAAGAACAAGTTCCAGTGTGGCTTCGGTCTGACGATTGGCTAGTCCTGGGACCCCCACCCGCCGCACGCAGACGAGGAGGGAAACAATGGACGTTTTTATATTTTACTGGAATGTACAGAGACCTTGTTTTCCAAGGGTCCCGTCGTCAGTGGTCCAGTGCGGGGGACAGAGGAGTGGGGGCCGGGGATGTAAGGTCTCTCCTGTCATCCCCTAGAGGTGCGACTGAAGTTGGTTTCTCAGAACCTTGGGTTGT
The DNA here is from genome assembly GCF_030028105.1 of Mobula birostris. Taxonomy (NCBI): domain Eukaryota; kingdom Metazoa; phylum Chordata; class Chondrichthyes; order Myliobatiformes; family Myliobatidae; genus Mobula; species Mobula birostris. The sequence continues at coordinate 119,164,265 of NC_092377.1, forward strand.
GGGGGGAGGCAGAGGGAGGTGGGAGAGACAGCTCCACCCCTCCATCCCACTCATCTGTGGGGTGTGTTAAATCCTGGGGTGCTCTCTTGGTTTGAATTCACTTGTTCTTGTTCAATCCCTCCCCCTCTCCCTCCTTCTTTCCCCCTGTGAGGAGATATCCCATTTCTGAGTGTGGTCTACCCTCCTCTTCCTTTTAACAAACGGTTCCCCAGTCTTACCAGGTCCCAAGAGGTGGTGGCCTCTGCTCTCCTGGGCCTTCTCTCTGACTTCCCCCCCACAGCGGCCAATGTACAGAGTGTGGCCCTGTCACTGCAGGGACGTGTGCATGGAAATCATGTTTCATAACGTAACCCACACCAGACATGTTCCTCTTTCGTTTTTTTTGCAAACGAGATTGTGCATTTACTCTGTTAATAAACCAAATGGAGCCACAGGACCCAGGACCCAGGACTGGGTGTCTGCCATACACACCCGTGTCTCTGTCTGTCTGTGTTCATCGTCCTCCCCAATGTGGCACTCCCTCCTGGAAGTAATCTCTGTTCTGGGTGTTGGGACTCATTCCCACCCTCGTTCCCCTCTTCCGGTTTTCCATTCTTGCCGGTGTGTAGAACCCAGTGACAGGATTGGCATGGTATCTGGGGCTGCTGGGCTGCATCCAGTTCTGGAAGGCTGCAGCCAGCGATTGTGTAACCAGCTGTTTTCAGCAGCAGCAGCCTGGGCTGTGAATTGGCAAGCTGCCCATCTGTGTGGTATGCCGCTATGATTACACAACATCCCCTCGCTGGCAGCCTGCCTGGCCTCTCCATACAACAACAGACCTGTTGTTTTGCTCTTTATTAACCTCCAGCTTCCCTGCCTCCCCCTGGTTTCTGACCCACTGACACAGCACAAACTCTGTATTCCTCCACCCCCACTGCCTCCAAATATCTCACACCCTCACCACTATCCATGACAGAGTATCCCGCTCAATCAGAATCCCCCCAGTCCCTTTCGAAACATCCTCCTCCTGCAGCGTTGCAGCATCTACCGGTCAGGAGTGTGATGGGACGCTTCACAATTACCTAGGTGGAGTATGTCCATACACTCCACACCCGCCACATTATCTGTCCTCCACCTATAGGTCAGGAGTGTGATGGGACACTCCCGACTTCCAGGGAGCTCTTACAACACTCTAGGAGTTCGACTGGTTCACCAACCACCCCCATAAACGGTGGCTGCGGTGTGCACGGTCTGCTGAACCTGCCCCAGTCACTTGTCCAGACTACTCCAACAGCCCCTCCTGCAGCTCCATCTCTCCCGCAGTGCAGCGCCCACAGAGGACATAAAAATAGAGGGTAGGGGTAAGGTGAGGCTGCGGCACAGGAAGTGGGGGAGGGAGGGAGGGAGAGGACAGAGACGGAACAGACGCTGTGATTATCCAGTGAAGTTATTGCTTCAACATGCAGGCATGCCTCCACCCACCCCCCCCTCCCGCTCACCACACATGACTTCACTCTGCAGAAACCCGTGTCTGATCCACCACCCAGCACTCCGTCTGCTCGTGATTGTCTGACCTCTCCCCTGCTTCCCCTTCACCTCGATCACCATCGCCAAAACCAGCAAAGGAAGATAAATGCCGTCTGGGGAATTGCAAGCACAGCACAGATGGGAGTTGGAGAGATCACAGCGGGGGTGTGGAGGGGGGGGCACTTAAGTGCGAGGGGCTTAGAGGGTAACAGACCGGGAGGACTGTAGGGATATTTGAGGTGAGTGACATTTCCTTCTAATGAAAGGCCATTTACATAGAACAGCATAGGAATAGAGCTGATTCAATAAGTTGTTGAACGGTGAACTAAACTAATTACCCTCTGTCGACACAATGTCCACATCCCTCCATTCCCCACGCATTCATGTGTGTGTCTAACACACTAATCCCCTCTGTCTACACAATGTCCATATCCCTCCATTCCCCACGCATTCATGTGTGTGTCTGACACACTAATCCCCTCTGTCTACACAATGTCCATATCCCTCCATTCCTCACACATTCATGTGTGTGTCTGACACACTAATCCCCCCTGTCTACACAATGTCCATATCCCTCCGTTCCCCACACATTCATAGAAAATAGGTGCAGGAGTAGGCCATTCGGCCCTTTGAGCCTGCACCGCCATTCAGTATGACCATGGCTGATCATCCATCTCAGTACCCTATACCTGCCTTCCCTCCATACCCCCTGATCCCTTTAGCCACAAGGGCCATATCTAACTCCCTCTTAAATAGCCAATGAACTGGCCTCAACTGTTTCCTGTGGCAGAGAATTCCACAGATTCACCACACTCTGTGTGAAGAAGTTTTTCCTCTTCTTGGTCCTAAAAGGCTTCCCCTTTATCCTTAAACTGTGACCCCTCGTTCTGGACTTCCCCAACATCGGGAACAATCTTCCTGCATAAGCCTGTCCAATCCCTTTAGAATTTTATACATTTCAATAAGTTCCCCCCTCAATCTTCTAAATTCCAGCGAGTATAAGCCTAGTCGATCCAGTCTTTCATCATAGGAAAGTCCTGCCATCCCAGGAATGAATCTGGTGAACCTTCTTTGTACTCCCTCTATGGCAAGGATGTCTTTCCTCAGATTAGGGGACCAAAACTGCACACAATACTCCAGGTGTGGTCTCACCAAGGCCTTGTACAACTGCAGTAGTACCTCCCTGCTCCTGTACTCGAATCCTCTCGCTATAAATGCCAGCATACCATTCACCTTTTTCACCGCCTGCTGTACCTGCATGCCCACTTTCAATGACTGGTGTATAATGACACCCAGGTCTCGTTGCAACTCCCCTTTTCCTAATCGGCCACCAGTCAGATAATAATCTGTTTTCCTGTTCTTGCCACCAAAGTGGATAACCTCATATTTATCCACATTAAATTGCATCTGCCATGAACTTGCCCACTCACCTAACCTATCCATGTCACCCTGCATTCTCTTAGCATCCTCCTCACAGCTAACACTGCCACCCAGCTTCGTGTCATCCGCAAACTTGGAGATGCTGCATTTAATTCCCTCGTCTAAGTCATTAATATATATTGTAAACAACTGGGGTCCCAGCACTGAGCCTTGCGGTACCCCACTAGTCACTGCCTGCCATTCTGAAAAGGTCCCATTTATTCCCACTATTTGCTTTCTGGCTGCCAACCAATTCTCTATCCACATCAATACCTACCGGGTGCTTTAAGTTTGCACAGTAATCTGTGTGGGACCTTGGCAAAAGCATTTTGAAAATCCAAATGTACCACGTCCACTGTTTCTCCCCTATCCACTCTACTAGTAACATCCTCAAAAAATTCAGAGATTCGTCAGACATGATTTTCTTTTCACAAATCCATGCTGACTTTATCCGATGATTTCACCGCTTTCCAAATGTGCTGTTATCACATCTTTGATAACTGACTAGCATTTTCCCCACCACCGGTGTCAGGCTAACAGGTCTATAATTCCTGTGTGTGTCTGACACACTAATCCCCTCTGCCTACATTATGTCCATATCCCTCCTTTCCCCACACATTCATGTGTGTGTCTGACACACTAATTCCTCTGTCTACAGAATGTCCACATCCCTCCATTCCCCACACATTCACGTGTGTCTGACACACTAATCCCCTCTGTCTACACAATGTCCATATCCCTCCATTCCCCACACATTCATGTGTGTGTGTGACACCCTAATCCTCTCTGTCCACATAATGTCCATATCCCTCCATTCCCCACACATTCATGTGTTTCTCTGACACCCTGATTCTCTCTGTCTATGTAATATCCATATCCATCCATTCCCCACACACTCATGTGTGTGTCTGACACACTAATCCCGTGTCTACACAATGTCCATATCCCTCCATTCCCCACACACTCATGTGTGTGTCTGACACACTAATCCCGTGTCTACACAATGTCCACATCCCTCCATTCCCCACACATTGATGTGTGTGTCTGACACACTAATCCCTCTGTACACACAATCTCCATATCCCTTCATTCCCCACACATTCATGTGTGTGACTAACACACTAATCCCTCTGTCTACACAATGTGCATATCCCTCCATTCCCCACACATTCATGTGTGTCTAACACACTAATCCCCTGTCTACACAATGTCCATATCCCTCCATTCCTCACACATTCATGTGTGTGTTTGACACACTAATCCCCTCTGTCTGCACAATGTCCACATCCCTCCATTCCCCACACATACAGGTGTTTAACACACTAATCCCCTGTCTACACAATATCCGTATCCCTCCATTCCGCACACATTCATGTGTGTGTCTGACACACTAATCCCCTCTGTCTACACAATGTCCATATCCCTCCATTCCCCACACATTCATGTGTGTGTCTGACACACTAATCCCCTCTGTCTACACAATGCCCACATCCCTCCATTCCCCACACATTCATGTCTGTGTCTGACACACTAATCCCCTGTGTCTACACAATGTCCACATCCCTCCATTCCCCACACATTCACGTGTGTGTCTGACACACTAATCCCCTGTCTGCACAATGTCCACATCCCTCCATTCCCCACACATTCACGTGTGTGTCTGACACACTAATCCCCTCTGTCTACACAATGTCCATATCCCTCCATTCCTCGCACATTCATGTGTGTGTCTAACACACTAATCCCCTCTGTCCACACAATGCCCACATCCCTCCATTCCCCACACATTCATGTGTGTGTCTGACACACTAATCCCCTGTGTGAGCACAATGTCCACATCCCTCCATTCCCCACACATTCACGTGTGTGTCTGACACACTAATCCCCTCTGTCTGCACAATGTCCACATCCCTCCATTCCCCACACATACAGGTGTTTAACACACTAATCCCCTGTCTACACAAAATCCGTATCCCTCCATTCCGCACACATTCATGTGTGTGTCTGACACACTAATCCCCTCTGTCCACACAATGTCCGTATCCCTCCATTCCCCACACATTCATGTGTGTGTCTGACACACTAATCCCCTGTGTCTACACAATGTCCTTATCCCTCCATTCCCCACACATTCATGTTTGTGTCTGACACACTAATCCCCTCTGTCCACACAATGTCCATATCCCTCCATTACTCACACATTTTGTGTGTGTCTGACACACTAATCCCCTCTGTCCACACAATGTCCACATCCCTCCATTCCCCACACACTCATGTGTGTGTCTGACACACTAATCCCGTGTCTACACAATATCCATATCCCTCCATTCCCCACACATTCATGTGTGTGTCTGACACACTAATCCCCTCTGTCTACACAATGCCCACATCCCTCCATTCCCCACACATTCACGTGTGTGTCTGACACACTAATCCCCTCTGTCTACAGAATGTCCATGTCCCGCCATTCCCACACATTCACGTGCATAACACACTAATCCCCCCTTTCTACACAATATCCATATCCCTCCATTCTCCACACATTCATCTGTGCGTCTAACACACTAATCCCCTCTGTCTGCACAATGTCCATATCACTCCAATCCCCACACATTCACGTGTGTCTGACACACTAATCCCCTCTGTCTACATAATGTCCATATCCCTGCATTCCCCACACATTCATGTGTGTGTGTGACACCCTCATCCTCTCTGTCTACATAATGTCCGTATCCCTCCATCCCCCACGCATTCATGTGTGTGTCTGACACCCTGATCCTCTCTGTCTATGTAATGTCCATATCCATCCATTCCCCACACATTCATGTCTGTGTCTAACACACACATCCCTTCTGTCTACAGAATGTCCATGTCCCACCATTCCCACACATTCATGTGTGTAACACATTAATCCCCTCTGTCTACACAATGCCCACATCCCTCCATTCCCCACACATTCATGTGTGTGTCTGACCCACTAATCCCCTGTGTGTACGCAATGTCCACATCCCTCCATTCCCCACACATTCACGTGTGTGTCTGACACACTAATCCCCTCTGTCTGCACAATGTCCACATCCCTCCATTCCCCACACATACAGGTGTTTAACACACTAATCCCCTGTCTACACAATATCCGTATCCCTCCATTCAGCACACATTCATGTGTTTGTCTGACCCACTAATCCCCTCTGTCTACACAATGTCCATATCCCTCCATTCCCCACACATTCATGTGTATGTCTAACACACTAATCCCCTGTGTCCACACAATGTCCATTTCCCTCCATTCCCCACACATTCATGTGTGTGTCTGACACATTAATCCCCTCTGTCTACACAATGTCCACATCCCTCCATTCCCCACACGTTCATGTGTGTGTCTGACACACTAATCCCCTCTGTCGACACAATGTCCATATCCCTCCGTTCCCACACATTCACGTCTGTGTCTGACACACTAATCCCCTCTGTCTGCACAATGTCCACATCCCTCCATTCCCCACACATACACGTGTTTAACACACTAATCCCCTGTCTACACAATATCCGTATGCCTCCATTCCGCACACATTCATGTGTGTGTCTGACACACTCATCCCCTCTGTCTACACAATGTCCATATCCCTGCATTCCCCACACATTCATGTGTGTGTGTGACACCCTGATCCTCTCTATGTAATGTCCATATCCATCCATTCCCCACACATTCATGTGTGTCTGACACGCTAATCCCCCGTCTGTACACAATGTCCATATCCCTCCATTCTCCACTCATTCATGTGTGTGTCTGACACATTCATCCCCTCTGTCTACACAATGTCCATATCCCTCCGTTCCCACACATTCACGTGTGTGTCTGACACACTAATCCCCTCTGTCTACACAATGTCCACATCCCTCCGTTCCCCACACACTCGTGTGTGTCTGACACACTAATCCCGTGTCGACACAATCTCCATATCCCTCCATTCCCCACACATTCATCTGTGTGTCTGACACACTAATCCCCTCTGTCTGCACAATGTTCACATCCCTCCATTGCCCACACATACAGGTGTTTAACACACTAATCCCCTGTCTACACAATATCCATATCCCTCCATTCTGCACACATTCATGTGTGTGTCTGACACACTAATCCCCTCTGTCTACACAATGTCCATATCCCTCCATTCCTCACACATTCATGTGTGTGTCTGACACACTAATCCCCTCTGTCTACACAATGTCCATATCCCTCCATTCCCCACACATTCATGTGTGTGTCTGACACACTAATCCCCTCTGTCTACACAATGTCCATATCCCTCCATTCCCCACACATTCATGTGTGTTTCTAACACACTAATCCCCTCTGTCTACACAATGTCCACATCCCTCCATTCCCCACACATTCATGTGTGTGTCTGACACACTAATCCCCTCTGTCTGCACAATCTCCACATCCCTCCATTCCCACACATTCATGTGTGTGTCTGATACACTAATCCCGTGTGTCTGATACACTAATCCCTTGTGTCTCCACAATGTCCATATCCCTCCATTCCCACACATTCACGTGTGTAACACACTAATCCCCCCTGTCTACACAATATCCATATCCCTCCATTCTCCACAGATTCATCTGTGTGTCTAACACACTAATCCCTTCTGTCGACACAATGTCTATATCCCTCCGTTCCCACACATTCACGTGTGTAACACTAATCCCCTTTGTCTACAGAATGTCAACATCCCTCCATTCCCCACACATACACGTGTTTAACACACTAATCCCGTCTACACAATATCCGTATCCCTCCATTCCGCACACATTCATGTGTGTGTCTGACACACTAATCCCCTCTGTCTACGCAATGTCCACATCCCTCCATTGCCCACATGTTCATGTGAGTGTCTGACACACTAATCCCCTCTGTCTGCACAATGCCAATATCCCTCCATTCCGCACACATTCATGTGTGTGTCTGATACACTAATCCCCTCTGTCTACACAATGTCCACATCCCTCCATTGCCCACATGTTCATGTGAGTGTCTGACACACTAATCCCCTGTGTCTACACAATGTCCATATCCCTCCATTCCCCACACATTCATGTGTGTGTCTGACACACTTATCCCCTGTCTGCACAATGTCCATATCCCTCCATTCCCCACACATTCATGTGTGTGTCTAACACACTAAACACCTCTGTCTACACGATGTCCATGTCCCTCCATTGCCACACATTTACGTGTGTGTCTGATACACTAATCCCCTCTGTAAACACAATGTCCACATCCCTCCATTCTCCACACATTCACGTGTGTCTGACACACTAATCCCCCCCGTCTGAACAATGTCCATATCCCTCCATTCCACACACATTCATGTGTGTGTCTGACACACTTATCCCCTATGTCTACACAATGTCCATATCCCTAAATTTCTCACAAATTCATGTGTCTGACACACTAATCCCCTCTGTAAACACAATGTCCATATCCCTCCATTCCCCACACATTCATGTGTGTAACACACTAATCCCCACTGTCTACGCAATATCCACATCCCTCCATTCCCCACACATTCATGTGTGTGTCTGACACACTAATCCCCTCTGTCTACACAACGTCCATATCTTCCATTGCCCACACATTCACGTGTGTGTCTGACACCCTAATCCTCTCTGTCTACATAATGTCCATACCCCTCCATTCCCCACACATTCATGTGTGTCTGACACGCTAATCCCCCGTCTGTACACAATGTCCATATCCCTCCGTTCCCACACATTCACGTGTGTAACACTAATCCCCTCTGTCTACACACTGTCCATATCCCTCCATTCTCCACACATTCATGGGTGTGTCTGACGCACTAATCCCCTCTGTCTACAGAATGTCAACATCCCTCCATTCCCCACACATTCATGTATGTATCTGACACACTAATCCCCTCTGTCTACACAATGTCCATATCCCTCCATTCCCCACACGTTCATGTGTGTCTGACACACGAATCCCCTCTGTAAACACAATTTCCATATCCCTCCATTCCCCACTCATTCACGTGTGTCTGACACACTAATCCCCTCTGTCTACACAAAGTGCACATCCCTCCATTCCCCACACATTCATGTGTGTGTTTGACACACTTATCCCCTCTGTCTACACAATGTCCATATCCCTCCGTTCCCACACATTCACGTGTGTGTCTGACACACTAATCCCCTCTGTCTGCACAATGCCAATATCCCTCCATTCCGCACACATTCATGTGTGTGTCTGATACACTAATCCCCTCTGTCTACACAATGTCCACATCCCTCCATTCCCCACACATGCATGTGTGTGTCTGACACACTTATCCCCTGTGTCTACACAATGTCCATGGCCCTCCATTCCCACACATTCACGTGTGTCTGACACATGAATCCCCTCTGTAAGCAGAATGTCCATATCCCTCCATTCCCCACACATTCATGTGTGTGTCTGACACACTAATCCCCTCTGTAAACACAATGTCCATATCCCTCCATTCCCCACACATTCATGTGTGTGCCTGAGACACTAATCCCCCCCGTCTGCACAATGTCCATATCCCTCCATTCCACACACATTCATGTGTGTCTGACACACTTATCCCCTCTGTCTACAGAATGTCCATATCCCTCCATTTCTCACAAATTTATGTGTCTGACACACTAATCCCCTCTGTAAACACAATGTCCATATCCCTCCATTCGCCACACATTCATGTGTGTGTCTGACACACTAATCCCCTCTGTCTACACAACGTACATATCTTCCATTCCCCACACATTCACGTGTCTGTCTGACACACTAATCCCCTCTGTCTACACAATGTCCACATCCCTCCATTCCCGACACATTCACATGTGTGTCTGACACACTAATCCCCTGTCTGCACAATGCCCATATCCCTCCATTCCGCAGACATTCATCTGTGTGTCTGATACACTAATCCCCTTTGTCTACACAATGTCCACATCCCTCCATTCCCCACACATGCATGTGTGTCTGACACACTAATCCCCCCTTTCTACATAATATCCATATCCCTCCATTCTCCACACATTCATCTGTGTGTCTAACACACTAATCCCCTCTGTCTACACAATGTCCATATCCCTCCATTCCCCACACATTCACGTGTGTCTGACACACTAATCCCCTCTGTCTACACAATGTCCATATCCCTCCGTTCCCCACACATTCATGTGTGTGTCTGACACACTAATCCCCTGTGTGTACACAATGTCCACATCCCTCCATTCCCCACACATTCACGTCTGTGTCTGACACACTAATCCCCTCTGTCTGCACAATGTCCACATCCCTCCATTCCCCACACATACAGGTGTTTAACACTCTAATCCCCTGTCTACACAATATCCGTATCCCTCCATTCCGCACACATTCATGTGTGTGTCTGACACACTAATCCCCTCTGTCTACACAATGTCCATATCCCTCCATTCCCCACACATTCATGTGTGTGTCTGACACACTAATCCCCTCTGTCTACACAATGCCCACATCCCTCCATTCCCCACACATTCATGTCTGTGTCTGACACACTAATCCCCTGTGTCTACACAATGTCCACATCCCTCCATTCCCCACACATTCACGTGTGTGTCTGACACACTAATCCCCTGTCTGCACAATGTGCACATCCCTCCATTCCCCACACATTCACGTGTGTGTCTGACACACTAATCCCCTCTGTCCACACAATGCCCACATCCCTCCATTCCCCCACACATTCATGTGTGTGTCTGACACACTAATCCCCTGTGTGAACACAATGTCCACATCCCTCCATTCCCCACACATTCACATGTGTGTCTGACACACTAATCCCTGTCTGCACAATGCCCATATCCCTCCATTCCGCAGACATTCATCTGTGTGTCTGATACACTAATCCCCTTTGTCTACACAATGTCCACATCCCTCCATTCCCCACACATGCATGTGTGTCTGACACACTAATCCCCCCTTTCTACATAATATCCCATATCCCTCCATTCTCCACACATTCATCTGTGTGTCTAACACACTAATCCCCTCTGTCCACACAATCTCCATATCCCTCCATTCCCCACACATTCATGTGTGTGTCTGACACACTAATCCCCTCTGTCTACACAATGCCCACATCCCTCCATTCCCCACACATTCATGTGTGTGTCTGACACACTAATCCCCTGTGTGTACACAATGTCCACATCCCTCCATTCCCCACACATTCACGTCTGTGTCTGACACACTAATCCCTCTGTCTGCACAATGTCCACATCCCTCCATTCCCCACACATACAGGTGTTTAACACTCTAATCCCTGTCTACACAATATCCGTATCCCTCCATTCCGCACACATTCATGTGTGTGTCTGACACACTAATCCCCTCTGTCTACACAATGTCCATATCCCTCCATTCCCCACACATTCATGTGTGTGTCTGACACACTAATCCCCTGTGTCTACACAATGCCCACATCCCTCCATTCCCACACATTCACGTGTGTGTCTGACACACTAATCCCCTGTCTGCACAATGTCCACATCCCTCCATTCCCCACACATTCACGTGTGTGTCTGACACACTAATCCCCTCTGTCCACACAATGCCCACATCCCTCCATTCCCCACACATTCATGTGTGTGTCTGACACACTAATCCCCTGTGTGAACACAATGTCCACATCCCTCCATTCCCCACACATTCACGTGTGTGTCTGACACACTAATCCCCTCTGTCCACACAATGTCCGTATCCCTCCATTCCCCACACATTCATGTGTGTGTCTGACACACTAATCCCCTGTGTCTACACAATGTCCTTATCCCTCCATTCCCCACACATTCATGTTTGTGTCTGACACACTAATCCCCTCTGTCCACACAATGTCCATATCCCTCCATTACTCACACATTCATGTGTGTGTCTGACACACTAATCCCCTCTGTCCACACAATGTCCACATCCCTCCATTCCCCACACACTCATGTGTGTGTCTGACACACTAATCCCGTGTCTACACAATATCCATATCCCTCCATTCCCCACACATTCATGTGTGTGTCTGACACACTAATCCCCTCTGTCTACACAATGCCCACATCCCTCCATTCCCACACATTCACGTGTGTGTCTGACACACTAATCCCCTCTGTCTACAGAATGTCCATGTCCCGCCATTCCCACACATTCACGTGCATAACACACTAATCCCCCCTTTCTACACAATATCCATATCCCTCCAATCTCCACACATTCATCTGTGCGTCTAACACACTAATCCCCTCTGTCTACATAATGTCCATATCCCTCCATTCCCCACACATTCACGTGTGTCTGACACACTAATCCCCTCTGTCTACACAATGTCCATATCCCTGCATTCCCCACACATTCATGTGTGTGTGTGACACCCTCATCCTCTCTGTCTACATAATGTCCGTATCCCTCCATTCCCCACGCATTCATGTGTGTGTCTGACACCCTGATCCTCTCTGTCTATGTAATGTCCATATCCATCCATTCCCCACACATTCATGTCTGTGTCTAACACACACATCCCTTCTGTCTACAGAATGTCCATGTCCCACCATTCCCACACATTCATGTGTGTAACACATTAATCCCCTCTGTCTACACAATGCCCACATCCCTCCATTCCCCACACATTCATGTGTGTGTCTGACACACTAATCCCTGTGTGTACGCAATGTCCACATCCCTCCATTCCCACACATTCACGTGTGTGTCTGACACACTAATCCCCTCTGTCTGCACAATGTCCACATCCCTCCATTCCCCACACATACAGGTGTTTAACACACTAATCCCCTGTCTACACAATATCCGTATCCCTCCATTCAGCACACATTCATGTGTTTGTCTGACCCACTAATCCCCTCTGTCTACACAATGTCCATATCCCTCCATTCCCCACACATTCATGTGTATGTCTAACACACTAATCCCCTGTGTCCACACAATGTCCATTTCCCTCCATTCCCCACACATTCATGTGTGTGTCTGACACATTAATCCCCTCTGTCTACACAATGTCCACATCCCTCCATTCCCCACACGTTCATGTGTGTGTCTAACACACTAATCCCCTCTGTCGACACAATGTCCATATCCCTCCGTTCCCACACATTCACGTGTGTAACACTAATCCCCTCTGTCTACAGAATGTCAACATCCCTCCATTCCCCACACATTCATGTGTGTGTCTGACACACTAATCCCCTCTGTCTACACAATGTCCACATCCCTCCATTCCCCACACATTCACGTCTGTGTCTGACACACTAATCCCCTCTGTCTGCACAATGTCCACATCCCTCCATTCCCCACACATACACGTGTTTAACACACTAATCCCCTGTCTACACAATATCCGTGTGCCTCCATTCCGCACACATTCATGTGTGTGTCTGACACACTCATCCCCTCTGTCTACACAATGTCCATATCCCTGCATTCCCCACACATTCATGTGTGTGTGTGACACCCTGATCCTCTCTATGTAATGTCCATATCCATCCATTCCCCACACATTCATGTGTGTCTGACACGCTAATCCCCCGTCTGTACACAATGTCCATATCCCTCCATTCTCCACTCATTCATGTGTGTGTCTGACACATTCATCCCCTCTGTCTACACAATGTCCATATCCCTCCGTTCCCACACATTCACGTGTGTGTCTGACACACTAATCCCCTCTGTCTACACAATGTCCACATCCCTCCGTTCCCCACACACTCGTGTGTGTCTGACACACTAATCCCGTGTCGACACAATCTCCATATCCCTCCATTCCCCACACATTCATCTGTGTGTCTGACACACTAATCCCCTCTGTCTGCACAATGTTCACATCCCTCCATTGCCCACACATACAGGTGTTTAACACACTAATCCCCTGTCTACACAATATCCATATCCCTCCATTCTGCACACATTCATGTGTGTGTCTGACACACTAATCCCCTCTGTCTACACAATGTCCATATCCCTCCATTCCTCACACATTCATGTGTGTGTCTGACACACTAATCCCCTCTGTCTACACAATGTCCATATCCCTCCATTCCCCACACATTCATGTGTGTATCTAACACACTAATCCCCTCTGTCTACACAATGTCCACATCCCTCCATTCCCCACACATTCATGTGTGTGTCTGACACACTAATCCCCTCTGTCTGCACAATCTCCACATCCCTCCATTCCCACACATTCATGTGTGTGTCTGATACACTAATCCCGTGTGTCTGATACACTAATCCCTTGTGTCTCCACAATGTCCATATCCCTCCATTCCCACACATTCACGTGTGTAACACACTAATCCCCCCTGTCTACACAATATCCATATCCCTCCATTCTCCACAGATTCATCTGTGTGTCTAACACACTAATCCCTTCTGTCGACACAATGTCTATATCCCTCCGTTCCCACACCTTCACGTGTGTAACACTAATCCCCTTTGTCTACAGAATGTCAACATCCCTCCATTCCCCACACATACACGTGTTTAACACACTAATCCCGTCTACACAATATCCGTATCCCTCCATTCCGCACACATTCATGTGTGTGTCTGACACACTAATCCCCTCTATCTACACAATGTCCACATCCCTCCATTCCCCACACATTCATGTGTGTGTCTGACACACTAATCCCCTATGTCTACACAATGTCCATATCCCTCCATTCCCCACACATTCATGTGTGTGTCTGACACACTAATCCCCTCTGTCTACACAATGTCCATATCCCTCCATTCCCCACACATTCATGTGTGTGTCTGACACACTAATCCCCACTGTCTACGCAATATCCACATCCCTCCATTCCCCACACATTCATGTGTGTGTCTGACACACTACTCCCCTCTGTCTGCACAATGCCAATATCCCTCCATTCCGCACACATTCATGTGTGTGTCTGATACACTAATCCCCTCTGTCTACACAATGTCCACATCCCTCCATTGCCCACATGTTCATGTGAGTGTCTGACACACTAATCCCCTGTGTCTACACAATGTCCATATCCCTCCATTCCCCACACATTCATGTGTGTGTCTGACACACTTATCCCCTCTGTCCACACAATGTCCATATCCCTAAATTTCTCACAAATTCATGTGTCTGACACACTAATCCCCTCTGTAAACACAATGTCCATATCCCTCCATTCCCCACACATTCATGTGTGTAACACACTAATCCCCACTGTCTACGCAATATCCACATCCCTCCATTCCCCACACATTCATGTGTGTGTCTGACACACTAATCCCCTCTGTCTACACAACGTCCATATCTTCCATTGCCCACACATTCACGTGTGTGTCTGACACCCTAATCCTCTCTGTCTACATAATGTCCATACTCCTCCATTCCCCACACATTCATGTGTGTCTGACACGCTAATCCCCCGTCTGTACACAATGTCCATATCCCTCCGTTCCCACACATTCACGTGTGTAACACTAATCCCCTCTGTCTACACACTGTCCATATCCCTCCATTCTCCACACATTCATGGGTGTGTCTGACGCACTAATCCCCTCTGTCTACAGAATGTCAGCATCCCTCCATTCCCCACACATTCATGTATGTATCTGACACACTAATCCCCTCTGTCTACACAATGTCCATATCCCTCCATTCCCCACACGTTCATGTGTGTCTGACACACGAATCCCCTCTGTAAACACAATTTCCATATCCCTCCATTCCCCACTCATTCACGTGTGTCTGACGCACTAATCCCCTCTGTCTACACAAAGTGCACATCCCTCCATTCCCCACACATTCATGTGTGTGTCTGACACACTAATCCCCTCTGTCTGCACAATGCCAATATCCCTCCATTCCGCACACATTCATGTGTGTGTCTGATACACTAAACCCCTCTGTCTACACAATGTCCACATCCCTCCATTCCCCACACATGCATGTGTGTGTCTGACACACTTATCCCCTGTGTCTACACAATGTCCATGGCCCTCCATTCCCACACATTCACGTGTGTCTGACACATGAATCCCCTCTGTAAGCAGAATGTCCATATCCCTCCATTCCCCACACATTCATGTGTGTCTGACACACTAATCCCCTCTGTAAACACAATGTCCATATCCCTCCATTCCACACACATTCCTGTGTGTCTGACACACTTATCCCCTCTGTCTACAGAATGTTCATATCCCTCCATTTCTCACAAATTTATGTGTCTGACACACTAATCCCCTCTGTAAACACGATGTCCATATCCCTCCATTCGCCACACATTCATGTGTGTGTCTGACACACTAATCCCCTCTGTCTACACAACGTACATATCTTCCATTCCCCACACATTCACGTGTCTGTCTGACACACTGATCCCCTCTGTCTACACAATGTCCACATCCCTCCATTCCCGACACATTCACATGTGTGTCTGACACACTAATCCCCTGTCTGCACAATGCCCATATCCCTCCATTCCGCAGACATTCATCTGTGTGTCTGATACACTAATCCCCTTTGTCTACACAATGTCCACATCCCTCCATTCCCCACACATGCATGTGTGTCTGACACACTAATCCCCCCTTTCTACATAATATCCATATCCCTCCATTCTCCACACATTCATCTGTGTGTCTAACACACTAATCCCCTCTGTCTACACAATGTCCATATCCCTCCATTCCCCACACATTCACGTGTGTCTGACACACTAATCCCCTCTGTCTACACAATGTCCATATCCCTCCATTCCCCACACATTCATGTGTGTGTCTGACACACTAATCCCCTGTGTGTACACAATGTCCACATCCCTCCATTCCCCACACATTCACGTCTGTGTCTGACACACTAATCCCCTCTGTCTGCACAATGTCCACATCCCTCCATTCCCCACACATACAGGTGTTTAACACTCTAATCCCCTGTCTACACAATATCCGTATCCCTCCATTCCGCACACATTCATGTGTGTGTCTGACACACTAATCCCCTCTGTCTACACAATGTCCATATCCCTCCATTCCCCACACATTCATGTGTGTGTCTGACACACTAATCCCCTCTGTCTACACAATGCCCACATCCCTCCATTCCCCACACATTCATGTCTGTGTCTGACACACTAATCCCCTGTGTCTACACAATGTCCACATCCCTCCATTCCCCACACATTCACGTGTGTGTCTGACACACTAATCCCCTCTGTCTGCACAATGTCCACATCCCTCCATTCCCCACACATACAGGTGTTTAACACACTAATCCCCTGTCTACACAAAATCCGTATCCCTCCATTCCGCACACATTCATGTGTGTGTCTGACACACTAATCCCCTCTGTCCACACAATGTCCATATCCCTCCATTCCCCACACATTCATGTGTGTGTCTGACACACTAATCCCCTGTGTCTACACAATGTCCATATCCCTCCATTCCCGACACATTCACATGTGTGTCTGACACACTAATCCCCTGTCTGCACAATGCCCATATCCCTCCATTCCGCAGACATTCATCTGTGTGTCTGATACACTAATCCCCTTTGTCTACACAATGTCCACATCCCTCCATTCCCCACACATGCATGTGTGTCTGACACACTAATCCCCCCTTTCTACATAATATCCATATCCCTCCATTCTCCACACATTCATCTGTGTGTCTAACACACTAATCCCCTCTGTCTACACAATCTCCATATCCCTCCATTCCCCACACATTCACGTGTGTCTGACACACTAATCCCCTCTGTCTACACAATGTCCATATCCCTCCATTCCCCACACATTCATGTGTGTGTCTGACACACTAATCCCCTCTGTCTACACAATGCCCACATCCCTCCATTCCCCACACATTCATGTGTGTGTCTGAGACACTAATCCCCTGTGTGTACACAATGTCCACATCCCTCCATTCCCCACACATTCACGTCTGTGTCTGACACACTAATCCCCTCTGTCTGCACAATGTCCACATCCCTCCATTCCCCACACATACAGGTGTTTAACACTCTATTCCCCTGTCTACACAATATCCGTATCCCTCCATTCCGCACACATTCATGTGTGTGTCTGACACACTAATCCCCTCTGTCTACACAATGTCCATATCCCTCCATTCCCCACACATTCATGTGTGTGTCTGACACACTAATCCCCTCTGTCTACACAATGCCCACATCCCTCCATTCCCCACACATTCATGTCTGTGTCTGACACACTAATCCCCTGTGTCTACACAATGTCCACATCCCTCCATTCCCCACACATTCACGTGTGTGTCTGACACACTAATCCCCTGTCTGCACAATGTCCACATCCCTCCATTCCCCACACATTCACGTGTGTGTCTGACACACTAATCCCCTCTGTCCACACAATGCCCACATCCCTCCATTCCCCACACATTCATGTGTGTGTCTGACACACTAATCCCCTGTGTGAACACAATGTCCACATCCCTCCATTCCCCACACATTCACGTGTGTGTCTGACACACTAATCCCCTCTGTCTGCACAATGTCCACATCCCTCCATTCCCCACACATACAGGTGTTTAACACACTAATCCCCTGTCTACACAAAATCCGTATCCCTCCATTCCGCACACATTCATGTGTGTGTCTGACACACTAATCCCCTCTGTCCACACAATGTCCATATCCCTCCATTCCCCCCACATTCATGTGTGTGTCTGACACACTAATCCCCTGTGTCTACACAATGTCCATATCCCTCCATTCCCCACACATTCATGTTTGTGTCTGACACACTAATCCCCTCTGTCCACACAATGTCCATATCCCTCCATTACTCACACATTCATGTGTGTGTCTGACACACTAATCCCCTCTGTCCACACAATGTCCACATCCCTCCATTCCCCACACACTCATGTGTGTGTCTGACACACTAATCCCGTGTCTACACAATATCCATATCCCTCCATTCCCCACACATTCATGTGTGTGTCTGACACACTGATCCCCTCTGTCTACACAATGCCCACATCCCTCCATTCCCCACACATTCACGTGTGTGTCTGACACACTAATCCCCTCTGTCTACAGAATGTCCATGTCCTGCCATTCCCACACATTCACGTGCATAACACACTAATCCCCCCTATCTACACAATATCCATATCCGTCCATTCTCCACACATTCATCTGTGCGTCTAACACACTAATCCCCTCTGTCTGCACAATGTCCATATCACTCCAATACCACACATTCACGTGTGTCTGACACACTAATCCCCTCTGTCTACATAATGTCCATATCCCTCCATTCCCCACACATTCACGTGTGTCTGACACACTAATCCCCTCTGTCTGCACAATGTCCATATCCCTGCATTCCCCACACATTCATGTGTGTGTGTGACACCCTCATCCTCTCTGTCTACATAATGTCCGTATCCCTCCATTCCCCACGCATTCATATGTGTGTCTGACACCCTGATCCTCTCTGTCTATGTAATGTCCATATCCATCCATTCCCCACACATTCATGTCTGTGTCTAACACACACATCCCTTCTGTCTACAGAATGTCCATGTCCCACCATTCCCACACATTCATGTGTGTAACACATTAATCCCCTCTGTCTACACAATGCCCACATCCCTCCATTCCCCACACATTCATGTGTGTGTCTGACACACTAATCCCCTGTGTGTACGCAATGTCCACATCCCTCCATTCCCCACACATTCACGTGTGTGTCTGACACACTAATCCCCTCTGTCTGCACAATGTCCACATCCCTCCATTCCCCACACATACAGGTGTTTAACACACTAATCCCCTGTCTACACAATATCCGTATCCCTCCATTCAGCACACATTCATGTGTTTGTCTGACCCACTAATCCCCTCTGTCTACACAATGTCCATATCCCTCCATTCCCCACACATTCATGTGTATGTCTAACACACTAATCCCCTGTGTCCACACAATGTCCCTTTCCCTCCATTCCCCACACATTCATGTGTGTGTCTGACACATTAATCCCCTCTGTCTACACAATGTCCACATCCCTCCATTCCCCACACGTTCATGTGTGTGTCTAACACACTAATCCCCTCTGTCGACACAATGTCCATATCCCTCCGTTCCCACACATTCACGTGTGTAACACTAATCCCCTCTGTCTACAGAATGTCAACATCCCTCCATTCCCCACACATTCATGTGTGTGTCTGACACACTAATCCCCTCTGTCTACACAATGTCCACATCCCTCCATTCCCCACACATTCACGTCTGTGTCTGACACACTAATCCCCTCTGTCTGCACAATGTCCACATCCCTCCATTCCCCACACATACACGTGTTTAACACACTAATCCCCTGTCTACACAATATCTGTATGCCTCCATTCCGCACACATTCATGTGTGTGTCTGACACACTCATCCCCTCTGTCTACACAATGTCCATATCCTTCCATTCCCCACACATTCATGTGTGTTTCTAACACACTAATCCCCTCTGTCTACACAATGTCCACATCCCTCCATTCCCCACACATTCATGTGTGTGTCTGACACACTAATCCCCTCTGTCTGCACAATCTCCACATCCCTCCATTCCCACACATTCATGTGTGTGTCTGATACACTAATCCCGTGTGTCTGATACACTAATCCCTTGTGTCTCCACAATGTCCATATCCCTCCATTCCCACACATTCACGTGTGTAACACACTAATCCCCCCTGTCTACACAATATCCATATCCCTCCATTCTCCACAGATTCATCTGTGTGTCTAACACACTAATCCCCTCTGTCGACACAATGTCTATATCCCTCCGTTCCCACACATTCACGTGTGTAACACTAATCCCCTTTGTCTACAGAATGTCAACATCCCTCCATTCCCCACACATACACGTGTTTAACAAACTAATCCCGTCTACACAATATCCGTATCCCTCCATTCCGCACACATTCATGTGTGTGTCTGACACACTAATCCCCTCTATCTACACAATGTCCACATCCCTCCATTCCCCACACATTCATGTGTGTGTCTGACACACTAATCCCCTCTGTCTACACAATGTCCATATCCCTCCATTGCCCACACATTCACGTGTGTGTCTGACACACTAATCCCCAATGTCTACGCAATATCCACATCCCTCCATTCCCCACACATTCATGTGTGTGTCTGACACACTAATCCCCTCTGTCTGCACAATGCCAATATCCCTCCATTCCGCACACATTCATGTGTGTGTCTGATACACTAATCCCTTCTGTCTACACAATGTCCACATCCCTCCATTGCCCACATGTTCATGTGAGTGTCTGACACACAAATCCCCTGTGTCTACACAATGTCCATATCCCTCCATTCCCCACACATTCATGTGTGTGTCTGACACACTTATCCCCTGTCTGCACAATGTCCATATCCCTCCATTCCCCACACATTCATGTGTGTGTCTGACACACTTATCCCCTGTCTGCACAATGTCCATATCCCTCCATTCCCCACACATTCATGTGTGTGTCTAACACACTAAACACCTCTGTCTACACGATGTCCATGTCCCTCCATTGCCACACATTCACGTGTGTGTCTGATACACTAATCCCCTCTGTAGACACAATGTCCACATCCCTCCATTCTCCACACATTCACGTGTGTCTGACACACTAATCCCCCCCGTCTGAACAATGTCCATATCCCTCCATTCCACACACATTCATGTGTGTGTCTGACACACTTATCCCCTATGTCTACGCAATGTCCATATCCCTAAATTTCTCACAAATTCATGTGTCTGACACACTAATCCCCTCTGTAAACACAATGTCCATATCCCTCCATTCCCCACACATTCATGTGTGTAACACACTAATCCCCACTGTCTACGCAATATCCACATCCCTCCATTCCCCACACATTCATGTGTGTGTCTGACACACTAATCCCCTCAGTCTACAGAACGTCCATATCTTCCATTGCCCACACATTCACGTGTGTGTCCGACACCCTAATCCTCTCTGTCTACATAATGTCCATACCCCTCCATTCCCCACACATTCATGTGTGTCTGACACGCTAATCCCCCGTCTGTACACAATGTCCATATCCCTCCGTTCCCACACATTCACGTGTGTAACACTAATCCCCTCTGTCTACACACTGTCCATATCCCTCCATTCTCCACACATTCATGTGTGTGTCTGACGCACTAATCCCCTCTGTCTACAGAATGTCAACATCCTTCCATTCCCCACACATTCATGTATGTATCTGACACACTAATCCCCTCTGTCTACACAATGTCCATATCCCTCCATTCCCCACACGTTCATGTGTGTCTGACACACGAATCCCCTCTGTAAACACAATTTCCATATCCCTCCATTCCCCACTCATTCACGTGTGTCTGACACACTAATCCCCTCTGTCTACACAAAGTGCACATCCCTCCATTCCCCACACATTCATGTGTGTGTTTGACACACTTATCCCCTCTGTCTACACAATGTCCATATCCCTCCGTTCCCACATATTCACGTGTGTGTCTGACACACTAATCCCCTCTGTCTGCACAATGCCAATATCCCTCCATTCCGCACACATTCATGTGTGTGTGTGATACACTAAACCCCTCTGTCTACACAATGTCCACATCCCTCCATTCCCCACACATGCATGTGTGTGTCTGACACACTTATCCCCTGTGTCTACACAATCTCCATGGCCCTCCATTCCCACACATTCACGTGTGTCTGACACATGAATCCCCTCTGTAAGCAGAATGTCCATATCCCTCCATTCCCCACACATTCATGTGTGTGTCTGACACACTAATCCCCTCTGTAAACACAATGTCCATATCCCTCCATTCCCCACACATTCATGTGTGTGCCTGAGACACTAATCCCCCCCCGTCTGCACAATGTCCATATCCCTCCATTCCACACACATTCATGTGTGTGTCTGACACACTTATCCCCTCTGTCTACAGAATGTCCATATCCCTCCATTTCTCACAAATTTATGTGTCTGACACACTAATCCCCTCTGTAAACACAATGTCCATATCCCTCCATTCGCCACACATTCATGTGTGTGTCTGACACACTAATCCCCTCTGTCTACACAACGTACATATCTTCCATTCCCCACACATTCACGTGTCTGTCTGACACACTAATCCCCTCTGTCTACACAATGTCCACATCCCTCCATTCCCGACACATTCACATGTGTGTCTGACACACTAATCCCCTGTCTGCACAATGCCCATATCCCTCCATTCCGCAGACATTCATCTGTGTGTCTGATACACTAATCCTTTTTGTCTACACAATGTCCACATCCCTCCATTCCCCACACATGCATGTGTGTCTGACACACTAATCCGCTGTGTCTACACAATGTCCTCATCCCTCCATTCCCCACACATGCATGTGTGTGTCTGACACACTAATCCCCTGTGTCTACACAATGTCCATATCCCTCCATACCCCACACATTCATGTGTGTGTCTGACACACTAATCCCCCCATCTAGACAATGTCCATATCCCTCCGTTCCTCACACATTCATGTGTGTCTGTCACACTTATCCCCTCTGTCTACACAATGTCCATATCCCTCCATTCCCCACACATTCATGTGTATCCCTGACACGCTTATCCCCTCTGTAAACATAATGTCCATATCCCTCCATTCCCCAAACATTTATGTGTGTGTCTGACACACTAATCCTCTGTCTGCATAATGTCCATATCCCTCCATTCCCCACACATTCATGTGTGTGTCTCACACACTAATCCCCTCTGTCTACACAATATCCATATCCCTCCATTCCCCACACATTCATGTCTGTGTCTGACACACTAATCCCCTGTGTCTACACAATGTCCACATCCCTCCATTCCCCACACATTCACGTGTGTGTCTGACACACTAATCCCCTGTCTGCACAATGTCCACATCCCTCCATTCCCCACACATTCACGTGTGTGTCTGACACACTAATCCCCTCTGTCCACACAATGCCCACATCCCTCCATTCCCCACACATTCATGTGTGTGCCTGACACACTAATCCCCTGTGTGAACACAATGTCCACATCCCTCCATTCCCCACACATTCACGTGTGTGTCTGACACACTAATCCCCTCTGTCTGCACAATGTCCACATCCCTCCATTCCCCACACATACAGGTGTTTAACACACTAATCCCCTGTCTACACAAAATCCGTATCCCTCCATTCCGCACACATTCATGTGTGTGTCTGACACACTAATCCCCTCTGTCCACACAATGTCCATATCCCTCCATTCCCCACACATTCATGTGTGTGTCTGACACACTAATCCCCTGTGTCTACACAATGTCCATATCCCTCCATTCCTGACACATTCACATGTGTGTCTGACACACTAATCCCCTGTCTGCACAATGCCCATATCCCTCCATTCCGCAGACATTCATCTGTGTGTCTGATACACTAATCCCCTTTGTCTACACAATGTCCACATCCCTCCATTCCCCACACATGCATGTGTGTCTGACACACTAATCCCCCCTTTCTACATAATATCCATATCCCTCCATTCTCCACACATTCATCTGTGTGTCTAACACACTAATCCCCTCTGTCTACACAATGTCCATATCCCTCCATTCCCCACACATTCACGTGTGTCTGACACACTAATCCCCTCTGTCTACACAATGTCCATATCCCTCCATTCCCCACACATTCATGTGTGTGTCTGACACACTAATCCCCTCTGTCTACACAATGCCCACATCCCTCCATTCCCCACACATTCATGTGTGTGTCTGACACACTAATCCCCTGTGTGTACACAATGTCCACATCCCTCCATTCCCCACACATTCACGTCTGTGTCTGACACACTAATCCCCTCTGTCTGCACAATGTCCACATCCCTCCATTCCCCACACATACAGGTGTTTAACACTCTAATCCCCTGTCTACACAATATCCGTATCCCTCCATTCCGCACACATTCATCTGTGTGTCTGACACACTAATCCCCTCTGTCTACACAATGTCCATATCCCTCCATTCCCCACACATTCATGTGTGTGTCTGACACACTAATCCCCTCTGTCTACACAATGCCCACATCCCTCCATTCCCCACACATTCATGTCTGTGTCTGACACACTAATCCCCTGTGTCTACACAATGTCCACATCCCTCCATTCCCCACACATTCACGTGTGTGTCTGACACACTAATCCCCTGTCTGCACAATGTCCACATCCCTCCATTCCCCACACATTCACGTGTGTGTCTGACACACTAATCCCCATTGTCCACACAATGCCCACATCCCTCCATTCCCCACACATTCATGTGTGTGTCTGACACACTAATCCCCTGTGTGAACACAATGTCCACATCCCTCCATTCCCCACACATTCACGTGTGTGTCTGACACACTAATCCCCTCTGTCTGCACAATGTCCACATCCCTCCATTCCCCACACATTCATGTGTGTGTCTGACACACTAATCCCCTCTGTCTACAGAATGTCCATGTCCCGCCATGCCCACACATTCACGTGCATAACACACTAATCCCCCCTATCTACACAATATCCATATCCCTCCATTCTCCACACATTCATCTGTGCGTCTAACACACTAATCCCCTCTGTCTACACAATGCCCACATCCCTCCATTCCCCACACATTCACTTGTGTGTCTGACACACTAATCCCCTCTGTCTACAGAATGTCCATGTCCCGCCATGCCCACACATTCAAGTGCATAACACACTAATCCCCCCTATCTACACAATATCCATATCCCTCCATTCTCCACACATTCATCTGTGCGTCTAACACACTAATCCCCTCTGTCTACATAATGTCCATATCCCTCCATTCCCCACACATTCACGTGTGTCTGACACACTAATCCCCTCTGTCTACACAATGTCCATATCCCTGCATTCCCCACACATTCATGTGTGTGTGTGACACCCTCATCCTCTCTTTCTACATAATGTCCGTATCCCTCCATTCCCCACGCATTCATATGTGTGTCTGACACCCTGATCCTCTCTGTCTATGTAATGTCCATATCCATCCATTCCCCACACATTCATGTCTGTGTCTAACACACACATCCCTTCTGTCTACAGAATGTCCATGTCCCACCATTCCCACACATTCATGTGTGTAACACATTAATCCCCTCTGTCTACACAATGCCCACATCCCTCCATTCCCCACACATTCATGTGTGTGTCTGACACACTAATCCCCTGTGTGTACGCAATGTCCACATCCCTCCATTCCCCACACATTCACGTGTGTGTCTGACACACTAATCCCCTCTGTCTGCACAATGTCCACATCCCTCCATTCCCCACACATACAGGTGTTTAACACACTAATCCCCTGTCTACACAATATCCGTATCCCTCCATTCAGCACACATTCATGTGTTTGTCTGACCCACTAATCCCCTCTGTCTACACAATGTCCATATCCCTCCATTCCCCACACATTCATGTGTATGTCTAACACACTAATCCCCTGTGTCCACACAATGTCCCTTTCCCTCCATTCCCCACACATTCATGTGTGTGTCTGACACATTAATCCCCTCTGTCTACACAATGTCCACATCCCTCCATTCCCCACACGTTCATGTGTGTGTCTAACACACTAATCCCCTCTGTCGACACAATGTCCATATCCCTCCGTTCCCACACATTCACGTGTGTAACACTAATCCCCTCTGTCTACAGAATGTCAACATCCCTCCATTCCCCACACATTCATGTGTGTGTCTGACTCACTAATCCCCTCTGTCTACACAATGTCCACATCCCTCCATTCCCCACACATTCACGTCTGTGTCTGACACACTAATCCCCTCTGTCTGCACAATGTCCACATCCCTCCATTCCCCACACATACACGTGTTTAACACACTAATCCCCTGTCTACACAATATCTGTATGCCTCCATTCCGCACACATTCATGTGTGTGTCTGACACACTCATCCCCTCTGTCTACACAATGTCCATATCCTTCCATTCCCCACACATTCATGTGTGTTTCTAACACACTAATCCCCTCTGTCTACACAATGTCCACATCCCTCCATTCCCCACACATTCATGTGTGTGTCTGACACACTAATCCCCTCTGTCTGCACAATCTCCACATCGCTCCATTCCCACACATTCATGTGTGTGTCTGATACACTAATCCCGTGTGTCTGATACACTAATCCCTTGTGTCTCCACAATGTCCATATCCCTCCATTCTCCACAGATTCATCTGTGTGTCTAACACACTAATCCCCTCTGTCGACACAATGTCTATATCCCTCCGTTCCCACACATTCACGTGTGTAACACTAATCCCCTTTGTCTACAGAATGTCAACATCCCTCCATTCCCCACACATACACGTGTTTAACAAACTAATCCCGTCTACACAATATCCGTATCCCTCCATTCCGCACACATTCATGTGTGTGTCTGACACACTAATCCCCTCTATCTACACAATGTCCACATCCCTCCATTCCCCACACATTCATGTGTGTGTCTGACACACTAATCCCCTATGTCTACACAATGTCCATATCCCTCCATTCCCCACACATTCATGTGTGTGTCTGACACACTAATCCCCTGTGTCTACACAATGTCCATATCCCTCCATTCCCCACACATTCATGTGTGTGTCTGACACACTTATCCCCTGTCTGCACAATGTCCATATCCCTCCATTCCCCACACATTCATGTGTGTGTCTAACACAGTAAACACCTCTGTCTACACGATGTCCATGTCCCTCCATTGCCACACATTCACGTGTGTGTCTGATACACTAATCCCCTCTGTAGACACAATGTCCACATCCCTCCATTCTCCACACATTCACGTGTGTCTGACACACTAATCCCCCCCGTCTGAACAATGTCCATATCCCTCCATTCCACACACATTCATGTGTGTGTCTGACACACTTATCCCCTATGTCTACACAATGTCCATATCCCTAAATTTCTCACAAATTCATGTGTCTGACACACTAATCCCCTCTGTAAACACAATGTCCATATCCCTCCATTCCCCACACATTCATGTGTGTAACACACTAATCCCCACTGTCTACGCAATATCCACATCCCTCCATTCCCCACACATTCACGTGTGTGTCTGACACCCTAATCCTCTCTGTCTACATAATGTCCATACCCCTCCGTTCCCCAGACATTCATGTGTGTCTGACACGCTAATCCCCCGTCTGTACACAATGTCCATATCCCTCCGTTCCCACACATTCACGTGTGTAACACTAATCCCCTCTGTCTACACACTGTCCATATCCCTCCATTCTCCACACATTCATGGGTGTGTCTGACGCACTAATCCCCTCTGTCTACAGAATGTCAACATCCTTCCATTCCCCACACATTCATGTATGTATCTGACACACTAATCCCCTCTGTCTACACAATGACCATATCCCTCCATTCCCCACACGTTCATGTGTGTCTGACACACGAATCCCCTCTGTAAACACAATTTCCATATCCCTCCATTCCCCACTCATTCACGTGTGTCTGACACACTAATCCCCTCTGTCTACACAAAGTGCACATCCCTCCATTCCCCACACATTCATGTGTGTGTTTGACACACTTATCCCCTCTGTCTACACAATGTCCATATCCCTCCGTTCCCACATATTCACGTGTGTGTCTGACACACTAATCCCCTCTGTCTGCACAATGCCAATATCCCTCCATTCCGCACACATTCATGTGTGTGTCTGATACACTAAACCCCTCTGTCTACACAATGTCCACATCCCTCCATTCCCCACACATGCATGTGTGTGTCTGACACACTTATCCCCTGTGTCTACACAATGTCCATGGCCCTCCATTCCCACACATTCACGTGTGTCTGACACATGAATCCCCTCTGTAAGCAGAATGTCCATATCCCTCCATTCCCCACACATTCATGTGTGTGTCTGACACACTAATCCCCTCTGTAAACACAATGTCCATATCCCTCCATTCCCCACACATTCATGTGTGTGCCTGAGACACTAATCCCCCCCCGTCTGCACAATGTCCATATCCCTCCATTCCACACACATTCATGTGTGTGTCTGTCACACTTATCCCCTTTGTCTGCACAATGTCCTCATCCCTCCATTCCCCACACATGCATGTGTGTGTCTGACACACTAATCCCTCTGTCACCACAATATCCATTTCCCTCCATTCCCCACGCAGCCATGTGTGTGTCTAACAAACTCATCCCCTCTGTCTACACAATGTCCATATCCCTCCATTCCCCACACATTCATGCGTGTGTCTAACACACTAATCACCTCTGTCTACACAATGTCCATATCCCTCCATTCCCCACACATTCATGTGTGTGTCTGACACACTTATCCCCTGTCTGCACAATGTCCATATCCCTCCATTCCCCACACATTCATGTGTGTGTCTGACACACTTATCCCCTGTCTGCACAATGTCCATATCCCTCCATTCCCCACACATTCATGTGTGTGTCTGATACACTAATCCCCTCTGTAGACACAATGTCCACATCCCTCCATTCTCCACACATTCACGTGTGTCTGACACACTAATCCCCCCCGTCTGAACAATGTCCATATCCCTCCATTCCACACACATTCATGTGTGTAACACACTAATCCCCACTGTCTACGCAATATCCACATCCCTCCATTCCCCACACATTCACGTGTGTGTCTGACACCCTAATCCTCTCTGTCTACATAATGTCCATACCCCTCCATTCCCCACACATTCATGTGTGTCTGACACGCTAATCCCCCGTCTGTACACAATGTCCATATCCCTCCGTTCCCACACATTCACGTGTGTAACACTAATCCCCTCTGTCTACACACTGTCCATATCCCTCCATTCTCCACACATTCATGGGTGTGTCTGACGCACTAATCCCCTCTGTCTACAGAATGTCAACATCCTTCCATTCCCCACACATTCATGTATGTATCTGACACACTAATCCCCTCTGTCTACACAATGTCCATATCCCTCCATTCCCCACACGTTCATGTGTGTCTGACACACGAATCCCCTCTGTAAACACAATTTCCATATCCCTCCATTCCCCACTCATTCACGTGTGTCTGACACACTAATCCCCTCTGTCTACACAAAGTGCACATCCCTCCATTCCCCACACATTCATGTGTGTGTTTGACACACTTATCCCCTCTGTCTACACAATGTCCATATCCCTCCGTTCCCACATATTCACGTGTGTGTCTGACACACTAATCCCCTCTGTCTGCACAATGCCAATATCCCTCCATTCCGCACACATTCATGTGTGTGTCTGATACACTAAACCCCTCTGTCTACACAATGTCCACATCCCTCCATTCCCCACACATGCATGTGTGTGTCTGACACACTTATCCCCTGTGTCTACACAATGTCCATGGCCCTCCATTCCCACACATTCACGTGTGTCTGACACATGAATCCCCTCTGTAAGCAGAATGTCCATATCCCTCCATTCCCCACACATTCATGTGTGTGTCTGACACACTAATCCCCTCTGTAAACACAATGTCCATATCCCTCCATTCCCCACACATTCATGTGTGTGCCTGAGACACTAATCCCCCCCCGTCTGCACAATGTCCATATCCCTCCATTCCACACACATTCATGTGTGTGTCTGACACACTTATCCCCTCTGTCTACAGAATGTCCATATCCCTCCATTTCTCACAAATTTATGTGTCTGACACACTAATCCCCTCTGTAAACACAATGTCCATATCCCTCCATTCGCCACACATTCATGTGTGTGTCTGACACACTAATCCCCTCTGTCTGCACAACGTACATATCTTCCATTCCCCACACATTCACGTGTCTGTCTGACACACTAATCCCCTCTGTCTACACAATGTCCACATCCCTCCATTCCCGACACATTCACATGTGTGTCTGACACACTAATCCCCTGTCTGCACAATGCCCATATCCCTCCATTCCGCAGACATTCATCTGTGTGTCTGATACACTAATCCTTTTTGTCTACACAATGTCCACATCCCTCCATTCCCCACACATGCATGTGTGTCTGACACACTAATCCGCTGTGTCTACACAATGTCCTCATCCCTCCATTCCCCACACATGCATGTGTGTGTCTGACACACTAATCCCCTGTGTCTACACAATGTCCATATCCCTCCATACCCCACACATTCATGTGTGTGTCTGACACACTAATCCCCCCATCTAGACAATGTCCATATCCCTCCGTTCCTCACACATTCATGTGTGTCTGTCACACTTATCCCCTCTGTCTACACAATGTCCATATCCCTCCATTCCCCACACATTCATGTGTATCCCTGACACGCTTATCCCCTCTGTAAACATAATGTCCATATCCCTCCATTCCCCAAACATTTATGTGTGTGTCTGACACACTAATCCTCTGTCTGCATAATGTCCATATCCCTCCATTCCCCACACATTCATGTGTGTGTCTCACACACTAATCCCCTCTGTCTACACAATATCCATATCCCTCCATTCCCCACACATTCAGGTGTGTGTCTGACACACTAATCCGCTTAGTAAACACAATGTCCATATCCCTGCATTCCCCAGACATTCGTGTGTGTGTGTGACACCCTAATCCTCTCTGTCTACATAATGTCCATATCCCTCCATTCGCCTCACATTCACGTGTGTGTCTGACACACAAATCCCCTCTGTCTGCACAATGTCCACATCCCTCCCTTCCCCACTCATTCACGTGTGTGTCTGACACAGTAATCCCATTTGTCTACACAATGTCCATATCCCTCCATTCCCCACACATTCATGTGTGTGTCTGACACCCTGATCATCTCTGTCAACACAATGTCCATATCCATCCATTCCCCACACATTCATGTGTGTCTGACACGCTAATCCCCCGTCTGTACACAATGTCCACATCCCTCCATTCCCCACACTTTCATGTGTGTGTCTAACACACTAATCCCTCTGTCTCCACAATATCCATATCCCTCCATTCCCCACACATTAAAGTGTGTGTCTAACAAACTCATCCCCTCTGTCTACACAATGTCGATATCCCTCCATTCCCACACATTCACGTGTGTAACACACTAATCCCCTCTGTCTACAGTCTGTCCATTTCCTTCCATTCTCCACATATTCATGTGTGTCTGACGCACTAATCCCCTCTGTCCACACAATGTCCTCATCCCTCCATTCCCCACACATTCATGTGTGTGTCTGACACACTAAGCCCCCCCATCTAGACAATATCCATATCCCTCCATTCCTCACACATTCATGTGTGTGTCTGTCACACTTATCCCCTTTGTCTACACAATGTCCTCATCCCTCCATTCCCCACACATGCATGTGTGTGTCTGACACACTAATCCCTCTGTCACCACAATATCCATTTCCCTCCATTCCCCACGCAGTCATGTGTGTGTCTAACAAACTCATCCCCTCTGTCTACACAATGTCCATATCCCTCCATTCCCCACACATTCATGCGTGTGTCTAACACACTAATCACCTCTGTCTACACAATGTCCATATCCCTCCATTCGCCACACATTCATGTGTGTCCCTGACACGCTTTTCCCCTCTGTCTACACAATGTTCATATCCCTGCATTCCCCACACATTCATGTGTGTGTGTGTGTGACACCCTAATCCTCTCTGTCTACACAATGTCCATATCCCTCCATTCTCTACATATTCATGTGTGTGTCTGACGCACTAATCCCCTCTGTCTACACAATGTCCTCATCCCTCCATTCCCAACACATGCATGTGTGTGTCTGACACACTAATCCCCTGTGTTTACACAATGTCCATATCCCTCCATTCCTCACACATTCATGTGTGTGTCTGTCGCACTTATCCCCTCTGTCTACACAATGTCCATATCCCTCCATTCCCCACACATTCATGTGTATCCCTGACACGCTTATCCCCTCTGTAAACACAATGTCCATATCCCTCCATTCCCCACACATTCATGTGTGTGTCTGACACACTAATCCTCTCTGTCTACATAATGTCCATATCCCTCCATTCCCCACACATTCATGTGTGTGTCTCACACACTAATCCCCTCTGTCTGAACAATCTCCATATCCCTCCATTCCCCACACAGTCACTTGTCTGTCTGAAACACTCATCCCCTCTGTCTACACAATGTCCATATCCCTCCATTCCCCACACATTCAGGTGTGTGTCTGACACACTAATCCGCTTAGTAAACACAATGTCCATATCCCTGCATTCCCCACACATTCATGTGTGTGTGTGTGACACCCTAATCCCCTCTGTCTACGCAATGTCCATATCCCTCCATGCGCCACACATTCATGTGTGTCTGACACACTAATCCCCCATCTCTACACAATAAACATATCCCTCCCTTCCCCACTCATTCACGTGTGTGTCTGACACACTAATCCCCTTTGTCTACACAATGTCCATATCCCTCCATTCCCCACACATTCATGTGTGTGTCTGACACACTTCTCCCCTCTGTCTACACAATGTCCATATCCCTCCATTCCCAACACATTCGTGTGTGTCCCTGACACGCTTATCCCCTCTGTCTACACAATATCCATATCCCTCCATTCCCCACACAGTCATGTGCGTGTCTAACACACTCATCCCATCTATCTACACAATGTCCATATCCCTCCATTCCCCACACATTCATGCGTGTGTCTAACACACTAATCACCTCTGTCTACACAATGTCCATATCCCTCCATTCTCCACACATTCGTGTGTGTGTCTGACACTCTAATCCCCTTTGTCTGCACAATGTCCATATCCCTCCATTCCCCACACATTCACGTGTGTCTGACACACGAACCCCCTCTGTAAACAGAATGTCCATATCCCTCCATTCCCCACACATTCATGTGTGTGTCTGACATACTAATCCCCTCTGTAAACACAATGTCCATATCCCTCCATTACCCACACATTCATGTGTGTGTCTGACACACTAATCCCTCCCGTCTGCACAATGTCAATATCCCTCCATTCCCCACACATTCATGTGTGTGTCTGACACACTAATCCTCTCTGTCTACACAACGTCCATATCTTCTATTCCCCACACATTCACGTGTGTGTCTGACACACTAATCCCCTCTGTCGACACAATCTCCACATCCCTCCATTCCCCACACATGCACATGTGTGTCGGACACACTAATACCCTCTGTCTACAGAATTCCACATCCCTGCATTCCCCACACATTCATCTGTGTGTCTGACACACTAATCCCCTCTGTCTACACAATGTCCACATCCCTCCATTCCCCACACATTCATGTGTGTGTCTGACACACTAATCCCCTATGTCTACACAACGTCCATATCTTCCATTCCCCACACATTCATGTGTGTGTCTAACAAACTCATCCCCTCTGTCTACACAATAGCGATATCCCTCCATTCCCCACACATTCACATGTGTGTCGGACACACTAATCCCCTCTGTCTACAGAATGTCCACATCCCTCCATACCCCACACATTCATCTGTGTGTCTGACACACTAATCCCCTCTGTCTACACAACGTCCATATCTTCCATTCCCCACACATTCACGTGTGTGTCTGACACACTAATCACCTCTGTCTACACAATGTCCATATTCCTGCACTCCCCACACATTCATGTCTGTGTGTGACACCCTAATCCTCTCTGTCTACACAATGTCCATATCCATCCATTCCCCACACATTCATGTGTGTCTGACGCGCGAATCCCCCATCTGTACACAATGTCCACATCCCTCCATTCCCCACACATTCACGTGTGTGTCTGACACACTAATCCCCTGTCTGCACAATGCCCATATCCCTCCATTCCGCAGATATTCATGTGTGTGTCTGATACACTAATCCCCTTTGTCTACACAATGTCCACATCCCTCCATTCCCCACACATGCATGTGTGTCTGACACACTAATCCGCTGTGTCTACACAACGTCCAATTCCCTCCATTCCCCACACATTCATTTGTGTGTCTGTCACACTAATCCCTCTGTCACCACAATATCCATATCCCTCCATTCCCCACACAGTCATGTGTGTGTCTAACAAACTCATCCCCTCTGTCTACACAATGTCCATATCCCTCCATTCCCCACACATTCATGCGTGTGTCTAACAAACTAATCACCTCTGTCTACACAATGTCCATATCCCTCCATTCCCCACACATTCATGTGTATCCCTGACACGCTTATCCCCTCTGTAAACACAATGTCCATATCCCTCCATTCCCCACACATTCATGTCTGTGTCTCACACACTAATCCCCTCTGTCTGAACAATCTCCATATCCCTCCATTCCCCACACAGTCAGGTGCGTGTCTAACACACTCATCCCATCTATCTACACAATGTCCATATCCCTCCATTCCCCACACATTCATGCGTGTGTCTAACACACTAATCACCTCTGTCTACACAATGTCCATATCCCTCCATTCCCCACATATTCATGTGTGTGTCTGACGCACTAATCCCCTCTGTCTACACAATGTCCTCATCCCTCCATTCCCCACACATGCATGTGTGTGTCTGACACACTAATCCCCTGTGTCTACACAATGTCCATATCCCTCCATTCCCCACACATTCATGTGTGTGTCTGACACACTAATCGCCCCATCTACACAATGTCCATATCCCTCCATTCCCCACACATTCATGTGTGTGTCTGTCACACTTATCCCCTCTGTCTACACAATGTTCATATCCCTCCATTCCCCACACATTCATGTGTGTGTTTGACACAGTAATCCCCTCTGTCTACACAATGTCCATATCCCTCCATTCCCCACACATTCATGTGTGTGTCTGACACACTAATCCTCTCTGTCCACATAATGTCCATATCCCTCCATTCCCCACACATTCATGTGTGTGTCTCACACACTAATCCCCTCTGTCTACACAATGTCCATATCCCTCCATTCCCCACACATTCATCTGTGTGTCTGACACACTGATCCCCTCTGTCTGCACAATCTCCATATCCCTCCGTTCCCCACACAGTCACTTGTCTGTCAGAAACACTCATCCCCTCTGTCTACACAATGTCCATATCCCTCCATTCCCCACACATTCAGGTGTGTATCTGACACAGTAATCCGCTTAGTAAACACAATGTCCATATCCCTGCATTCTCCACACATTCATGTGTGTGTTTGACACAGTAATCCCCTCTGTCTACGCAATGTCCATATCCCTCCATGCGCCACACATTCATGTGTGTCTGACACACTAATCCCCCATCTCTACACAATAACCATATCCCTCCCTTCCCCACTCATTCACGTGTGTGTCTGACACACTAATCCCCTTTGTCTACACAATGTCCATATCCCTCCATTCCCCACACATTCATGTGTGTGTCTGACACACTTCTCCCCTCTGTCTACACAATGTCCATATCCCTCCATTCCCAACACATTCGTGTGTGTCCCTGACACGCTTATCCCCTCTGTCTACACAATATACATATCCCTCCATTCCCCACACAGTCATGTGCGTGTCTAACACACTCATCCCCTCTATCTACACAATGTCCATATCCCTCCATTCCCCACACATTCATGCGTGTGTCTAACACACTAATCACCTCTGTCTACACAATGTCCATATCCCTCCATTCTCCACACATTCGTGTGTGTGTCTGACACTCTAATCCCCTTTGTCTGCACAATGTCCATATCCCTCCATTCCCCACACATTCACGTGTGTCTGACACACGAACCCCCTCTGTAAACAGAATGTCCATATCCCTCCATTCCCCACACATTCATGTGTGTGTCTGACATACTAATCCCCTCTGTAAACACAATGTCCATATCCCTCCATTCCCCACACATTCATGTGTGTGTCTGACACACTAATCCCTCCCGTCTGCACAATGTCAATATCCATCCATTCCCCACACATTCATGTGTGTGTCTGACACACTAATCCCCTCTGTTTACACAACGTCCATATCTTCTATTCCCCACACATTCACGTGTGTGTCTGACACACTAATCCCCTCTGTCTACACAATGTCCACATCCCTCCATTCCCCACATATGCACATGTGTGTCGGACACACTAATACCCTCTGTCTACAGAATTCCACATCCCTGCATTCCCCACACATTCATCTGTGTGTCTGACACATTAATCCCCTCTGTCTACACAATGTCCACATCCCTCCATTCCCCACACATTCATGTGTGTGTCTGACACACTAATCCCCTATGTCTACACAACGTCCATATCTTCCGTTCCCCACACATTCACGTGTGTGTCTGACACACTGATCACCTCTGTCCACACAATGTCCATATTCCTGCACTCCCCACACATTCATGTCTGTGTGTGACACCCTAATCCTCTCTGTCTACACAATGTCCATATCCATCCATTCCCCACACATTCATGTGTGTCTGACGCGCTAATCCCCCGTCTGTACACAATGTCCACATTCCTCCATTCCCCACACATTCACGTGTGTGTCTGACACACTAATCCCCTGTCTGCACACTGCCCATATCCCTCCATTCCGCAGATATTCATGTGTGTGTCTGATACACTAATCCCCTTTGTCTACACAATGTCCACATCCCTCCATTCCCCACACATGCATGTGTGTCTGACACACTAATCCGCTGTGTCTACACAACGTCCAATTCCCTCCGTTCCCCACACATTCATTTGTGTGTCTGACACACTAATCCCTCTGTCACCACAATATCCATATCCCTCCATTCCCCACACAGTCATGTGTGTGTCTAACAAACTCATCCCCTCTGTCTACACAATGTCCATATCCCTCCATTCCCACACATTCATGCGTGTGTCTAGCAAACTAATCACCTCTGTCTACACAATGTTCATATCCCTCCATTCCCCACACATTCATGTGTGTGTCTGACACACTAATCCCCTCTGTCTACACAATGTCCATATCCGTCCATTCCCCACACAGTCATGTGTCTGTCTAACAAACTCATCCCCTCTGTCTACACAATGGCCATATCCCTTCATTCCCCACACATTCACGTGTGTGTCTGACACACTAATCACCTCTGTCTACACAATGTCCATATTCCTGCATTCCCCACACATTCATGTCTGTGTGTGACACCCTAATCCTCTCTGTCTACACAATGTCCATATCCATCCATTCCGCAGATATTCATGTGTGTGTCTGATACACTAATCCCCTTTGTCTACACAATGACCACATCCCTCCATTCCCCACACATGCATGTGTGTCTGACACACTAATCCCCCATCTCTACACAATGACCATATCCCTCCCTTCCCCACTCATTCACGTGTGTGTCTGACACACAAATCCCCTTTGTCTACACAATGTCCATATCCCTCCATTCCCCACACATTCATGTGTGTGTCTGACACACTTCTCCCCTCTGTCTGCACAATGTCCATATTCCTCCATTCCCAACACATTCGTGTGTGTCCCTGACACGCTTATCCCCTCTGTCCACACAATATCCATATCCCTCCATTCCCCACACAGTCATGCGTGTGTCTAACACACTAACCCCTCTGTCTACACAATGTCCATATCCCTCCATTCCCAGACATTCACGTGTGTAACACACTAATCCCCTCTGTCTACACACTGTCCATATCCTTCCATTCTCCACATATTCATGTGTGTGTCTGACACACTAATCCCCTCTGTCTACACAATGTCCGCATCCCTCCATTCCCCACACATGCATGTGTGTGTCTGACACACTAATCCACTGTGTCTACACAATGTCCATATCCCTCCATTCTCCACACATTCATGTGTGTGTCTGACACACTAATCCCCCCATCTAGACAATGTCCATATCCATCCATTCCCCACACATTCATGTGTGTCTGTGTGTGACAACCTAACCCTCTCTGTCTGCACAATGTCCATATCCCTCCATTCCCCACACATTCATGTGTGTCCCTGACATGCTTATCCCCTCTGTCTACACAATGTCCATATCCCTGCATTTCTCACACATTCAGGTGTCTGACACACTAATCCCCTCTGTCTACACAATGT
The DNA here is from genome assembly GCF_030028105.1 of Mobula birostris. NCBI lineage: Eukaryota > Metazoa > Chordata > Chondrichthyes > Myliobatiformes > Myliobatidae > Mobula > Mobula birostris. The sequence goes on from NC_092377.1 coordinate 119,203,465, forward strand.
CCATATCCCTGCATTCCCCACACATTCATGTGTGTGTCTGACACCCTGATCATCTCTGTCAACACAATGTCCATATCCATCCATTCCCCACACATTCATGTGTGTCTGACACGCTAATCCCCCGTCTGTACACAATGTCCACATCCCTCCATTCCCCACACATTCACGTGGGTGTCTGACACACTAATCCCCTGTCTACACAATGTCCACATCCCTCCATTCCCCACACATGCATGTGTATGTCTGACACACTAATCCCCTGTCTACACAATCCCAAATATCCCTCTATTCCGCACACATTCATGTGTGTGTCTGACACACTAATCCCCTCTGTCTACACAATGTCCACATCCCTTCATTCTCTACACATTCATCTGTGTGTCTGACATACTAATCCCTCTGTCTCCACAATATTCATATCCCTCCATTCCCCGCACATTCACGTGTCTAACACACTAATCCCCTCTGTCTACGCACTGTCCATTTCCTTCCATTCTCCACATATTCATGTGTGTCTGACGCACTAATCCCCTCTGTCTACACAATGTCCTCATCCCTCCATTCCCCACACATTCATGTGTGTGTCTGACACACTAAGCCCCTGTGTCTACACTATGTCCATATCTCTCCATTCCCCACACATTCATGTGTGTGTCTAACAAACTCATCCCCTCTGTCTGCACAATGTCGATATCCCTCCATTCCCACACATTCACGTGTCTAACACACTAATCCCCTCTGTCGACACACTGTCCATTTCCTTCCATTCTCCACATATTCATGTGTGTCTGACGCACTAATCCCCTCTGTCTACACAATGTCCTCATCCCTCCATTCCCCACACATTCATGTGTGTGTCTGACACACTTATCCCCTCTGTCTACACAATGTCCATATCCCTGCATTCCCCACACAGTCATGTGTGTGTGTGTGTGACACCCTAAACCTCTCTGTCTCCACAAAATCCATATCCCTCCATTCCCCACACAGTCATGTGTGTGTCTAACACACTAATCACCTCTGTCTACACAATGTCCTCATCCCTCCATTCCCCACACATGCATGTGTCTGTCTGACACACTAATCCCCTGTGTCTACACAATGTCCATATCCCTCCATTCCCCACACATTCATCTGTGTGTCTGACACACTGATCCCCTCTGTCTACACAATATCCATATCTTTCCATTCCCCACACATTCAGGTTTGTGTCTGACACACTAATCCGCTTAGTAAACACAATGTCCATATCCCTGCATTCCCCACACAGTCATGTGTGTGTCTGTGTGACACCCTAATCCTCTCTGTCTACATAATGTCCATATCCCTCCATTCGCCACACATTCATGTGTGTGTCTGACACACTAATCCCTCTGTCTCCACAATATCCATATCCCTCCATTCCCCACACAGTCATCTGTGTGTCTAACAAACTCATCCCCTCTGTCTACACAATGGCCATATCCCTCCATTCCCCACACATGCATGTGTGTCTCTGACACACTAATCCCCTGTGTCTACACAATGTCCATATCCCTCCATTCCCCACACATGCATGTGTGTGTCTCATACACTAATCCCCCCAATCTAGACAATGTCCATATCCCTCCATTCCCCACACATTCATGTGTGTGTCTGACAGACTAATCCCCCCCATCTAGACAATGTCCATATCCCTCCATTCCTCACACATTCATGTGTGTGTCTGTCACACTTATCCCCTCTGTCTACAGAGTGTCCATATCCCTCCATTCCCCACACATTCATGTGTGTCCCTGACACGCTTATCCCCTCTGTAAACACAATGTCCATATCCCTCCATTCCCCACACATTCATGTGTGTGTCTGACACACTAATCCCCTCTGTCTACACAATGTCCATATCCGTCCATTCCCCACACAGTCATGTGTGTGTCTAACAAACTCATCCCCTCTGTCTACACACTGTCCATATCCTTCCATTCTCCACATATTCATGTGTGTGTCTGACACACTAATCCCCTGTGTCTACACAATGTCCATATCCCTCCATTCCCCACACATTCATGTGTGTGTCTGACACACTGATCCCCCCATCTAGACAATGTCCATATCCCTCCATTCCTCACTCATTCATGTGTGTGTCTGTCACACTTATCCACTCTGTCTACACAATGTCCATATCCCTCCATTCCCCACACATTCATGTGTGTGTCTGACACACTAATCCTCTGTCTGCATAATGTCCATATCCCTGCATTCCTCACACATTCATGTGTGTCTGTGTGTGACAACCTAATCCTCTCTGTCCACATAATGTCCATATCCCTCCATTCGCCCCACATTCATGTGTGTGTCTGACACACTAATCCCCTCTGTCTGCACAATGACCATATCCCTCCCTTCCCCACTCATTCACGTGTGTGTCTGACACACTTGTCCCCTGTCTACACAATGTCCATATCCCTCCATTCCCAACACATTCGTGTGTGTCCCTGACATGCTTATCCCCTCTGTCTACACAATGTCCATATCCCTCCATTTCTCACATATTCAGGTGTCTGACACACTAATCCCCTCTGTCTGCACAACGTCCATATCTTTCATTCCCCACACATTCACGTGTGTGTCGGACACACTAATCCCCTCTGTCTACACAATGTCCATATCCCTCCATTCCCCACACATTCATCTGTGTGTCTGACACCCTGATCATCTCTGTCAACACAATGTCCATATCCATCCATTCCCCACACATTCATGTGTGTCTGACACGCTAATCCCCCTTCTGTACACAATGTCCACATCCCTCCATTCCCCACACATTCACGTGTGTGTCTGACACACTAATCCCCTGTCTACACAATGTCCACATCCCTCCATTCCCCACACATGCATGTGTGTGTCTGACACAGTAATCCCTCCCGTCTGCACAATGTCAATATCCATCCATTCCCCACACATTCATGTGTGTGTCTGACACACTAATCCCCTCTGTTTACACAACGTCCATATCTTCTATTCCCCACACATTCACGTGTGTGTCTGACACACTAATCCCCTCTGTCTACACAATGTCCACATCCCTCCATTCCCCACATATGCACATGTGTGTCGGACACACTAATACCCTCTGTCTACAGAATTCCACATCCCTGCATTCCCCACACATTCATCTGTGTGTCTGACACATTAATCCCCTCTGTCTACACAATGTCCACATCCCTCCATTCCCCACACATTCATGTGTGTGTCTGACACACTAATCCCCTATGTCTACACAACGTCCATATCTTCCGTTCCCCACACATTCACGTGTGTGTCTGACACACTGATCACCTCTGTCCACACAATGTCCATATTCCTGCACTCCCCACACATTCATGTCTGTGTGTGACACCCTAATCCTCTCTGTCTACACAATGTCCATATCCATCCATTCCCCACACATTCATGTGTGTCTGACGCGCTAATCCCCCGTCTGTACACAATGTCCACATTCCTCCATTCCCCACACATTCACGTGTGTGTCTGACACACTAATCCCCTGTCTGCACACTGCCCATATCCCTCCATTCCGCAGATATTCATGTGTGTGTCTGATACACTAATCCCCTTTGTCTACACAATGTCCACATCCCTCCATTCCCCACACATGCATGTGTGTCTGACACACTAATCCGCTGTGTCTACACAACGTCCAATTCCCTCCATTCCCCACACATTCATTTGTGTGTCTGACACACTAATCCCTCTGTCACCACAATATCCATATCCCTCCATTCCCCACACAGTCATGTGTGTGTCTAACAAACTCATCCCCTCTGTCTACACAATGTCCATATCCCTCCATTCCCACACATTCATGCGTGTGTCTAGCAAACTAATCACCTCTGTCTACACAATGTTCATATCCCTCCATTCCCCACACATTCATGTGTGTGTCTGACACACTAATCCCCTCTGTCTACACAATGTCCATATCCGTCCATTCCCCACACAGTCATGTGTCTGTCTAACAAACTCATCCCCTCTGTCTACACAATGGCCATATCCCTTCATTCCCCACACATTCACGTGTGTGTCTGACACACTAATCACCTCTGTCTACACAATGTCCATATTCCTGCATTCCCCACACATTCATGTCTGTGTGTGACACCCTAATCCTCTCTGTCTACACAATGTCCATATCCATCCATTCCGCAGATATTCATGTGTGTGTCTGATACACTAATCCCCTTTGTCTACACAATGACCACATCCCTCCATTCCCCACACATGCATGTGTGTCTGACACACTAATCCCCCATCTCTACACAATGACCATATCCCTCCCTTCCCCACTCATTCACGTGTGTGTCTGACACACAAATCCCCTTTGTCTACACAATGTCCATATCCCTCCATTCCCCACACATTCATGTGTGTGTCTGACACACTTCTCCCCTCTGTCTGCACAATGTCCATATTCCTCCATTCCCAACACATTCGTGTGTGTCCCTGACACGCTTATCCCCTCTGTCCACACAATATCCATATCCCTCCATTCCCCACACAGTCATGCGTGTGTCTAACACACTAACCCCTCTGTCTACACAATGTCCATATCCCTCCATTCCCAGACATTCACGTGTGTAACACACTAATCCCCTCTGTCTACACACTGTCCATATCCTTCCATTCTCCACATATTCATGTGTGTGTCTGACACACTAATCCCCTCTGTCTACACAATGTCCGCATCCCTCCATTCCCCACACATGCATGTGTGTGTCTGACACACTAATCCACTGTGTCTACACAATGTCCATATCCCTCCATTCTCCACACATTCATGTGTGTGTCTGACACACTAATCCCCCCATCTAGACAATGTCCATATCCCTCCATTCCTCACACATTCATGTGTGTGTCTGTCACACTTATCCCCTCTGTCTACACAATTTCCATATCCCTCCATTCCCCACACATTCATGTGTGTGTCTGACACACTGATCCCCTCTGTCTGCACAATCTCCATATCCCTCCATTCCCCACATAGTCACTTGTCTGTCTGAAACACTCATCCCCTCTGTCTACACAATATCCATATCCCTCCATTCCCCACACATTCAGGTTTGTGTCTGACACACTAATCCGCTTAGTAAACACAATGTCCATATCCCTGCATTCCCCACACATTCATGTGTGTCTGTGTGTGACAACCTAACCCTCTCTGTCTGCACAATGTCCATATCCCTCCATTCCCCACACATTCATGTGTGTCCCTGACATGCTTATCCCCTCTGTCTACACAATGTCCATATCCCTGCATTTCTCACACATTCAGGTGTCTGACACACTAATCCCCTCTGTCAACACAATGTCCATATCCCTGCATTCCCCACACATTCATGTGTGTGTCTGACACCCTGATCATCTCTGTCAACACAATCTCCATATCCATCCATTCCCCACACATTCATGTGTGTCTGACACGCTAATCCCCCGTCTGTACACAATGTCCACATCCCTCCATTCCCCACACATTCACGTGGGTGTCTGACACACTAATCCCCTGTCTACACAATGTCCACATCCCTCCATTCCCCACACATGCATGTGTGTGTCTGACACACTAATCCCCTGTCTACACAATCCCAAATATCCCTCTATTCCGCACACATTCATGTGTGTGTCTGACACACTAATCCCCTCTGTCTACACAATGTCCACATCCCTTCATTCTCTACACATTCATCTGTGTGTCTGACATACTAATCCCTCTGTCTCCACAATATTCATATCCCTCCATTCCCCACACATTCACGTGTCTAACACACTAATCCCCTCTGTCTACGCACTGTCCATTTCCTTCCATTCTCCACATATTCATGTGTGTCTGACGCACTAATCCCCTCTGTCTACACAATGCCCTCATCCCTCCATTCCCCACACATTCATGTGTGTGTCTGACACACTGATCCCCTCTGTCTGCACAATCTCCATATCCCTCCATTCCCCACATAGTCACTTGTCTGTCTGAAACACTCATCCCCTCTGTCTACACAATATCCATATCCCTCCATTCCCCACACATTCAGGTTTGTGTCTGACACACTAATCCGCTTAGTAAACACAATGTCCATATCCCTGCATTCCCCACACATTCATGTGTGTCTGTGTGTGACAACCTAACCCTCTCTGTCTGCACAATGTCCATATCCCTCCATTCCCCACACATTCATGTGTGTCCCTGACATGCTTATCCCCTCTGTCTACACAATGTCCATATCCCTGCATTTCTCACACATTCAGGTGTCTGACACACTAATCCCCTCTGTCTACACAATGTCCATATCCCTGCATTCCCCACACATTCATGTGTGTGTCTGACACCCTGATCATCTCTGTCAACACAATGTCCATATCCATCCATTCCCCACACATTCATGTGTGTCTGACACGCTAATCCCCCGTCTGTACACAATGTCCACATCCCTCCATTCCCCACACATTCACGTGGGTGTCTGACACACTAATCCCCTGTCTACACAATGTCCACATCCCTCCATTCCCCACACATGCATGTGTATGTCTGACACACTAATCCCCTGTCTACACAATCCCAAATATCCCTCTATTCCGCACACATTCATGTGTGTGTCTGACACACTAATCCCCTCTGTCTACACAATGTCCACATCCCTTCATTCTCTACACATTCATCTGTGTGTCTGACATACTAATCCCTCTGTCTCCACAATATTCATATCCCTCCATTCCCCGCACATTCACGTGTCTAACACACTAATCCCCTCTGTCTACGCACTGTCCATTTCCTTCCATTCTCCACATATTCATGTGTGTCTGACGCACTAATCCCCTCTGTCTACACAATGTCCTCATCCCTCCATTCCCCACACATTCATGTGTGTGTCTGACACACTAAGCCCCTGTGTCTACACTATGTCCATATCTCTCCATTCCCCACACATTCATGTGTGTGTCTAACAAACTCACCCCTCTGTCTGCACAATGTCGATATCCCTCCATTCCCACACATTCACGTGTCTAACACACTAATCCCCTCTGTCGACACACTGTCCATTTCCTTCCATTCTCCACATATTCATGTGTGTCTGACGCACTAATCCCCTCTGTCTACACAATGTCCTCATCCCTCCATTCCCCACACATTCATGTGTGTGTCTGACACACTTATCCCCTCTGTCTACACAATGTCCATATCCCTGCATTCCCCACACAGTCATGTGTGTGTGTGTGTGACACCCTAAACCTCTCTGTCTCCACAAAATCCATATCCCTCCATTCCCCACACAGTCATGTGTGTGTCTAACACACTAATCACCTCTGTCTACACAATGTCCTCATCCCTCCATTCCCCACACATGCATGTGTCTGTCTGACACACTAATCCCCTGTGTCTACACAATGTCCATATCCCTCCATTCCCCACACATTCATCTGTGTGTCTGACACACTGATCCCCTCTGTCTACACAATATCCATATCTTTCCATTCCCCACACATTCAGGTTTGTGTCTGACACACTAATCCGCTTAGTAAACACAATGTCCATATCCCTGCATTCCCCACACAGTCATGTGTGTGTCTGTGTGACACCCTAATCCTCTCTGTCTACATAATGTCCATATCCCTCCATTCGCCACACATTCATGTGTGTGTCTGACACACTAATCCCTCTGTCTCCACAATATCCATATCCCTCCATTCCCCACACAGTCATCTGTGTGTCTAACAAACTCATCCCCTCTGTCTACACAATGGCCATATCCCTCCATTCCCCACACATGCATGTGTGTGTCTGACACACTAATCCCCTGTGTCTACACAATGTCCATATCCCTCCATTCCCCACACATGCATGTGTGTGTCTCATACACTAATCCCCCCAATCTAGACAATGTCCATATCCCTCCATTCCCCACACATTCATGTGTGTGTCTGACAGACTAATCCCCCCCATCTGGACAATGTCCATATCCCTCCATTCCTCACACATTCATGTGTGTGTCTGTCACACTTATCCCCTCTGTCTACAGAGTGTCCATATCCCTCCATTCCCCACACATTCATGTGTGTCCCTGACACGCTTATCCCCTCTGTAAACACAATGTCCATATCCCTCCATTCCCCACACATTCATGTGTGTGTCTGACACACTAATCCCCTCTGTCTACACAATGTCCATATCCGTCCATTCCCCACACAGTCATGTGTGTGTCTAACAAACTCATCCCCTCTGTCTACACACTGTCCATATCCTTCCATTCTCCACATATTCATGTGTGTGTCTGGCGCACTAATCCCTTCTGTCTACACAATGTCCGCATCCCTCCATTCCCCACACATGCATGTGTGTGTCTGACACACTAATCCCCTGTGTCTACACAATGTCCATATCCCTCCATTCCCCACACATTCATGTGTGTGTCTGACACACTGATCCCCCCATCTAGACAATGTCCATATCCCTCCATTCCTCACTCATTCATGTGTGTGTCTGTCACACTTATCCACTTTGTCTACACAATGTCCATATCCCTCCATTCCCCACACATTCATGTGTGTGTCTGACACACTAATCCTCTGTCTGCATAATGTCCATATCCCTGCATTCCTCACACATTCATGTGTGTCTGTGTGTGACAACCTAATCCTCTCTGTCCACATAATGTCCATATCCCTCCATTCGCCCCACATTCATGTGTGTGTCTGACACACTAATCCCCTCTGTCTGCACAATGACCATATCCCTCCCTTCCCCACTCATTCACGTGTGTGTCTGACACACTTGTCCCCTGTCTACACAATGTCCATATCCCTCCATTCCCAACACATTCGTGTGTGTCCCTGACATGCTTATCCCCTCTGTCTACACAATGTCCATATCCCTCCATTTCTCACATATTCAGGTGTCTGACACACTAATCCCCTCTGTCTGCACAACGTCCATATCTTTCATTCCCCACACATTCACGTGTGTGTCGGACACACTAATCCCCTCTGTCTACACAATGTCCATATCCCTCCATTCCCCACACATTCATCTGTGTGTCTGACACCCTGATCATCTCTGTCAACACAATGTCCATATCCATCCATTCCCCACACATTCATGTGTGTCTGACACGCTAATCCCCCTTCTGTACACAATGTCCACATCCCTCCATTCCCCACACATTCACGTGTGTGTCTGACACACTAATCCCCTGTCTACACAATGTCCACATCCCTCCATTCCCCACACATGCATGTGTGTGTCTGACACAGTAATCCCTCCCGTCTGCACAATGTCAATATCCATCCATTCCCCACACATTCATGTGTGTGTCTGACACACTAATCCCCTCTGTTTACACAACGTCCATATCTTCTATTCCCCACACATTCACGTGTGTGTCTGACACACTAATCCCCTCTGTCTACACAATGTCCACATCCCTCCATTCCCCACATATGCACATGTGTGTCGGACACACTAATACCCTCTGTCTACAGAATTCCACATCCCTGCATTCCCCACACATTCATCTGTGTGTCTGACACATTAATCCCCTCTGTCTACACAATGTCCACATCCCTCCATTCCCCACACATTCATGTGTGTGTCTGACACACTAATCCCCTATGTCTACACAACGTCCATATCTTCCGTTCCCCACACATTCACGTGTGTGTCTGACACACTGATCACCTCTGTCCACACAATGTCCATATTCCTGCACTCCCCACACATTCATGTCTGTGTGTGACACCCTAATCCTCTCTGTCTACACAATGTCCATATCCATCCATTCCCCACACATTCATGTGTGTCTGACGCGCTAATCCCCCATCTGTACACAATGTCCACATTCCTCCATTCCCCACACATTCACGTGTGTGTCTGACACACTAATCCCCTGTCTGCACACTGCCCATATCCCTCCATTCCGCAGATATTCATGTGTGTGTCTGATACACTAATCCCCTTTGTCTACACAATGTCCACATCCCTCCATTCCCCACACATGCATGTGTGTCTGACACACTAATCCGCTGTGTCTACACAACGTCCAATTCCCTCCATTCCCCACACATTCATTTGTGTGTCTGACACACTAATCCCTCTGTCACCACAATATCCATATCCCTCCATTCCCCACACAGTCATGTGTGTGTCTAAACAAACTCATCCCCTCTGTCTACACAATGTCCATATCCCTCCATTCCCACACATTCATGCGTGTGTCTAGCAAACTAATCACCTCTGTCTACACAATGTTCATATCCCTCCATTCCCCACACATTCATGTGTGTGTCTGACACACTAATCCCCTCTGTCTACACAATGTCCATATCCGTCCATTCCCCACACAGTCATGTGTCTGTCTAACAAACTCATCCCCTCTGTCTACACAATGGCCATATCCCTTCATTCCCCACACATTCACGTGTGTGTCTGACACACTAATCACCTCTGTCTACACAATGTCCATATTCCTGCATTCCCCACACATTCATGTCTGTGTGTGACACCCTAATCCTCTCTGTCTACACAATGTCCATATCCATCCATCCGCAGATATTCATGTGTGTGTCTGATACACTAATCCCCTTTGTCTACACAATGACCACATCCCTCCATTCCCCACACATGCATGTGTGTCTGACACACTAATCCCCCATCTCTACACAATGACCATATCCCTCCCTTCCCCACTCATTCACCGTGTGTGTCTGACACACAAATCCCCTTTGTCTACACAATGTCCATATCCCTCCATTCCCCACACATTCATGTGTGTGTCTGACACACTTCTCCCCTCTGTCTGCACAATGTCCATATTCCTCCATTCCCAACACATTCGTGTGTGTCCCTGACACGCTTATCCCCTCTGTCCACACAATATCCATATCCCTCCATTCCCCACACAGTCATGCGTGTGTCTAACACACTAACCCCTCTGTCTACACAATGTCCATATCCCTCCATTCCCAGACATTCACGTGTGTAACACACTAATCCCCTCTGTCTACACACTGTCCATATCCTTCCATTCTCCACATATTCATGTGTGTGTCTGACACACTAATCCCCTCTGTCTACACAATGTCCGCATCCCTCCATTCCCCACACATGCATGTGTGTGTCTGACACACTAATCCACTGTGTCTACACAATGTCCCATATCCCTCCATTCTCCACACATTCATGTGTGTGTCTGACACACTAATCCCCCCATCTAGACAATGTCCATATCCCTCCATTCCTCACACATTCATGTGTGTGTCTGTCACACTTATCCCCTCTGTCTACACAATTTCCATATCCCTCCATTCCCACACATTCATGTGTGTGTCTGACACACTGATCCCTCTGTCTGCACAATCTCCATATCCCTCCATTCCCCACATAGTCACTTGTCTGTCTGAAACACTCATCCCCTCTGTCTACACAATATCCATATCCCTCCATTCCCCACACATTCAGGTTTGTGTCTGACACACTAATCCGCTTAGTAAACACAATGTCCATATCCCTGCATTCCCCACACATTCATGTGTGTCTGTGTGTGACAACCTAACCCTCTCTGTCTGCACAATGTCCATATCCCTCCATTCCCCACACATTCATGTGTGTCCCTGACATGCTTATCCCCTCTGTCTACACAATGTCCATATCCCTGCATTTCTCACACATTCAGGTGTCTGACACACTAATCCCCTCTGTCAACACAATGTCCATATCCCTGCATTCCCCACACATTCATGTGTGTGTCTGACACCCTGATCATCTCTGTCAACACAATCTCCATATCCATCCATTCCCCACACATCATGTGTGTCTGACACGCTAATCCCCCGTCAGTACACAATGTCCACATCCCTCCATTCCCCACACATTCACGTGGGTGTCTGACACACCTAATCCCCTGTCTACACAATGTCCACATCCCTCCATTCCCCACACATGCATGTGTGTGTCTGACACACTAATCCCCCTGTCTACACAATCCCAAATATCCCTCTATTCCGCACACATTCATGTGTGTGTCTGACACACTAATCCCCTCTGTCTACACAATGTCCACATCCCTTCATTCTCTACACATTCATCTGTGTGTCTGACATACTAATCCCTCTGTCTCCACAATATTCATATCCCTCCATTCCCCACACATTCACGTGTCTAACACACTAATCCCCTCTGTCTACGCACTGTCCATTTCCTTCCATTCTCCACATATTCATGTGTGTCTGACGCACTAATCCCCTCTGTCTACACAATGTCCTCATCCCTCCATTCCCCACACATTCATGTGTGTGTCTGACACACTAAGCCCCTGTGTCTACACTATGTCCATATCTCTCCATTCCCCACACATTCATGTGTGTGTCTAACAAACTCATCCCCTCTGTCTGCACAATGTCGATATCCCTCCATTCCCACACATTCACGTGTCTAACACACTAATCCCCTCTGTCGACACACTGTCCATTTCCTTCCATTCTCCACATATTCATGTGTGTCTGACCGCACTAATCCCCTCTGTCTACACAATGTCCTCATCCCTCCATCCCCACACATTCATGTGTGTGTCTGACACACTTATCCCCTCTGTCTACACAATGTCCATATCCCTGCATTCCCCACACAGTCATGTGTGTGTGTGTGTGACACCCTAAACCTCTCTGTCTCCACAAAATCCATATCCCTCCATTCCCCACACAGTCATGTGTGTGTCTAACACACTAATCACCTCTGTCTACACAATGTCCTCATCCCTCCATTCCCCACACATGCATGTGTCTGTCTGACACACTAATCCCCTGTGTCTACACAATGTCCATATCCCTCCATTCCCCACACATTCATCTGTGTGTCTGACACACTGATCCCCTCTGTCTACACAATATCCATATCTTTCCATTCCCCACACATTCAGGTTTGTGTCTGACACACTAATCCGCTTAGTAAACACAATGTCCATATCCCTGCATTCCCCACACAGTCATGTGTGTGTCTGTGTGACACCCCTAATCCTCTCTGTCTACATAATGTCCATATCCCTCCATTCGCCACACATTCATGTGTGTGTCTGACACACTAATCCCTCTCTGTCTCCACAATATCCATATCCCTCCATTCCCCACACAGTCATCTGTGTGTCCTAACAAACTCATCCCCTCTGTCTACACAATGGCCATATCCCTCATTCCCCAACACATGCATGTGTGTGTCCTGACACACTAATCCCCTGTGTCTACACAATGTCCCATATCCCTCCATTCCCCCACACATGCACTGTGTGTGTCTCATACACTAATCCCCCAATCTAGACAATGTCCATATCCTCCATTCCCCACACATTCATGGTGTGTCTGACAGACTAATCCCCCAATCTAGACAATGTCCATATCCCTCCATTCCTCACACATTCATGTGTGTGTCTGTCACACTTATCCCCTCTGTCTACAGAGTGTCCATATCCCTCCATTCCCCACACATTCATGTGTGTCCCTGACACGCTTATCCCCTCTGTAAACACAATGTCCATATCCCTCCATTCCCCACACATTCATGTGTGTGTCTGACACACTAATCCCCTCTGTCTACACAATGTCCATATCCCTCCATTCCCCACAGCATCACATGTGTGTCGGACACACTAATCCCCTCTGTCTACAGAATGTCCAGATCCCTCCATACCCCACACATTCATCTGTGTGTCTGACACACTAGTCCGCTGTGTATACACAATGTCCACATCCCTCCATTCCCCACACATTCATGTGTGTGTCTAACAAACTCATCCCCTCTGTCTACACAATGTCCATATCCCTCCATTCCCAGACATTCACGTGTGTAACACACTAATCCCCTCTGTCTACACACTGTCCACTATCCTTCCATTCTCCACATATTCATGTGTCGTGTCTGGCGCACTAATCCCTTCTGTCTACACAATGTCCGCATCCCTCCATTCCCCCACACATGCATGTGTGTGTCTGACACACTAATCCCCTCTGTCTACACAGATGTCCAATATCCCTCCATTCCCCACACATTCATGTGTGTGTCTGACACACTGATCCCCCCATCTAGACAATGTCCATATCCCTCCATTCCTCACTCATTCATGTGTGTGTCTGTCACACTTATCCACTCTGTCTACACAATGTCCATATCCCTCCATTCCCCACACATTCATGTGTGTGTCTGACACACTAATCCTCTGTCTGCATAATGTCCATATCCCTCCATTCCCCACACATTCATGTGTGTGTCTCACACACTAATCCACTCTGTCTACACAATGTCCATATCCCTCCATTCCCCACGCATTCATCTGTGTGTCTGACACACTGATCCCCTCTGTCTGCACAATCTCCATATCCCTCCATTCCCCACATAGTCACTTGTCTGTCTGAAACACTCATCCCCTCTGTCTACACAATATCCATATCCCTCCATTCCCCACACATTCAGGTTTGTGTCTGACACACTAATCCGCTTAGTAAACACAATGTCCATATCCCTGCATTCCTCACACATTCATGTGTGTCTGTGTGTGACAACCTAATCCTCTCTGTCCACATAATGTCCATATCCCTCCATTCGCCCCACAATCATGTGTGTGTCCTGACACACTAATCCCCCTCTGTCTGCACAATGACCATATCCCTCCCTTCCCACTCATTCACGTGTGTGTCTGACACACTTGTCCCCTGTCTACACAATGTCCATATCCCTCCATTCCCAACACATTCGTGTGTGTCCCTGACATGCTTCTCCCCTCTGTCTACACAATTGTCCATATCCCTCCATTTCTCACATATTCAGGTGTCTGACACACTAATCCCCTCTGTCTGCACAAACGTCCATATCTTCCATTCCCCACACATTCACGTGTGTGTCGGACACACTAATCCCCTCTGTCCTACACAATGTCCATATCCCTCCATTCCCCACACATTCATCTGTGTGTCTGACACCCTGATCATCTCTGTCAACACAATGTCCATATCCATCATTCCCCACACATTCATGTGTGTCTGACACGCTAATCCCCCTTCTGTACACAATGTCCACATCCCTCCATTCCCCACACATTCACGTGTGTGTCTGACACACTAATCCCCTGTCTACACAATGTCCACATCCCTCCATTCCCCACACATGCATGTGTGTGTCTGACACAGTAATCCCCTGTCTACACAATGCCCATATCCCTCTATTCCGCACAACATTCATGTGTGTGTCTGACACACTAAGCCCCCTGTCTACACAATGTCCCATATCCCTCCATTCCCACACATTCATGTGTGTGTCTGACACACTAATCCCCCCCATCTAGACAATGTCCATATCCCTCCATTCCTCACACATTCATGTGTGTGTCTGACACACTAACCCCTCTGTCTACACAATGTCCAAATCCCTCCATTCCCCACACATTCATGTGTGTCCCTGACACGCTTTTCCCCTCTGTAAACACAATGTCCATATCCCTCCATTCCCCACACATTCATGTGTGTGTCTGACACACTAATCCCCTCTGTCTACACAATGGCCATATCCCTCCATTCCCCACACATTCACATGTGTGTCGGACACACTAATCCCCTCTGTCTACAGAATGTCCAGATCCCTCCATTCCCCACGCATTCATCTGTGTGTCTGACACACTGATCCCCTCTGTCTGCACAATCTCCATATCCCTCCATTCCCCACATAGTCACTTGTCTGTCTGAAACACTCATCCCCTCTGTCTACACAATATCCATATCCCTCCATTCCCCACACATTCAGGTTTGTGTCTGACACACTAATCCGCTTAGTAACACAATGTCCCATATCCCTGCATTCCTCACACATTCATGTGTGTTTGTGTGTGACAACCTAATCCTCTCTGTCCACATAATGTCCATATCCCTCCATTCGCCCCACATTCATGTGTGTGTCTGACACACTAATCCCCTCTGTCTGCACAATGACCATATCCCTCCCTTACCCACTCATTCACGTGTGTGTCTGACACACTTGTCCCCTGTCTACACAATGTCCCATATCCCTCCATTCCCAACACATTCGTGTGTGTCCCTGACATGCTTATCCCCTCTGTCTACACAATGTCCATATCCCTCCATTTCTCACATATTCAGGTGTCTGACACACTAATCCCCTCTGTCTGCACAACGTCCATATCTTCCATTCCCACACATTCACGTGTGTGTCGGACACACTAATCCCCTCTGTCCACACAATGTCCATATCCCTCCATTCCCACACATTCATGTGTGTGTCTGACACCCTGATCATCTCGTGTCAACACAATGTCCAAATCCATCCATTCCCCCACACATTCATTGTGTGTCTGACACGCTAATCCCCCTTCTGTACACAATGTCCACATCCCTCATTCCCCACACATTCACAGTGTGTGTCCTGACACACTAATCCCCTGTCTGCACAATGTCCACATCCCTCCATTCCCCACACATGCATGTGTGTGTCTGACACACTAATCCCCTGTCTACACAATCCCAAATATCCCTCTTATTTCCGCACACATTCATGTGTGTGTCTGACACACTAATCCCCTCTGTCTACACAATGTCCACATCCCTTCATTCTCTACACATTCATCTGTGTGTCTGACATACTAATCCCTCCTGTCTCCACAATATTCATATCCCTCCATTCCCCACACATTCACGTGTCTAACACACTAATCCCCTCTGTCTACGCACTGTCCATTTCCTTCCATTCTCCACATATTCATGTGTGTCTGACGCACTAATCCCCTCTGTCTACACAATGTCCTCATCCCTCCATTCCCCACACATTCATGTGTGTGTCTGACACACTAAGCCCCTGTGTCTACACTATGTCCATATCTCTCCATTCCCCACACATTCATGTGTGTGTCTAACAAACTCATCCCCTCTGTCTGCACAATGTCGATATCCCTCCATTCCCACACATTCACGTGTCTAACACACTAATCCCCTCTGTCGACACACTGTCCATTCCTTCCATTCTCCACATATTCATGTGTGTCTGACGCACTAATCCCTCTGTCTACACAATTCCTCATCCCTCCATTCCCCACACATTCATGTGTGTGTCTGACACACTTATCCCCTCTGTCTACACAATGTCCATATCCCTGCATTCCCCACACAGTCATGT